>NC_088878.1:18642248-19242248 GCF_032884065.1 Artemia franciscana
TCATTTTGCTAAGATCTTACTTCTTTCGTCAGAAAACGATTTTAAGGGAAATCTTAGAACTAAATCTTACTTATTTTGCCTTTTTTTGTAAATGTCTTTCATTATTATGCTCTGATTAGCGGTCTAAGGAAAATGATTAGTATATCATAAAAGTTCTCCCATCATTGTTCTATGCTCTATGTGGCAGAAAGTGGCTTTCCTTGCGCTCTGTTTGCTAAAATCAATGATCTGTAAGATCTAAGGACAATTATGAACTAAAACACGGTAATGCAGCCTGAAAGATTTAAGGTGTTAAAAGATTGAGGTAAGATCGTTGTGCTAAGGGACAGAGCCATTGTTCCACCATACATGGCAATCTTTCAATACACCCCCACCTCTTCACACTCCAGATGAAACCATTTACAAAATACACGAAACGCTTCTTCAGCGAGTTGTAAGTCATGTCATTTAAATTTGTAAATATCATAAACCTCAAAAACTATCCTCTCTTAAACAACTATTAATAGATCGAAAAGGGGGTTGACAGGAATCCCAATATTTTAAAGTATGATGCTTAATTCGCTCCCTGTGTACCTTCCAAGAGCTGTAACCAAGTATAAAACAAACAATAACCCATATTAGCCGATATTAAAAGCAAATATGTATATGGAAGTTTGTCTAGTAACATGCTGTCACATGTAGACAATCATCCTGAAAAATATATTTTCCACCAGGGCCCTTCTTAAATTGGTAGGCCTCCTTGTAGGTGGAGCAATTCTCTAACAATCTCCAATTGCGAAGAGAGCCAGCACAGAAATAATGTATACAAAATATTGTTGAAGAAATTTTCATTTCTTGAGTGTGTCTTGAAAATAAAGGATGATAACTTAAATCTTATGATACAAAATTATGTCACATTAATGTCACAAAATATTATATTATGTCACAAAATTAATATCAATATTATAGCCTTAGCTATTTCACAACAGCTGACCAGCACTGACTGCTTTGCTTGGTCAGTACATTACACCCACCTCTTGCATTAGTCTCTAATTCATCAAAATAAAAAGTCATATAGAGTCAAAAAAAGTCAAAAGAGTCATAATAGAAACAATCATTTTGACAACGTATAATGATTTTTTCTATGCATAGCAATTTAAAAAATCCAATTCTTATTGCAGATAGTATCTACCATTAAATTTCTAGTTTAAAATGTGTTTATTTGAATACAATTCTTTTCCTGACTGATTTAAGTTTTACCATCTCTAAAACTATAATTTTTGAGAAATGTAAAATCCTACCTCTTTCAGCCTCCCTCTCTCGTCCCTTTGTGATAAGGATATATTTGGGTGATTCAGGACAAAACATAAGTGCGGGAACTTGATAGAGGACAGCCACAGCTGTGAATGCCAAAAGATATGGCCAAAGTGTTTCAGTACCCATGATGTTTTCCATTCCCAAAATTTGAGATATCAGGATTGAAATTGTCAGAATTAGTTGATACATTGTTCCAACCTAAAAAAAAAATGCACAAAAAAAATTAGCCGAAATATAAAGATTATAGAACAAAGCAAATAAATAAAAATGGCACAGTGAATTTCTATGGCGATTTTGTCGTTACTGAGAATGCCTATTTTGAACCCCATTCCCCTCTCCCAAAAAATTTCTTCCATTTGTTAAGTTTTCTTGAAAGTTCAAGTAAGAAACACTTATTCCAGACCGGTAGACAAATTTTGCTGAAGACCAGCCCTTTCTTCTTCATTATTTTGGTACTCCCCCTCTGAGACTATTTTGTTGACCACCCTCCGAGGAACAAAATAATAAGCGTGGTATTGACTGAGGAGCAGCTCATTTCTAGTACTTGGTTAGTGTAGCACGCATGGCAGAATGAGAGACGCTCTGAGATTTGCACCAGGTGGTGGAAAGGGCCAAGCTTTGTCCTTCCAATCAATCTCCATATTTCTGCTCCTCCCAATTTGTGTCTCTGTTGCCATTTTGCAGGTAAGTATTCTTTTTTGGTTTTTTTTTTCTATGACTATATAATTAAACAAATATTTAAAAATAACAAGATTTTGTTTTTGATTCAATTTTGTAGTTTCAATTTTTTTCCTTCCAATTTTCGTCTTTAATATCATTTAGCAGGTATATATACATTTCTGGTTTGATTTTTGTGTGGCTAGATAATTAAACAAATATTTAAAAAAACGATAAGATTTAGTTTTTGACTTTGTACTTGATTTATGCCTGTTTTGGACAGGAATCTCAAAGCCATCTATCTTTTACTCGAAGTTGTTAATTCTCCCTCTGTTTGCTGTCTTCCTAGACTTGTTGGGTATTTATTCTATAAAGTAGAGCTTGGTTTGAAAAGCCAATAAACTTATTTTTAAATTATTTCATTTTAATTATGGAAATTTTCAATGGAATCGTTGAGAAAGATTATTGATGTTATGAAAAGGAAGAATGAAGACATAGATTTTTTAGTTATTAATTTCAAATGCTTTCAAATCTAATCTTGTTATTTTCCTGCAATTTATGTAGAGAGTATTTCGGGGGTGGTGAAAATTTTTATCATGTCTTTTAGCCATAACAATGACAGCTCTTATGTTTCTCAAGACCAACATAAATTAGTATTTTTTTCATTGCTTATGCATATAATGTAGCTCAAGCTATATAAAATAACCTAAGCTATTTCATATTGAAAGTTAATCACTCTGTAATTATCATTGGACCTACCATTAAATTATTGAGGCAATTCATTTATCCTGTGATAAAGAAACTGCTCAAATATTATGGAATGCCTAATTTGGTTTCCTTATACAAAAGCTAATTTATTTGGTTTCGTTCTACAGAGTAATTTAACCCCTTGAATGTCTCATGCGCAATTATCTCCCTTTTTAAGTTTTTGAAATAGTTATGAAAAAAAGATTAGTTTCTTACAATAAATTTAAAGCAGGAATAACATACACTCTATCCCTGGCAAAATTTGTCATTTCCAATTTTTTAGTTTTGCCATTTTCAAAAGCAAAACAATAAATTTTTAAAAAGTCCTATTTTTAAAAGCAAAAACAATCATATATATAAGCACAGAATTATCATATAGTCAAATTATATTTATCCTAAGAACAATGAATTTCGCTAAGGTTGGACCAAAAAATTTTACAGCTAGAATGAAATACAGTCTACCCCGGGATAAAAGTGTAGCAGGTAGAAACAAAAGGAATGACCCAAATTAGAACTGAAATAAAAAAATTGACTAAATACAAGAAATTTTTAAAAGGTCCGATTTTTAAAAGCAAAAACAATAATAATATTTCTGCTAAGAAAAATCGACTTCACTGCGAAGCATCCCAAGGAACCCAACAGAAAGGGGGTTTTCTATTGATTGCAGGTAATAAGCGCAGGATGTTTGAAAGGGGAGAAAGATGATCAACAATTACACGAAAAAAAATAAAAACAAAACACAAAAGTTTTCCTTTCAATTTTAGTCAACAAAACAAAAGTATCTTACCGCCCCTCGGAGATTAACTGGAGATATCTCACTAAGGTACATGGGTGCCAACCCGGCGTTGAGTCCGCAATTAATTCCAATAAATACCCTTCCGGCAATAAGCATTTCATACGATTCGGCAGAATATGAGAAGCCTTCGAGAATAGCGCCAATTAAAGCAAATATGTTATTGACCATAAGTCCACCTCTCCTGAAAAGCAAAACGGCTTTTAAATACTGTGTTTTTTTGTTTATAATATTTCTTTTACTTGAAAAAATATTATATTTAATATTTATCTGTAATTTATACGCTTAGGGTTAGAACCCCCCATCCTTAAAAAGAAAACAACCATGTTTTTTTGTCTAGAATATATTCTGTTGGACAATCTGCTGGTAATTTCTACCATCTAGCAAATCTTCCTCCCTTTTTTGGAGCGCCAATGCCTTAAAAACCATATTTGGTCACTGCCATCAGTGTAGCTTGCAAAATTCTAATCTTGGTTCGGAAACATCTTCGTCTACTCCCAAATCTTTTTCAGCTGTGAAAAAAACCCATGAGCCTGGGCTATTCTAGTTTTAACATCTTCAAATCACCACCGTCGTTATAAACAATAGAACCCGGGTAAGTGAATATGTCCACAGGATCGACCTATCCATTATCTAACGTTACCTTTTCAACTTCACTTACTCCTAGCCTTTGCGACTTAGTCTTCTTAACATTAATTTTCAAACCTATTCTAGCACCCTGAACTCGCAAAATCTCTTAAAGTTCATTCCCTTTGCTTACAGTTTCATCTAGAATGGTTTAGTTACACGATAATTTTAAAGCAGACGAAACTTTTCTATCAATTTAATTCTACGTTCCCAATAAAAATGACATCTATAAATAGGATATAACACGATCTTGTTTAATTCCTGATTTAATACAATACCAGCTTCTAGCCTAATTTCCTACCATAAGCGCAGCTGTGTTACTCTTCTAACTTTCCTGGAACCGTACTGTTCTTTTCTTAAAACTTTGTCCACAAAATCTCTAAGTCTAAAAAGTATCATCATCTTAAGTAATTTGCTATCTACAAATACCAGGTTAATGAAACTCAGAAACTAAGAAACTCATTTTTTACATTAACCCCAGCAGTATTATGCTTGTACCTTTTCTTAAACCACGCTGTTCTCAATCAGTTCGTGGTAACGAACTGTACTAAGGAGTACTAATATAAGTACATAAAAATTATATTAGTATGATACTAATAGATACATCAAAAGAATTGGCTTTTTATGCTGATTTTAAATATATAAGTTTAATTAAATTTAGTCTTACCCATCAAAAGTTACGAGCCCGAGAAAATTTGCCTTATTTTGGAAAATATGGGTTTAACACCCCCAAAAGGCCATAGAAGCTTAACAAAAATCATAACATCGCATTCAGCGTATCAGTGAACCCTACTGTAGAAGTTTCAAGCTCTTATTTACAAAAATGCGGAATTTCGTATTTTTTGCCAGAAGACCGTTCATGGGTACTTGTTTATTTTTTTTTTCCAGGGGTGATTATATCGACCCAGAGGGCATAGAAAGTCGCGAGATGGCTCATTATAACGAAAATCAAAAGTTCTAGTTCCCTTTTTAAGTGACCAAAAAATTAGAGGGCACCTGGGTCCCCTCTCACGCTCATTTTTTCTCAAAGTCAACGGATCAAAATATTTATATAGCCATTTTATTCAGCATAGTCAAAAAATCTAATAGCAATGTCTTTGGGGGTGACTTACTCCTTCAAAGTTCCAAGGGGAAGGGCTGAAGTTAAAGAATTTGACCAGTGTTTACATATAGTAATGGTTATTGGGAAGTGTACAGACGTTATCGGGGGGATTTCTTTGGTTGAGAGGGGGTGGTTGAGGGGATAGGGTTACGTGGGTGGATCTTTCTATGGAGAAATTTTTGATGAGGGAAGATAATTTCTATGAAGGGGGCGCAGGATATTCTAGCATTATTAAAAAAAAAACAATGATAAAATAAATTCAGAATTGTTTTTCAATTGAGAGTAAGGAGCAGAATTAAAACTTAAAAAGAACAGAAATTATTAAGCATATTAGGGGTTTATTTCCTCCTGAATACCTCGCCCTTTGTGCTAAAGTATTTTTAGTAATTTCAACTATTTATTCTACGGCAATGTGATTCAAGGGTCATTCTTAAAAAATTGGGACAAAATTTAAGCTTAAGGGTAAAGAGCGAGGTATTGACGAGGGGGTCGAACCCCCTCATATACGTAATAAAAACATACTAATGTAGAAGTTCGTTACGCAAATTAATTTGTAAGTTACTTGTGTTTTCTACCAATGGGAACGTTCGTAAAAAATTTAAATTTCTAGTTGCCTTTTTAAGCAACTAAAAGATTGGAGGGCAACTAGGGCTCTTCCCCACCCCTTTTTCTCAAAATCTTCCAATCAAAACTAAGAGGAAGCCAATCAAAAAAGCAAGTTTTTTAACTGAAATTAAGGAGTGACATTAAAACTTAAAACGAATAGAAATTACTCCGTATATTACAGGGGTTTATCCCTCCTCAACACCCCGCTCTTGCCGCTACAGTTTTGTACTGTTTTAAAAAGTAAAGTTGAGAGAAAGATTAAAATAGAAAAGAAAAAAATTAACCGCAGCAGTGTTATTCTTGTACCTTTCCTAAAACCACACTGTTCTTCTTTTAAAACTCAGCCTACAGCGTCTCTTTGTTTAAGAAGTATCATCGTACAAAGTAATTTGCAACCTACGGAAACAAGGCTAATGCCTTTACAATTACTAGACTCACCATTATCATCTTTCTTATATAGGGGTTTAATTAGGGTTTTCCTAAAAAAATTACATACGTCTCCTATTTCAAAAATAATACTCCTTATGTTCAGTAGCTTATTTCTAACCTCCTAGCTAAAACATATAATAAACTCATTCACTCCACTATCTGCAGCTGAGGGCTTATCTTTTTTTTATCCAACTAGTACTGTCACTAACTGTTTCTCTCAAAATGAATCTTTCTTCACATCTAAGGTGTCACTAAATTTTACCTTTTCCTCTATATTTCTTTCTGTAACTCTATCCTGGTTTAGCACAGTCTCAAAACATTCGGCTCATCTCTCTTTCCTCACCTCTTCTTTAATTCTTTCCTTATCACTTATTATGGGCCGGCTCCTATTTCTCACGGGGACATGTCCATATTGACTGCTCCCTCTCAACTTTTTAACATACCAGTGCATATTTTGATATTCATTGTTCAAAGTCGATAACACCTTTCGTCCATAAAATTTCACTTACAGCTTGTAGATTACAAAAGGAAAAATAATACTCCTTATCTTCAGTAGCTTATTTCTAACCTCCTAGCTAAAACATTTAAAACTCATTCACTCCACTATCTGCAGCTTAGGGCTTATCTTTTTTTTTATCCAACTAGTACTGTCACTAACTGTTTCTCTCAAAATGAATCTTACCTCAAAGAACATCCTCAAAGAAAGATTATATCTTCTTCACATGTTTAGTGTTATAAACTTCAGATTGTTTTTTTCTGATTTTCTACCCACGTGCATTTTTAATTTTACACTCGGTACCACTTTAAACTGGAAAAAAATATATATAGATCTCTATTTCATTAAAAATAAATTTTCAAAGTTTTACTAAATAATAAAGGCATTTATGGACGTTTAGGTTTCCAATAAATCATGAAACAGTCATATTTCCTTATACTGCCCTTGGTATTGATTTTAAAAAAAAGTATCTTGTTTTTGGTATTCTTGACTATCTCTGACGACTTGCAATTGCAGTTTTTTTTTTTTTTAATTTGCCATCATAAATTTTAGAATGTTTTTGTCCGATTATATTTTAAAATTTGAAATAATTAGTCAAACATCAATTATCGTTTTCACTGTCATAGGTTTGAACTTCAACAAACTTATCTTGCTCTTGGTATGCTTTGTTCTGCGGTAACACTTGGGACCTACATTCTTTTATAGGTTCAAAAACATCATGTAAATACCCTTTCCTCTTACCTGCCAAACTTTTCGGCAAAGAATCCTGTCAAAGATCCACCAATCATTCCTCCAATACAATACACTGAAACCGCAACAGACCAAATCCATGTTATTGTGGCTTCTGTTGGTACCACCGTGTAGTTAGATCGGGTATAATCAGTGTAGTTAATCCATTCCTGTATAAGCTGAAAAGACAAATTTATTGTCAAGTCTTGTGGGATTGCAAGGGTACTCAGAAATATTCTTAAATAGACGAGTGTAAAGCACTGATTGCATTATTGGAGGGATAGGGGACACGAGGCCTGGACGCAGAAATTTTAGGAGTACAAAATTCAGAATAATTATACATCAGCAATTGCAATCAATTTGTAATTTATAAGGTTTTTTCTATTAAATAAATTAGAAGGAGCAGTTAACAAATGAAAGTATTTGTTAAATTAATAATTGATTAATAAAATAGAAATAAATTAAAAAAATAAAAAGTTATCAAATAATAATTGAACTAAAATAACAATAATAAAAAATTAAATAGTTAATTGACGAATAAATAAAAATAAATTCAAAACAGAAAATAATAAAAAAGTAAATCGTTAATTAGTTAATTACTTAAAATCAAATTGTTAATAAATTATTTTCTTTTAATTTGACCTGAAATTTTGTTTGAGAGAAGGAGGGGGGGGGGCTAATTAAGATGTTACCCGGGTGTAAGACGAGCCAGAATCGAAACTTAGATAAAGGTCGGCCGAAATGTATTGGACTCTTAAGGTACAATTGATAAAACGCACCGAGAAGCGAAAGAATAGACAAATTCACAGTATGAAAAATTGAATAGGATCAGAATGAAAATACAGTAAAAAAGTTGAAAATGCATAGTTTTTGTTTTGATTTGAGCTGAGGATGAATAATTCACCGCTTAGGCCGAAAAGAAAGTGTAAAGTCTTAGGCCAAGGAATCGCAAGGAAATTGCTGGTTTGGTTAAAAGGAAACAACCATTTTATAAAATAGGTCATACACGTGTTAACATTAAAATTAACACTTACTTTTCACCAATTGCAATGCATTATCATTATATCTTTGATTTGAGCTGATGACCACTAATGTCCTTTTGAACCTTTGAGCTTTTCGACCACTTAGGCCGAAAAAAAGTGTGAATTCTTAGGCTGAGAAATGTGATGTCAGGAAATAACTGGTGTGGTTAAAATGAAACAACCATTTTAGAGAATAGGTCACACACTTGTTAATATTAAAATTAACGCTTACTTTTCCTGGTGCGTTAACTACGCCAATATTGTAACCATGCTGGAAGCCTGATCCAACTGCAGCAGCTGCAATGGCAAAAACCAAACGGCCATTTAAACCCTGGAAAATAATAAAAAGAATTAAAAACAGAACAAAGTTAGTAAATAGTTTAGACAGCACATGTATCAAAAGATTTTGAATTAAGTAAGGGGTGAGAGGCAAACTAACCGCGGACTATAATGTCACGCACTGCCTTTCTAGTCTTTCAAAATTTCAAACAAAAGTAGATTACACTATCCATCAATCATTTTCAAATAGTTCGTGGAAACAAACTGTAAGTAAGGAACGACTCAGTCTAATAGCAATCAGAATTCTAGAAAAAGGCATTTTGATAGCAATAAATGAATCAAAAAATTGTTCTTTTATGTTGATTCCAAACATATAAAACTGATTAAGTTTAACATTACCTACTAAAAGCTGCATGCGTGAGTAAATATGTCTGATTCTGAAAAATGGGAGGAGAAACACCAATGGTAAAAGTCACGCCATCAGATTTAACATTTCAGAGAACCCTATTATATAGGTTATAAGCTCATATCTACGAAAATATGGAATTTGTAATTTTTTTTGTCAAAAGAAAGATCACGAATGTGGGCTTATTTGCGTTTTATGTTTTTTTGATTCCCCAGAGGTGAATGTATTGAACCAATTGTTTAACAAAATTGAGAGAGGGTTCATTCGAACACTGAAATTTGTAGTTTTATTGTTCTTTTTAAGTAAACGCATATATTGGAGAGCAGCCAGCCCCATCCAATACCCTTTTTCTTAAAGAAGACATCTAGCCCACATTTACAGATAGCTATTTCGTTCAACAAAGTTCAAAGGTTCAGTAAACTGGCCTCTTTGGATGAAATGACCCCCACACACACACACATATTACCTGGGGAAAAGGTTGTAACTTATGTAATTTCCTCATTGTTTATATATCGAATTCACGAAAAAGTTTCTTTCAACTGAAAGTAAGGAGCATAATTACAACTCATAACGAACAAAAATTATTCCGAATGAAGAAGCTCCTCCTTCCTCAATGCTTGCTCTTTACGCTGAATAGCTCTTTAAAAAGGCTTCTCATTTAAATTCAACAGCTCCTTGTTTCATGAGTTCCATCTCATATAAAGATCAATTTCTGTTAGTTTTAACGTTTATTGTTGCTCCTTACTTTCAGTTAAAAAAACCGTAAAATTCTAGTTAATTGACTTCTTGCTATCTTGGAAAGGGCTTAGGTTAGGAAAATTAACTTTCAGGGATTGAAACTTACAGGCCAAAGTATGTCCCGGGAAGGTATTTTGAAGTACCTACCTCCACTCCTTCTCCCTCTAGAGGGCCCTGACCATTGATGATCTTTCAAAATATGTGTGTTATAAAAGTGAAACCTTGCAAAATAGATCTTCTGCTTAATTGAAGTACAACAAAATTGTTTTCAGCTTCATAACTTTGCTCAATTCCATTTTATAAGGTTTTAAAGATATGCAAATGCAATGCCTAAATTAAAAAAAAACATTGATATGGCTTAAAATTCTACTCAAATAACAGGAATTGCATTTTTAGAACTAAAGGCAGAGAAAAAGCAACTAGTAACAGAAAATTAAGGTAAAATGTTGTTTTGTCAAAGTTTCAATAGGTATAGACCTGTCATGTAGGCAAATTTCTGGGCCCTCTAGAGGGAGAAGGGGTGGAGGTGAGTACTTTAAAATACCTTCTCGGGACATACTTTAGCGTGTAGACCCATCCCTGAAAGTTTCATTTTCCTAACCTAAACCCTTTCCGAGATAGCGAGTCAATTTTACCAAAAAATCTTATTTTTTATTTAATTTGGGAAACTAAAGCAATGTGGAATAATTACTTTTACTCTATGACTAATGACTAATACGACTGTACGACTAATATCAATAATCAGCAAAAAAGAAAAATATATAAAACAACGAATTGATTCAAAAATCTCAAACCATAAAGTAGTTCCTTAATGAACGTATGGACAATGTATAACCCAAATTTAGCAGTCCTTATTCTTTTTAGCTTCATTTTGTCACCTTGATTTATATTAAAATTGAGATTTAAATAAGAATCATCTACTCTGTTTGCACTCGCCAGATTTTTCGTTTAAGGATGTATTATTATTTTAGTTTATTTTTATTCCATATAATTTACAAAATAATTTAAATTACAAATGATTATTTACAAATTTTTGTAAATTATTTACAAAATTTTTTTAAATTCACTAAAAATTTTAGAAATTTTTGTGTTGCGTGTTACAACAACTCACTGCAGTACTAAGCTACCTGAGGCTTACAAAGTTGTGCCAACCCGTTTTTTCACTCATTCTATTTGAGGCTTTACTCTTTATCTCCTTCCATGAAGTTCTGGTACCCTTTAAACCCTTTCTTTTTTAATTTTTGTATATCAAAATTAGTTGCATTTTTTTTTAACCGCTAGATGAAATTACTGATATATTATTGAGTGTAAACTTGCATGAAAAATCACCCAAATAAAAAATGATTTCTTACTGAGGACTTGTCTTCGTTAGACATAGTTTTATTTATCCTTCTAACCACTATCTGGAGTGTAATGAACAAGCGACTGAGTTAAATTTGGCCAAACTTTGCATTTTATACCTCTTTTGCTTAATAATCTGGTGACTCTATTTTAATTTGTTTTTTAATCAGTTATATTAGCATATCTTAAATTTTGTTAAGTTAATGTTTTCGTTTAGAGATTTATTAAGTCAATAATGACTGTATTACACATTGCTTCTGACCTCTTTTATGAAAATAATTTGCATATAGGTGATTGTAATTAGGAAGTGCTATCTTTAATCGCATAGTTTCTTTTGTTTTAAATATGATTTTAAAGAATTCGAAATACACATATAAATGGAAGTATTAGGCTATTCGCACATTACATATATGCGGGTGAAAAAAGGGCTATAGAGGACTTCATCCATCTTCTAAAGATTGTATACTCTTTTTAACGTTATACGTTTATTTTATACTCTTTATACTTTATACGTTTTATCGTTATAATCTTTTTAACTTGTTTAAATCAATGAGTTTGCACTTCACTTTTTCAGAGAAATATTCAATATAGGCCACAAATTGTATTTTTGAACCAAAAATGAAGAAAAAATAAATATGAAAAGTTTTTTCTACTGAAAGTGAGGAGCAGCATTAAAACTGAAAACGAGCAGAAATTATTGCGCATATGAGGGATTTACCTCCTCGTAATACCTGGCTCTTTACGCTAAAGTATTTTTAGTAATTTCAACTTTTTATTCTACGGCCTTTGTAATTCAAGGGTATTCTTAAGGCATTGGGACAGAATTTAAAGCTTTAGTGTATAGAGCGAGGTATCGACGAGGGATGAACTCCCTAAAATATGCAATAAAAACATACGAATATAGAAGTTCGTTACGTAAATTAATTCGTAAATTACGTCTATCTCTTACTAATGAAAATGTTCGTAAAAAATTAAAAGTTCTAGTTGCCATTTTAAGTAATCAAAAAATTGGAGGGGAAGTAGGCTTCCTCCCTCTTTCCTTTTTTTCTCAATATCTACTAATTAAAACTATGAGAAAGCCATTTAGCCAAAAAAAATTATTATGCAAATTTTGTTTTAATTATTTATGTACGGAGAGACAAGATCAAAACATGCATTAATTAAAAAACGTCAAGAAATTAAGTAAAAAAAAGTTTTCTTAAATGAAAGTAAGGAGCGACATTAAAACTTAAAACGAACAGAAATTACTCAGTATATGAAAGGGGCTTTTCCTCCTCAACACTCCGCTCTTTACACTAAAAGTTTTTTACTATTTTAAGAATTAAAGTTAAGAGAAAGAGCCAGACTTTAGCGTAAAGAGCGGGGCGTTGAGGAGGAAAATTCCCTTTCATATACGGAGTAATTTTTGCTCTTTTTAAGTTGTAATGTCGCTCCTTACTTCCATTTAAAGAACTTGTTTTTTTTTTATTTAATTAACTTGTTTAAATCTATAAGTTTGCACTTCTCTTTTTCAGAGAAATATTCAATATAAGGCACAAATTGTATTTTTGACCCAAAAAATTCGAAGAAGAAGCCATGCAAGGCTGTTTATGAGGGGAGGGGGTGAAGGGGTCAGAAACCCTCCCCCCCCAAAAAAAATGTTTGTCCGACTCGTAAAAACATAAAAAAAAATAATATAAACATATTCTGATGAGCGTTTTAAAGTTTTTGCACACCCCTGCCCCGAAAAAATAACCTGGATACCAATCTGAGGTCATGTTTCAGTCTAATTTTAAGGAAAAAGAATGCCTACATTTCTTGGGCTTTAAGTTTTCATGAATTTGCCTTACTTATTCATTTTGATTTTTCTTTGCATTGGAAAATGGTAACCATTCATGAAAATAATAAAGGAAAATTTTATTTTAGTCTAGAGGGCTGAGGCAACCCCCCATAAACCCTGGAAAGAAATTGATGTATTTTGTTTTTGTATTTTAGTTTAATGTTAGCAGCACTTGCTGCAAAAGTAGCAGTTTTTGTTGTAATAGTGTACAAATATTGTCTTTTTTGTCAATTGATCATCTTCCTTGTCATTTTCTGGAAGTCCTAAATTAATTTACTCACAATTAATATAATAAAATCCGAAATTGATATTTAATCCCTTTTGAGTTCTGGGATTATTTCTCGTCAACGCTGATATTATAAATGTAAAGAGTAATATTCAACCTCCAAGTGAGCAGAATTTGTTTCGTATACCAGGGGGACTACCCCTCCTCATCCCCGCTCCTACCTCATGACCACAAATTCTGCGAAGGGTGCTCATGATATAAGAAACTGACAATTCTTGTCCTTTTTTATAAGTCGAACACGATTGTAGGCCAACCAGTCACGAGGGGGTAGGCATTTTCTGAAGAGAGGGGATTTAATTTCAAGGGATGGGGGAGAAGTTAAACATCGGCTCCCTTTTATTACAATGACTGTTGATAAATAAGGCTTGAAAAGGTTGTAGTTACGAGGAAACCATATTTTGTTCTTGTTCTTTTTTTAGTAAGCACGAACTTGAAGAAAACGACGAAGGTTTTGACATTTTGAGGATACTTTTAATCCTGCCATTAAATGCTTTAGCGGAAACCTTTACACACGTTGCGCCCTCCCCTCCGAAAAAAAAAAAAATCATGAAACGGATTAAGGAGTTCTTCATTAGGAAACAAATTAATAAAATCAAAGGAGTACCATTAAATTCCTGTATTTTATTTTATTTTCAAGCATCCTATTCCTATATTTTTACAGAAACATTTCTGCAACCCCTTCCTTCCTAAGTACAACCCAAAGAGACACCATTATATTTCTTATTTTATGCTATACTCAAACATGTTTTTACCTTCTGAAAATGGTTCCTATTCCAGAGTTCGATATAAGGGGTAGGAGGGGTAAAGCTCCTCACACAGAACACCCAGTGAGCGACAAAGCAAGTTAGAGAAAAAAAATTAATAAAAACTTTCTTCAAAAACCGAAAATTCAACATTTGAAAGTATCTAAATTCCTACACATGAGTAATTTGTCAAGCATAATTACACGTTTTTGGAAGCCTCTGGTCTTTCCCTCCTATTGTCCTTCAAGGACTTATTTGTGGACTGGGTTTTAAGCTGGTGCAAACGGCGTGAGTGAAGCTTAAGAGTTTTCTGTTGCCTTGCTAGGTAGGTGACCCAGGTAGATCCCCCCGTTAAATTTTTTAGAGTTTCAGGAGGTTGCAATTCACGAAAATGTATGGAGGCAAAGGTTTTCTGTTTTTTTTTTTTTTTTTTTTTTTTTTAATGAAGACAAAAAGGAGGTATTTTTCAAAATCAAGTAACTTTTTCCCCTAATGGAAATATCGTAACAATTAGCGCCCTTGTGGGTTCACCGTATTCTCTCAAAATTTGTCTGACTTAGGAGTCTTGACAAAGCTGTATCGAGGATTTTTATTCGAGGAAGGTGGGGGGAGAATTACAAAGGAGCTTTCAAAAGCGATTCACATAATTTGTTTATATACTTTTTTGCATTGTTATAACGAATTGGACAAATATCTTGGGGGGGAGTCAAACATCCCCCACCGCACCTTGGATATGACCTTGGGTTTTGAGAAAACCATCACTCTCTGTACTAGATTCCCAAAATTTAGTTTAGTTACATTTAATGCTTAAGCGAATAAATGTCAGTAAAAGGCAAATAAAAGTTTTCTAACTTTTTTTTAGAAATCTATTAAGTTTGACTCTTTTGTTTCCTGTGTTTGTTTGTTTAATTTTTGTTCGTTTTGTGTTTAATTAATTCTTTAATAGTTCAATATTTTATTTCTTTGTTTCAGTCTAATTTTAAGAAAAAAGAAAACCTACAATTCTTGGGTTTTTAATTTTCGTAAATTTACCTTACTTATTCATTTAGTGCATCAGGAAATGGCATCGACTCATGAAAGTTTTTGAGAAATGTGTTATTTTAGTCTAGAGGGTTGAGGCAATCCTCCCTGACACCTGGGAAGAAACTGATGTATATGGTTTTGAAGTTCAATTACATATATATATATATATATATATATATATATATATATATATATATATATATATATATATATATATATATATATATTTTTAAACACGGATCAAATTCTTGGAATAAAATAATGATGATATTATTTCCGATTTGTGTATCTGATCGTTTTCCATTATCCCATAAACTAACATTTTCCCTTGGAAAATTCTCCCATAAAACTCAACTCTGTGGAAAATTCTCCGCTGAAAATTCACGCCTGAAAAAGTTCCACCCCCCGAGAAATACTGTCAAGTTTCTTCTGTGTATGTTTTTTTTTTCTAGCTATGCATAAAGTATTTGACAGCTCCATCTCAAACAAAGAGAAAACCACAACCTATAGTAACTGAAAGTTAAAAATTATATGCGAATGTTATTGTAATATTTTGCCAAAAAATGATCATGGATAAAAACAACATCGAGTAAAACAACAAGGAATTTTCCTAAAACAGTGAAATTCGCTTAGACCTTAAAATATTTCGGCTCTATATCTAAGAGCCGTTGACAGAAAACTACGCATACGAATTCAGCAAAACTAACAGTAAAATGAGATTTTTAAAACTATAATAGAAAAATTAAAATTGTCCCAATTTTATTGTTTTTTATGATGAAAAGGCAGTGTGGACTTTGTCGTTATCTAAAGATCATGGATGCGTGTCGTTTGACGTTTTTTTTTATATTTCCCCCAAGGATGATCCTATCAAACCAATGGTCCTAAAAGATCGGGAAAAGACTCATTCGAACGGAAGTTACAAGATTAAGTGCCTTTTTAAGTCAAAATTTTTTCGCAAATTCTGCGGAACATGCTCATTACATCAGAAACCAAAAGTTCTAGTCTTTTTCTCTAAGTCAAAAGCGATTGAAGACCAACCAGCCATGAGAAAGGGGGGTATTTTTGGGGGGAATAACACCGGCTCCCATTTATTACAACTACAGTTGATAATTACGGCTTGGAAAGGTTGTAGTTACGAGGATGTCACATATTATTCTTTTTTCAGTAAGCACAAAACTGAAGAAAAAAGAAGTTTTTCATGTCCAGAGGGTGGGGCTAAACCAGGAAAGAGAAGAAATACAAAAAAAGCTTCCCTAATAAAGAACTAATCCAACGTTTGAAACAAAAAGAGCAAAATGTACTACAAACCGAGGTTTTGCTTCTACCCCCTCCCTTCTCCCATTAACCATGGAAGCTCTAAAGCCTGTTTTATGATTTGCTTTTTGCTGAAAGCCAATGTATTTTTAACTGTGTGATTTAGTTTTTCAAAACATCATGGACGAATAAAAAGTAAATTTCAATAATAATCAAGATGACTGGAAAGAACTAATAAAAATAAACTCAACATTTGATATATATTTTGATATTAATTTCTGGTAACTCAGTAAACCAAGATTTTGTTTCATTGTATTTTTTGGGGTTTTTGAGTACTGTAAATAAATTTCATTATTAACCTTATTCTTTTCGGACTCAACTAGGATCCATCATTCCCCCTTTTCTCAATGGTAAATCTATCTATATAAAAATAAGTTGTCTGTGTGTGTGTGTGTGTCTGTCGAGTGACGTCATGTTTATGTGTCGATTGACGTCATGTTTTCGACTGACGAAATTACAGACCGGGACGTCGGGACACAAATGACGACCGGGACACCGTCACATAGGGAATATAAATGACGACCGGGACACTCAAAGAGAAAGCAACCGGGACACAAGGAATGTTCGATTAGCAATCACCATCAACAAAGCACCGGGACACAAATGACGACCGGGACAGAGGGAGTAAAAATGACGACCAGGACATAAGTAAAAAAAAATAAAAAAAGGTAAAAACTACAAAAAAAAATAAAAAGAAAAAAAAAATAAAAACTAATAAAAAAACTAAAAAAGCTAAAAAACTAAAAAAGAAAAAAAAGAAAAATAAAGGAGAAAAACAAAACTAAAAAAGATAAAATAAAAAAAAAACTTCCCATGGACCATTATATGTTGCATGTTCAAGTATCGGTAAACCTGACTATCTATTTATATGCACAGACAATGGGACAGCAAAGAATGTTGTATAATCGCAAGTTTTACGTAGTTAAAAACATATATATATATATATATATATATATATATATATATATATATATATATATATATATATATATATATATATATATATATATATATATATATATATATATATATATATATATATATCTATATATATATAAAAATAAGTTGTCTGTCTGTATGTCTGTCTGTGGATCAGGTGACGTCATGTTTCTGTGTTGACTGACATCCCGAGAAGATCACGAATGTGGGCTTATTTGCGTTTTATGTTTTTTTGATTCCCCAGAGGTGAATGTATTGAACCAATTGTTTAACAAAATTGAGAGAGGGCTCATTCGAACACTGAAATTTGTAGTTTTATTGTTCTTTTTAAGTAAACGAATATATTGGAGAGCAGCCAGCCCCATCCAATACTCTTTTTCTTAAAGAAGACATCTAGCCCACATTTACAGATAGCTATTTCGTTCAACAAAGTTCAAAGGTTCAGTAAACTGGCCTCTTTGGATGAAATGACCCCCCCCCACACACACACATATTACCTGGGGAAAAGGTTGTAACTTATGTAATTTCCTCATTGTTTATATATCGAATTCACGAAAAAGTTTCTTTCAACTGAAAGTAAGGAGCATAATTACAACTCATAACGAACAAAAATTATTCCGAATGAAGAAGCTCCTCCTTCCTCAATGCTTGCTCTTTACGCTGAATAGCTCTTTAAAAAGGCTTCTCATTTAAATTCAACAGCTCCTTGTTTCATGAGTTCCATCTCATATAAAGATCAATTTCTGTTAGTTTTAACGTTTATTGTTGCTCCTTACTTTCAGTTAAAAAAACCGTAAAATTCTAGTTAATTGACTTCTTGCTATCTTGGAAAGGGCTTAGGTTAGGAAAATTAACTTTCAGGGATTGAAACTTACAGGCCAAAGTATGTCCCGGGAAGGTATTTTGAAGTACCTACCTCCACTCCTTCTCCCTCTAGAGGGCCCTGACCATTGATGATCTTTCAAAATATGTGTGTTATAAAAGTGAAACCTTGCAAAATAGATCTTCTGCTTAATTGAAGTACAACTAAATTGTTTTCAGCTTCATAACTTTGCTCAATTCCATTTTATAAGGTTTTAAAGATATGCAAATGCAATGCCTAAATTAAAAAAAAACATTGATATGGCTTAAAATTCTACTCAAATAACAGGAATTGCATTTTTAGTACTAAAGGCAGAGAAAAAGCAACTAGTAACAGAAAATTAAGGTAAAATGTTGTTTTGTCAAAGTTTCAATAGGTATAGACCTGTCATGTAGGCAAATTTCTGGGCCCTCTAGAGGGAGAAGGGGTGGAGGTGAGTACTTTAAAATACCTTCTCGGGACATACTTTAGCGTGTAGACCCATCCCTGAAAGTTTCATTTTCCTAACCTAAACCCTTTCCGAGATAGCGAGTCAATTTTACCAAAAAATCTTATTTTTTATTTAATTTGGGAAACTAAAGCAATGCGGAATAATTACTTTTACTCTATGACTAATGACTAATACGACTGTATGACTAATATCAATAATCAGCAAAAAAGAAAAATATATAAAACAACGAATTGATTCAAAAATCTCAAACCATAAAGTAGTTCCTTAATGAACGTATGGACAATGTATAACCCAAATTTAGCAGTCCTTATTCTTTTTAGCTTCATTTTGTCACCTTGATTTATATTAAAATTGAGATTTAAATAAGAATCATCTACTCTGTTTGCACTCGCCAGATTTTTCGTTTAAGGATGTATTATTATTTTAGTTTATTTTTATTCCATATAATTTACAAAATAATTTAAATTACAAATGATTATTTACAAATTTTTGTAAATTATTTACAAAATTTTTTTAAATTTACTAAAAATTTTAGAAATTTTTGTGTTGCGTGTTACAACAACTCGCTGCAGTACTAAGCTACCTGAGGCTTACAAAGTTGTGCCAACCCGTTTTTTCACTCATTCTATTTGAGGCTTTACTCTTTATCTCCTTCCATGAAGTTCTGGTACCCTTTAAACCCTTTCTTTTTTAATTTTTGTATATCAAAATTAGTTGCATTTTTTTTTAACCGCTAGATGAAATTACTAATATATTATTGAGTGTAAACTTGCATGAAAAATCACCCAAATAAAAAATGATTTCTTACTGAGGACTTGTCTTCGTTAGACATAGTTTTATTTATCCTTCTAAACAACTATCTGGAGTGTAATGAACAAGCGACTGAGTTAAATTTGGCCAAACTTTGCATTTTATACCTCTTTTGCTTAATAATCTGGTGACTCTATTTTAATTTGTTTTTTAATCAGTTATATTAGCATACCTTAAATTTTGTTAAGTTAATGTTTTCGTTTAGAGATTTATTAAGTCAATAACGACTGTATTACACATTGCTTCTGACCTCTTTTATGAAAATAATTTGCATATAGGTGATTGTAATTAGGAAGTGCTATCTTTAATCGCATAGTTTCTTTTGTTTTAAATATGATTTTAAAGAATTCGAAATACACATATAAATGGAAGTATTAGGCTATTCGCACATTACATATATGCGGGTGAAAAAAGGGCTATAGAGGACTTCATCCATCTTCTAAAGATTGTATACTCTTTTTAACGTTATACGTTTATTTTATACTCTTTATACTTTATACGTTTTATCGTTATAATCTTTTTAACTTGTTTAAATCAATGAGTTTGCACTTCACTTTTTCAGAGAAATATTCAATATAGGCCACAAATTGTATTTTTGAACCAAAAATGAAGAAAAAATAAATATGAAAAGTTTTTTCTACTGAAAGTGAGGAGCAGCATTAAATCTGAAAACGAGCAGAAACTATTGCGCATATGAGGGATTTACCTCCTCGTAATACCTGGCTCTTTACGCTAAAGTATTTTTAGTAATTTCAACTTTTTATTCTACGGCCTTTGTAATTCAAGGGTATTCTTAAGGCATTGGGACAGAATTTAAAGCTTTAGTGTATAGAGCGAGGTATCGACGAGGGATGAACTCCCTAAAATATGCAATAAAAACATACGAATATAGAAGTTCGTTACGTAAATTAATTCGTAAATTACGTCTATCTTTTACTAATGAAAATGTTCGTAAACAATTAAAAGTTCTAGTTGCCATTTTAAGTAATCAAAAAATTGGAGGGGAAGTAGGCTTCCTCCCTCTTTCCTTTTTTTCTCAATATCTACTAATTAAAACTATGAGAAAGCCATTTAGCCAAAAAAAATTATTATGCAAATTTTGTTTTAATTATTTATGTACGGAGAGACAAGATCAAAACATGCATTAATTAAAAAACGTCAAGAAATTAAGTAAAAAAAAGTTTTCTTAAATGAAAGTAACTTAAAACGAACAGAAATTACTCAGTATATGAAAGGGGCTTTTCCTCCTCAACGCTCCGCTCTTTACACTAAAAGTTTTTTACTGTTTTAAGAATTAAAGTTAAGAGAAAGAGCCAGACTTTAGCGTAAAGAGCGGGGCGTTGAGGAGGAAAACTCCCTTTCATATACGGAGTAATTTTTGCTCTTTTTAAGTTGTAATGTCGCTCCTTACTTCCATTTAAAGAACTTGTTTTTTTTTTATTTAATTAACTTGTTTAAATCTATAAGTTTGCACTTCTCTTTTTCAGAGAAATATTCAATATAAGGCACAAATTGTATTTTTGACCCAAAAAATTCGAAGAAGAAGCCATGCAAGGCTGTTTATGAGGGGAGGGAGTGAAGGGGTCAGAAACCCTCCCCCCCCTCAAAAAAAATGTTTGTCCGACTCGTAAAAACATAAAAAAAAATAATATAAACATATTCTGATGAACGTTTTAAAGTTTTTGCACACCCCTGCCCGAAAAAATAACCTGGATACCAATCTGAGGTCATGTTTCAGTCTAATTTTAAGGAAAAAGAATGCCTACATCTCTTGGGCTTTAAGTTTTCATGAATTTGCCTTACTTATTCATTTTGATTTTTCTTTGCATTGGAAAATGGTAACCATTCATGAAAATAATAAAGGAAAATTTTATTTTAGTCTAGAGGGCTGAGGCAACCCCCCATAAACCCTGGAAAGAAATTGATGTATTTTGTTTTTGTATTTTAGTTTAATGTTAGCAGCACTTGCTGCAAAAGTAGCAGTTTTTGTTGTAATAGTGTACAAATATTGTCTTTTTTGTCAATTGATCATCTTCCTTGTCATTTTCTGGAAGTCCTAAATTAATTTACTCACAATTAATATAATAAAATCCGAAATTGATATTTAATCCCTTTTGAGTTCTGGGATTATTTCTCGTCAACGCTGATATTATAAATGTAAGAGTAATATTCAACCTCCAAGTGAGCAGAATTTGTTTCGTATACCAGGGGGACTACCCCTCCTCATCCCCGCTCCTACCTCATGACCACAAATTCTGCGAAGGGTGCTCATGATATAAGAAACTGACAATTCTTGTCCTTTTTTATAAGTCGAACACGATTGTAGGCCAACCAGTCACGAGGGGGTAGGCATTTTCTGAAGAGAGGGGATTTAATTTCAAGGGATGGGGGAGAAGTTAAACATCGGCTCCCTTTTAATTACAATGACTGTTGATAAATAAGGCTTGAAAAGGTTGTAGTTACGAGGAAACCATATTTTGTTCTTGTTCTTTTTTTAGTAAGCACGAACTTGAAGAAAACGACGAAGGTTTTGACATTTTGAGGATACTTTTAATCCTGCCATTAAATGCTTTAGCGGAAACCTTTACACACGTTGCGCCCTCCCCTCCGAAAAAAAAAAAAATCATGAAACGGATTAAGGAGTTCTTCATTAGGAAACAAATTAATAAAATCAAAGGAGTACCATTAAATTCCTGTATTTTATTTTATTTTCAAGCATCCTATTCCTATATTTTTACAGAAACATTTCTGCAACCCCTTCCTTCCTAAGTACAACCCAAAGAGACACCATTATATTTCTTATTTTATGCTATACTCAACATGTTTTTACCTTCTGAAAATGGTTCCTATTCCAGAGTTCGATATAAGGGGTAGGAGGGGTAAAGCTCCTCACACAGAACACCCAGGTGAGCGACAAAGCAAGTTAGAGAAAAAAAATTAATAAAAACTTTCTTCAAAAACCGAAAATTCAACATTTGAAAGTATCTAAATTCCTACACATGAGTAATTTGTCAAGCATAATTACACGTTTTTGGAAGCCTCTGGTCTTTCCCTCCTATTGTCCTTCAAGGACTTATTTGTGGACTGGGTTTTAAGCTGGTGCAAACGGCGTGAGTGAAGCTTAAGAGTTTTCTGTTGCCTTGCTAGGTAGGTGACCCAGGTAGATCCCCCCGTTAAATTTTTTAGAGTTTCAGGAGGTTGCAATTCACGAAAATGTATGGAGGCAAAGGTTTTCTGTTTTTTTTTTTTTTTTTTTTTTTTTTAATGAAGACAAAAAGGAGGTATTTTTCAAAATCAAGTAACTTTTTCCCCTAATGGAAATATCGTAACAATTAGCGCCCTTGTGGGTTCACCGTATTCTCTTAAAATTTGTCTGACTTAGGAGTCTTGACAAAGCTGTATCGAGGAAGGTGGGGGGAGAATTACAAAGGAGCTTTCAAAAGCGATTCACATAATTTGTTTATATACTTTTTTGCATTGTTTTAACGAGTTGGACAAATATCTTGGGGGGAGTCAAACATCCCCCACCGCACCTTGGATATGACCTTGGGTTTTGAGAAAACCATCACTCCTCTGTACTAGATTCCCAAATTTAGTTTAGTTACATTTAATGCTTAAGCGAATAAATGTCAGTAAAAGGCAAATAAAAGTTTTTCTAACTTTTTTTTAGAAATCTATTAAGTTTGACTCTTTTGTTTCCTGTGTTTGTTTGTTTAATTTTTGTTCGTTTTGTGTTTAATTAATTCTTTAATAGTTCAATATTTTATTTCTTTGTTTCAGTCTAATTTTAAGAAAAAAGAAAACCTACAATTCTTGGGTTTTTAATTTTCGTAAATTTACCTTACTTATTCATTTAGTGCATCAGGAAATGGCATCGACTCATGAAAGTTTTTGAGAAATGTGTTATTTTAGTCTAGAGGGTTGAGGCAATCCTCCCTGACACCTGGGAAGAAACTGATGTATATGGTTTTGAAGTTCAATTACATATATATATATATATAAATATATATATATATATATATATATATATATATATATATATATATATATATATATTTTTAAACACGGATCAAATTCTTGGAATAAAATAATGATGATATTATTTTCCGATTTGTGTATCTGATCGTTTTCCATTATCCCATAAACTAACATTTTCCCTTGGAAAATTCTCCCATAAAACTCAACTCTGTGGAAAATTCTCCGCTGAAAATTCACGCCTGAAAAAGTTCCACCCCCCGAGAAATACTGTCAAGTTTCTTCTGTGTATGTTTTTTTTTTCTAGCTATGCATAAAGTATTTGACAGCTCCATCTCAAACAAAGAGAAAACCACAACCATAGTAACTGAAAGTTAAAAATTATATGCGAATGTTATTGTAATATTTTGCCAAAAAATGATCATGGATAAAAACAACATCGAGTAAAACAACAAGGAATTTTCCTAAAACAGTGAAATTCGCTTAGACCTTAAAATATTTTCGGCTCTATATCTAAGAGCCGTTGACAGAAAACTACGCATACGAATTCAGCAAAACTAACAGTAAAATGAGATTTTTAAAACTATAATAGAAAAATTAAAATTGTCCCAATTTTTATTGTTTTTTATGATGAAAAGGCAGTGTGGACTTTGTCGTTATCTAAAGATCATGGATGCGTGTCGTTTGACGTTTTTTTTTATATTTCCCCCAAGGATGATCCTATCAAACCACTGGTCCTAAAAGATCGGGAAAAGACTCATTCGAACGGAAGTTACAAGATTAAGTGCCTTTTTAAGTCAAAATTTTTTCGCAAATTCTGCGGAACATGCTCATTACATCAGAAACCAAAAGTTCTAGTCTTTTTCTCTAAGTCAAAAGCGATTGAAGACCAACCAGCCATGAGAAAGGGGGGTATTTTTGGGGGGAATAACACCGGCTCCCATTTATTACAACTACAGTTGATAATTACGGCTTGGAAAGGTTGTAGTTACGAGGATGTCACATATTATTCTTTTTTCAGTAAGCACAAAACTGAAGAAAAAAGAAGTTTTTCATGTCCAGAGGGTGGGGCTAAACCAGGAAAGAGAAGAAATACAAAAAAAGCTTCCCTAATAAAGAACTACTCCAACGTTTGAAACAAAAAGAGCAAAATGTACTACAAACCGAGGTTTTGCTTCTACCCCCTCCCTTCTCCCATTAACCATGGAAGCTCTAAAGCCTGTTTTATGATTTGCTTTTTGCTGAAAGCCAATGTATTTTTAACTGTGTGATTTAGTTTTTCAAAACATCTTGGACGAATAAAAAGTAAATTTCAATAATAATCAAGATGACTGGAAAGAACTAATAAAAATAAACTCAACATTTGATATATATTTTGATATTAATTTCTGGTAACTCAGTAAACCAAGATTTTGTTTCATTGTATTTTTTGGGGTTTTTGAGTACTGTAAATAAATTTCATTATTAACCTTATTCTTTTCGGACTCAACTAGGATCCATCATTCCCCCTTTTCTCAATGGTAAATCTATCTATATAAAAATAAGTTGTCTGTGTGTGTGTGTGTGTCTGTCGAGTGACGTCATGTTTATGTGTCGATTGACGTCATGTTTTCGACTGACGAAATTACAGACCGGGACGTCGGGACACAAATGACGACCGGGACACCGTCACATAGGGAATATAAATGACGACCGGGACACTCAAAGAGAAAGCAACCGGGACACAAGGAATGTTCGATTAGCAATCACCATCAACAAAGCACCGGGACACAAATGACGACCGGGACAGAGGGAGTAAAAATGACGACCAGGACATAAGTAAAAAAAAATAAAAAAAGGTAAAAACTACAAAAAAAAATAAAAAGAAAAAAAAAATAAAAACTAATAAAAAAACTAAAAAAGCTAAAAAACTAAAAAAGAAAAAAAAGAAAAATAAAGGAGAAAAACAAAACTAAAAAAGATAAAATAAAAAAAAAACTTCCCATGGACCATTATATGTTGCATGTTCAAGTATCGGTAAACCTGACTATCTATTTATATGCACAGACAATGGGACAGCAAAGAATGTTGTATAATCGCAAGTTTTACGTAGTTAAAAACATATATATATATATATATATATATATATATATATATATATATATATATATATATATATATATATTATATATATATATATATATATATATATATATATATATATATATATATATCTATATATATATAAAAATAAGTTGTCTGTCTGTATGTCTGTCTGTGGATCAGGTGACGTCATGTTTCTGTGTTGACTGACATCCCGAGAAGATCACGAATGTGGGCTTATTTGCGTTTTATGTTTTTTTGATTCCCCAGAGGTGAATGTATTGAACCAATTGTTTAACAAAATTGAGAGAGGGCTCATTCGAACACTGAAATTTGTAGTTTTATTGTTCTTTTTAAGTAAACGAATATATTGGAGAGCAGCCAGCCCCATCCAATACTCTTTTTCTTAAAGAAGACATCTAGCCCACATTTACAGATAGCTATTTCGTTCAACAAAGTTCAAAGGTTCAGTAAACTGGCCTCTTTGGATGAAATGACCCCCCCCCACACACACACATATTACCTGGGGAAAAGGTTGTAACTTATGTAATTTCCTCATTGTTTATATATCGAATTCACGAAAAAGTTTCTTTCAACTGAAAGTAAGGAGCATAATTACAACTCATAACGAACAAAAATTATTCCGAATGAAGAAGCTCCTCCTTCCTCAATGCTTGCTCTTTACGCTGAATAGCTCTTTAAAAAGGCTTCTCATTTAAATTCAACAGCTCCTTGTTTCATGAGTTCCATCTCATATAAAGATCAATTTCTGTTAGTTTTAACGTTTATTGTTGCTCCTTACTTTCAGTTAAAAAAACCGTAAAATTCTAGTTAATTGACTTCTTGCTATCTTGGAAAGGGCTTAGGTTAGGAAAATTAACTTTCAGGGATTGAAACTTACAGGCCAAAGTATGTCCCGGGAAGGTATTTTGAAGTACCTACCTCCACTCCTTCTCCCTCTAGAGGGCCCTGACCATTGATGATCTTTCAAAATATGTGTGTTATAAAAGTGAAACCTTGCAAAATAGATCTTCTGCTTAATTGAAGTACAACTAAATTGTTTTCAGCTTCATAACTTTGCTCAATTCCATTTTATAAGGTTTTAAAGATATGCAAATGCAATGCCTAAATTAAAAAAAAACATTGATATGGCTTAAAATTCTACTCAAATAACAGGAATTGCATTTTTAGTACTAAAGGCAGAGAAAAAGCAACTAGTAACAGAAAATTAAGGTAAAATGTTGTTTTGTCAAAGTTTCAATAGGTATAGACCTGTCATGTAGGCAAATTTCTGGGCCCTCTAGAGGGAGAAGGGGTGGAGGTGAGTACTTTAAAATACCTTCTCGGGACATACTTTAGCGTGTAGACCCATCCCTGAAAGTTTCATTTTCCTAACCTAAACCCTTTCCGAGATAGCGAGTCAATTTTACCAAAAAATCTTATTTTTTATTTAATTTGGGAAACTAAAGCAATGCGGAATAATTACTTTTACTCTATGACTAATGACTAATACGACTGTATGACTAATATCAATAATCAGCAAAAAAGAAAAATATATAAAACAACGAATTGATTCAAAAATCTCAAACCATAAAGTAGTTCCTTAATGAACGTATGGACAATGTATAACCCAAATTTAGCAGTCCTTATTCTTTTTAGCTTCATTTTGTCACCTTGATTTATATTAAAATTGAGATTTAAATAAGAATCATCTACTCTGTTTGCACTCGCCAGATTTTTCGTTTAAGGATGTATTATTAT
The DNA here is from genome assembly GCF_032884065.1 of Artemia franciscana. Lineage (NCBI taxonomy): Eukaryota > Metazoa > Arthropoda > Branchiopoda > Anostraca > Artemiidae > Artemia > Artemia franciscana. The sequence goes on from NC_088878.1 coordinate 18,669,582, forward strand.
TTTAGTTTATTTTTATTCCATATAATTTACAAAATAATTTAAATTACAAATGATTATTTACAAATTTTTGTAAATTATTTACAAAATTTTTTTAAATTTACTAAAAATTTTAGAAATTTTTGTGTTGCGTGTTACAACAACTCACTGCAGTACTAAGCTACCTGAGGCTTACAAAGTTGTGCCAACCCGTTTTTTCACTCATTCTATTTGAGGCTTTACTCTTTATCTCCTTCCATGAAGTTCTGGTACCCTTTAAACCCTTTCTTTTTTAATTTTTGTATATCAAAATTAGTTGCATTTTTTTTTAACCGCTAGATGAAATTACTAATATATTATTGAGTGTAAACTTGCATGAAAAATCACCCAAATAAAAAATGATTTCTTACTGAGGACTTGTCTTCGTTAGACATAGTTTTATTTATCCTTCTAAACAACTATCTGGAGTGTAATGAACAAGCGACTGAGTTAAATTTGGCCAAACTTTGCATTTTATACCTCTTTTGCTTAATAATCTGGTGACTCTATTTTAATTTGTTTTTTAATCAGTTATATTAGCATATCTTAAATTTTGTTAAGTTAATGTTTTCGTTTAGAGATTTATTAAGTCAATAACGACTGTATTACACATTGCTTCTGACCTCTTTTATGAAAATAATTTGCATATAGGTGATTGTAATTAGGAAGTGCTATCTTTAATCGCATAGTTTCTTTTGTTTTAAATATGATTTTAAAGAATTCGAAATACACATATAAATGGAAGTATTAGGCTATTCGCACATTACATATATGCGGGTGAAAAAAGGGCTATAGAGGACTTCATCCATCTTCTAAAGATTGTATACTCTTTTTAACGTTATACGTTTATTTTATACTCTTTATACTTTATACGTTTTATCGTTATAATCTTTTTAACTTGTTTAAATCAATGAGTTTGCACTTCACTTTTTCAGAGAAATATTCAATATAGGCCACAAATTGTATTTTTGAACCAAAAATGAAGAAAAAATAAATATGAAAAGTTTTTTCTACTGAAAGTGAGGAGCAGCATTAAATCTGAAAACGAGCAGAAACTATTGCGCATATGAGGGATTTACCTCCTCGTAATACCTGGCTCTTTACGCTAAAGTATTTTTAGTAATTTCAACTTTTTATTCTACGGCCTTTGTAATTCAAGGGTATTCTTAAGGCATTGGGACAGAATTTAAAGCTTTAGTGTATAGAGCGAGGTATCGACGAGGGATGAACTCCCTAAAATATGCAATAAAAACATACGAATATAGAAGTTCGTTACGTAAATTAATTCGTAAATTACGTCTATCTTTTACTAATGAAAATGTTCGTAAACAATTAAAAGTTCTAGTTGCCATTTTAAGTAATCAAAAAATTGGAGGGGAAGTAGGCTTCCTCCCTCTTTCCTTTTTTTCTCAATATCTACTAATTAAAACTATGAGAAAGCCATTTAGCCAAAAAAAAATTATTATGCAAATTTTGTTTTAATTATTTATGTACGGAGAGACAAGATCAAAACATGCATTAATTAAAAAACGTCAAGAAATTAAGTAAAAAAAAGTTTTCTTAAATGAAAGTAACTTAAAACGAACAGAAATTACTCAGTATATGAAAGGGGCTTTTCCTCCTCAACGCTCCGCTCTTTACACTAAAAGTTTTTTACTGTTTTAAGAATTAAAGTTAAGAGAAAGAGCCAGACTTTAGCGTAAAGAGCGGGGCGTTGAGGAGGAAAACTCCCTTTCATATACGGAGTAATTTTTGCTCTTTTTAAGTTGTAATGTCGCTCCTTACTTCCATTTAAAGAACTTGTTTTTTTTTATTTAATTAACTTGTTTAAATCTATAAGTTTGCACTTCTCTTTTTCAGAGAAATATTCAATATAAGGCACAAATTGTATTTTTGACCCAAAAAATTCGAAGAAGAAGCCATGCAAGGCTGTTTATGAGGGGAGGGAGTGAAGGGGTCAGAAACCCTCCCCCCCCTCAAAAAAAATGTTTGTCCGACTCGTAAAAACATAAAAAAAAATAATATAAACATATTCTGATGAACGTTTTAAAGTTTTTGCACACCCCTGCCCGAAAAAATAACCTGGATACCAATCTGAGGTCATGTTTCAGTCTAATTTTAAGGAAAAAGAATGCCTACATCTCTTGGGCTTTAAGTTTTCATGAATTTGCCTTACTTATTCATTTTGATTTTTCTTTGCATTGGAAAATGGTAACCATTCATGAAAATAATAAAGGAAAATTTTATTTTAGTCTAGAGGGCTGAGGCAACCCCCCATAAACCCTGGAAAGAAATTGATGTATTTTGTTTTTGTATTTTAGTTTAATGTTAGCAGCACTTGCTGCAAAAGTAGCAGTTTTTGTTGTAATAGTGTACAAATATTGTCTTTTTTGTCAATTGATCATCTTCCTTGTCATTTTCTGGAAGTCCTAAATTAATTTACTCACAATTAATATAATAAAATCCGAAATTGATATTTAATCCCTTTTGAGTTCTGGGATTATTTCTCGTCAACGCTGATATTATAAATGTAAAGAGTAATATTCAACCTCCAAGTGAGCAGAATTTGTTTCGTATACCAGGGGGACTACCCCTCCTCATCCCCGCTCCTACCTCATGGCCACAAATTCTGCGAAGGGTGCTCATGATATAAGAAACTGACAATTCTTGTCCTTTTTTATAAGTCGAACACGATTGTAGGCCAACCAGTCACGAGGGGGTAGGCATTTTCTGAAGAGAGGGGATTTAATTTCCAGGGATGGGGGAGAAGTTAAACATCAGCTCCCTTTTATTACAATGACTGTTGATAAATAAGGCTTGAAAAGGTTGTAGTTACGAGGAAACCATATTTTGTTCTTGTTCTTTTTTTAGTAAGCACGAACTTGAAGAAAACGACGAAGGTTTTGACATTTTGAGGATACTTTTAATCCTGCCATTAAATGCTTTAGCGGAAACCTTTACACACGTTGCGCCCTCCCCTCCGAAAAAAAAAAAAATCATGAAACGGATTAAGGAGTTCTTCATTAGGAAACAAATTAATAAAATCAAAGGAGTACCATTAAATTCCTGTATTTTATTTTATTTTCAAGCATCCTATTCGTATATTTTTACAGAAACATTTCTGCAACCCCTTCCTTCCTAAGTACAACCCAAAGAGACACCATTATATTTCTTATTTTATGCTATACTCAAACATGTTTTTACCTTCTGAAAATGGTTCCTATTCCAGAGTTCGATATAAGGGGTAGGAGGGGTAAAGCTCCTCACACAGAACACCCAGTGAGCGACAAAGCAAGTTAGAGAAAAAAAATTAATAAAAACTTTCTTCAAAAACCGAAAATTCAACATTTGAAAGTATCTAAATTCCTACACATGAGTAATTTGTCAAGCATAATTACACGTTTTTGGAAGCCTCTGGTCTTTCCCTCCTATTGTCCTTCAAGGACTTATTTGTGGACTGGGTTTTAAGCTGGTGCAAACGGCGTGAGTGAAGCTTAAGAGTTTTCTGTTGCCTTGTTAGGTAGGTGACCCAGGTAGATCTCCCCGTTAAATTTTTTAGAGTTTCAGGAGGCGCCAATTCACGAAAATGTATGGAGGCAAAGGTTTTCTGTTTTTTTTTTTTTTTTTTTTTTTAAATGAAGACAAAAAGGAGGTATTTTTCAAAATCAAGTAACTTTTTCCCCTAATGGAAATATCGTAACAATTAGCGCCCTTGTGGGTTCACCGTATTCTCTTAAAATTTGTCTGACTTAGGAGTCTTGACAAAGCTGTATCGAGGAAGGTGGGGGGAGAATTACAAAGGAGCTTTCAAAAGCGATTCACATAATTTGTTTATATACTTTTTTGCATTGTTATAACGAGTTGGACAAATATCTTGGGGGGAGTCAAACATCCCCCACCGCACCTTGGATATGACCTTGGGTTTTGAGAAAACCATCACTCTCTGTACTAGATTCCCAAAATTTAGTTTAGTTACATTTAATGCTTAAGCGAATAAATGTCAGTAAAAGGCAAATAAAAGTTTTCTAACTTTTTTTTAGAAATCTATTAAGTTTGACTCTTTTGTTTCCTGTGTTTGTTTGTTTAATTTTTGTTCGTTTTGTGTTTAATTAATTCTTTAATAGTTCAATATTTTATTTCTTTGTTTCAGTCTAATTTTAAGAAAAAAGAAAACCTACAATTCTTGGGTTTTTAATTTCGTAAATTTACCTTACTTATTCATTTAGTGCATCAGGAAATGGCATCGACTCATGAAAGTTTTTGAGAAATGTGTTATTTTAGTCTAGAGGGTTGAGGCAATCCTCCCTGACACCTGGGAAGAAACTGATGTATATGGTTTTGAAGTTCAATTACATATATATATATATATATATATATATATATATATATATATATATATATATATATATATATATATATATATATATATATATATATATATATATATATATTTTTAAACACGGATCAAATTCTTGGAATAAAATAATGATGATATTATTTCCGATTTGTGTATCTGATCGTTTTCCATTATCCCATAAACTAACATTTTCCCTTGGAAAATTCTCCCATAAAACTCAACTCTGTGGAAAATTCTCCGCTGAAAATTCACGCCTGAAAAAGTTCCACCCCCCGAGAAATACTGTCAAGTTTCTTCTGTGTATGTTTTTTTTTTCTAGCTATGCATAAAGTATTTGACAGCTCCATCTCAAACAAAGAGAAAACCACAACCTATAGTAACTGAAAGTTAAAAATTATATGCGAATGTTATTGTAATATTTTGCCAAAAAATGATCATGGATAAAAACAACATCGAGTAAAACAACAAGGAATTTTCCTAAAACAGTGAAATTCGCTTAGACCTTAAAATATTTCGGCTCTATATCTAAGAGCCGTTGACAGAAAACTACGCATACGAATTCAGCAAAACTAACAGTAAAATGAGATTTTTAAAACTATAATAGAAAAATTAAAATTGTCCCAATTTTATTGTTTTTTATGATGAAAAGGCAGTGTGGACTTTGTCGTTATCTAAAGATCATGGATGCGTGTCGTTTGACGTTTTTTTTTATATTTCCCCCAAGGATGATCCTATCAAACCAATGGTCCTAAAAGATCGGGAAAAGACTCATTCGAACGGAAGTTACAAGATTAAGTGCCTTTTTAAGTCAAATTTTTTTCGCAAATTCTGCGGAACATGCTCATTACATCAGAAACCAAAAGTTCTAGTCTTTTTCTCTAAGTCAAAAGCGATTGAAGACCAACCAGCCATGAGAAAGGGGGGTATTTTTGGGGGGAATAACACCGGCTCCCATTTATTACAACGACAGTTGATAATTACGGCTTGGAAAGGTTGTAGTTACGAGGATGTCACATATTATTCTTTTTTCAGTAAGCACAAAACTGAAGAAAAAAGAAGTTTTTCATGTCCAGAGGGTGGGGCTAAACCAGGAAAGAGAAGAAATACAAAAAAAGCTTCCCTAATAAAGAACTAATCCAACGTTTGAAACAAAAAGAGCAAAATGTACTACAAACCGAGGTTTTGCTTCTACCCCCTCCCTTCTCCCATTAACCATGGAAGCTCTAAAGCCTGTTTTATGATTTGCTTTTTGCTGAAAGCCAATGTATTTTTAACTGTGTGATTTAGTTTTTAAAAACATCATGGACGAATAAAAAGTAAATTTCAATAATAATCAAGATGACTGGAAAGAACTAATAAAAATAAACTCAACATTTGATATATATTTTGATATTAATTTCTGGTAACTCAGTAAACCAAGATTTTGTTTCATTGTATTTTTTGGGGTTTTTGAGTACTGTAAATAAATTTCATTATTAACCTTATTCTTTTCGGACTCAACTAGGATCCATCATTCCCCCTTTTCTCAATGGTAAATCTATCTATATAAAAATAAGTTGTCTGTGTGTGTGTGTGTGTCTGTCGAGTGACGTCATGTTTATGTGTCGATTGACGTCATGTTTTCGACTGACGAAATTACAGACCGGGACGTCGGGACACAAATGACGACCGAGACACCGTCACATAGGGAATATAAATGACGACCGGGACACTCAAAGAGAAAGCGACCGGGACACAAGGAATGTTCGATTAGCAATCACCATCAACAAAGCACCGGGACACAAATGACGACCGGGACAGAGGGAGTATAAATGACGACCAGGACATAAGTAAAAAAAAATAAAAAAAGGTAAAAACTACAAAAAAAATAAAAAGAAAAAAAAATAAAAACTAATAAAAAAACTAAAAAAGCTAAAAAACTAAAAAAGAAAAAAAAGAAAAAAAGGAAAAAAAAAGAAAAATAAAGGAGAAAAACAAAACTAAAAAAGATAAAAATAAAAAAAAAAAACTTCCCATGGACCATTATATGTTGCATGTTCAAGTATCGGTAAACCTGACTATCTATTTATATGCACAGACAATGGGACAGCAAAGAATGTTGTATAATCGCAAGTTTTATGTAGTTAAAAACATATATATATATATATATATATATATATATATATATATATATATATATATATATATATATAAAAATAAGTTGTCTGTCTGTGTGTCTGTCTGTGGATCAGGTGACGTCATGTTTCTGTGTTGACTGACGTCATGAAATTAATTGTCGTCATTTTTGCTTTGACGGTGACGTCATTCAAGATATTTAAGACATTTGTTCACGTAGAAATCTATTAATGTTTAAGTTTACAATGACTGATGAACTTACCATGGCAAAAGCCGATGAAGATGCTCAAAGAGTCTATGCCAAAAAACTTGCTGCTGATAGAGAAAGTCAGAAAAGAAAGCGTGCCGAGGAATCAAAAGAACAGCAAGGAAATAGGCTTGAGGCTGATAGAGAAAGAAAGAACAGAAAGCGTGCCGAGGAATCAAAAGAGCAGCAAGGAAACAGGCTTGAAGCTGATAGAGAAAGAAAGAACAGAAAGCGTGCCGAGGAATCAAAAGAACAGCAAGGAAACAGGCTTGAGGCTGATAGAGAAAAAAAGAACAGAAAGCGTGCCGAGGAACTACCAGAGCAACGCGGAAGCAGACTTGCTGCTAAAAGAGAAAGTGAAAAAAGAAGGCGTGCCGAGGAATTACAAGAACAGCAAGAAATCAGGCTTGCTGCTGATAGAGAAAGTAAGAAAAGAAAGCGTGCCGAGGAATCACAAGAACAGCAAGAAATCAGGCTTGCTGCTGATAGAGAAAGTAAGAAAAGAAAGCGTGCCGAGGAATCAGAGCAACCTAAAAGTTATCGCCTGGCATTCAGGTACAACCCAGTCGATGATTATAGCTTGAGTAGATGTGTTCAAATCGGGACAATGTCTAAAATTTGTCCCTATTGCAAGGCCTTGAAATTCAATGGTGAAACAATGGGAATGTGTTGCGCCTCAGGAAAAGTTAAACTTCCTCTATTGGCTGCACCACCAGAGCCATTGAAGACGAATGAATGCTTGCCTGAAAAATTCTAATTTATGGGCACACGTAAAAATATTAAAATTAACTACAAATATGCGTGTCCGATTGCAAAACGATGACTCTGGTCAAACATTTTCAGATCAATTGCTGACAATTGGAAACGGAAAGCTCCCAGTAGACTCAATTTCAGGACGTATACAACTACCTGCTGATTTCTGTAATTTAGTGACGTCCAAAAATGAATTGATTGAAAAAGTATTTCCGAATATTCTAAAAAATTATAAAAATAATAAATGGCTAAGTGAAAGAGCGATTCTCGCACCCAAAAATATAGACGTCCACGAAATCAACAATATTGTTTTGACCAAGATTCGAGACCAGGCAGTCCTTTACAAGTCAGTCGACACAGTTTTGGAACCAAATGAAGCGGTTAATTATCCATCTGAATTTTTAAATTCCATAGATCTTTCAGGGTTTCCACCACACGTGCTACAACTAAAAATAGGCGTACCAATAATACTTTTAAGAAATATAAACCCACCAAAGCTTTGCAATGGCACTCGACTTGCCGTAAAAAAAAACAATGGAAAACCTAATAGAGGCCACAATCTTGACAGGGCCTTTTGAGGGTGAGGCTGTTCTTATTCCTCGCATTCCCATGATTCCAACGGATCTGCCTTTTCAATTTAAAATATTGCAATTCCTAATTCGATTAGCATTTGCAATCACCATTAACAAAGCTCAAGGTCAATCATTAGAAAAATGTGGTATAGATCTTAATACTGATTGTTTTTCCCATGGACAATTGTACGTTGCATGTTCGAGGGTCGGTAAACCTGACAATCTATTTATATGCAGCGACAATTGGACAGCGAAGAATGTTGTATATTCGCAAGTTTTACGCAGTTAATTTGTATTGTATTTATCTATCTATCTATCTATATAAAAACGAGTTGTGTGTATGCATGTTTGTTTGTTTGTAAAAAGAGCGTTTGCATATGATGTCATTATTAGTACATACGGCTTTGTATATGCAGAGACAATGGGAAAGCCAAGAATGTTGTATATTCGCAATTTTTACGTAGTTTAACTCCTGCAGACGAAATGAATGCTTGCCTAAAAAATTCTAATTTATGGGCACACGTAAAAATATTAAAATTAACTACAAATATGCGTGTCCGATTGCAAAACGATGACTCTGGTCAAACAGTAGACTCAATTTCAGGACGTATACAACTACCTGCTGATTTCTGTAATTTAGTGACGTCCAAAAATGTATTGATTGAAAAAGTATTTCCGAATATTCTAAAAAATTATAAAAATAATAAATGGCTAAGTGAAAGAGCGATTCTCGCACCCAAAAATATAGACGTCCACGAAATCAACAATATTGTTTTGACCAAGATTCGAGACCAGGCAGTCCTTTACAAGTCAGTCGACACAGTTTTGGAACCAAATGAAGCGGTTAATAATCCATCTGAATTTTTTAATTCCATAGATCCTTCAGGGTTTCCACCATACGTGCTACAACTAAAAATAGGCGTACCAATAATACTTTTAAGAAATATCAACCCACCAAAGCTTTGCAATGGCACGCGACTTGCCGTAAAAAAAACAATGGAAAACCTAATAGAGGCCACAATCTTGACAGGGCCTTATGAGGGTGAGGCTGTTCTTATTCCTCGCATTCCCATGATTCCAACGGATCTGCTTTTTCAATTTAAAAGATTGCAATTCCCAATTCGATTAGTATTTGCAATCACCATTAACAAAGCTCAAGGTTAATCATTAGAAAAATGTGGTATAGATCTTAATACTGATTGTTTTTCCCATGGACAATTGTACGTTGCATGTTCGAGGGTCGGTAAACCTGACAATGTATTTATATGCAGCGACAATTGGACAGCGAAGAATGTTGTATATTCGCAAGTTTTACGCAGTTAATTTGTATTGTATCTATCTATCTATCTATCTATATAAAAACGAGTTGTGTGGATGCATGTTTGTTTGTTTGTAAAAAGAGCGTTTGCATATAACGTCATTATTAGTACATACGGCTTTGTATATGCACAGACAATGGGAAAGCCAAGAATGTTGTTTATTCGCAATTTTTACGTAGTTTGAAACACATATATAAATCTATCTATATTCACAGGTGGGACACAGGGACACAACTACAATGGCGCATAACTAATATGGCGCGTAACGACTTACGCGCGCGGGGGGGCTTGGGGGGGGCGAAGAGCCCCACCAACTAGGTGTTGGGGTGGCGCGAAGCGCCACCCCAACAGCTAGTATATCTATATATATAAAAATAAGTTGTCTGTCTGTATGTCTGTGGATCAGGTGACGTCATGTTTCTGTGTCGGCTGACGTCATGAAGTTAGTTGTCGTCATTTTTGCTATGACGGTGACGTCATTAATGGTATTTAAGACATGCGTTCACGGAAAAATGTTTAATTGTAAAATGACTGAAGAACCTACAATGGCAACAGCCGAGGAAGCTGCTCAAAGAGTCTATGCCAAAAAACTTGCTGCTGATAGAGAAAGTAATAAAAGAAAGCGTGCCGAGGAATCACAAGAACAGCAAGAAAACAGGCTTGCAGCTGATAGAGAAAGTAAGAAAAGAAAGCGTGCCGAGGAATCACAAGAACAGCAAGAAAACAGGCTTGCGGCTAAAGAACGCAAAACCGCGCAGTTAGATGAAAATCCACCTGGAAAGCGAGAGTCAAAACATATCAAAACTGAAAATGATAGCGATGATGATTGGGTTTGGGATTTTGACTTGGATAAGGTCATCAATGCCTACCAGATTTAAGTTAAAAAACAAAGGTTCGGCGATATGTACTTCATAGTGACGCTGAAAAATAAAGAAGAAAAAAAAACTGAAAAAATGTAAAAAACTAAAAAAAAATAAAAAGAAAAAACACTCAAAGATAAATTACAGACCGGGACACAAATGACGACCGACACAGAGGGAATATAAATGACGACCAGGAACCTCAAAGAAAAATTACAGACTGGGACACCCAGACACAAATCACGACCGGGAATATAAATGACGACCGGGACGCAGGGACACAACTACAACGGGGACGCCGGGGGCACAGGTGGGATATATAATTGACGACTGAGACACAGGGATTGTTTGAATAGAAATTACAGACCGGGACACCGGGACACAAATGACGACCGGGACACTCAATATATATATATATATATATATATATATATATATATATATATATATATATATATATATATATATATATATATATATATATATATATATATATATATATATATATATATATATATATATATATATATATATATATATCTATATATATAAAAATAAGTTGTCTGTCTGTGGATGTGTGGATGGATGTGTGGATGGATGTGTCAGGTGACGTCACCTGAAAAAACTGGATTAGGTGACGTCAAAACTGAAAAAACTAAAAAAAGGCAAAAACTACAAAAAAAACTAAAAACTAATAAAAAAAATAAAAAAGCTAAAAAACTAAAAAAACTATAAAGGTAAAAACCAATAAAAAACTAAAAAAAAAAAACTGAAAAAACTAAAAAAAGGCAAAAACTACAAAAAAAAACTAAAAACTAATAAAAAAAAGTAAAAAAGCTAAAAAACTAAAAAAACTAAAAAAACTAAAAAAAGGTAAAAAACTAAAAAAAATAAAAAATAAAAAAAAACTAAAAAAAAGGAAAAAACTGAAAAATAAGCTAAAATAAAGGTAAAAACCAATAAAAAACTAAAAAAAAAAAGGAAAAAACTAATAAATGACGACACTCAAAGAGAAAGCGACCAGGACAAAAGGAATGTTCGATTAGCAATCAACAAAGCACCGGGACACAGGGAGTATAAATGACGACCAGGACATAAGTAAAAAAAAAAAAAACTATCTATATATATAAAAATAAGTTGTCTGTGGATCTGTGGATCGTGGATCAGGTGACGTCACCTGAAAAAACTGGATCAGGTGACGTCAAAACTGAAAAAACTAAAAAAAGGCAAAAACTACAAAAAAAACTAAAAACTAATAAAAAAAATAAAAAAGCTAAAAAACTAAAAGAACTAAAAAAAGGCAAAAACTACAAAAAAAACTAAAAACTAATAAAAAAGCTAAAAAACTAAAAAAACTAAAAAAAAAAGGCAAAAACTACAAAAAAACTAAAAACTAATAAAAAAAATAAAAAAGCTAAAAAACTAAAAAAACTAAAAAAACTAAAAAAAGGTAAAAAACTAAAAAAACTAAAAACTAAAAAAAAACTAAAAAAGGTAAAAACTAAAAGAACTAAAAAAGAAAAAAATAAATGGCGACACTCAAAGAGAAAGCGACCAGGACAAAAGGAATGTTCGATTAGCAATCAACAAAGCACCGGGACACAGGGAGTATAAATGACGACCAGGACACAAGTAAAAAAAAAAATTAACAAAACTAAAAAGAAGGTAAAACCTACAAAAAAACTAAAAAGAAAAAAAAACTAAAAACTAATAAAAAAACTAAAAAATCTAAAAATCTAAATAAACTAAAAAAGAAAAAAAAAGGAAAAAAATAAAGGAGAAAAACAAAACTAAAAAACGAATGTATATACAGACCGGTACACCGGGATACAAATGACGACCGGGACACAGGGAATATAAATAACGACCGGGACACAGGGACACAACTACAACGGGGACACCGGGGGAAACAGGGGGATATAAATGACGACCGGGACAAAAAAACTAAAAAGAAATAAAAACTAAAAACTAATAAAAAAAACTAAAAAATCTAAAAATCTAAATAAGCTAAAAAAGAAAAAAAAGGAAAAAAATAAAGGAGAAAAACAAAACTAAAAAACGAATGTATATACAGACCGGGACACCGGGATACAAATGATGACCGGGACCCGGGACACAGGGAATATAAATGACGACCGGGACACAGGGACACAACTACAACGGGGACACCGGGGGAAACAGGGGGATGTAAATGACGACCGGGACACCGGGACAGGGAATGGTCGATTAGCAATCACCATCAACAAAGCTCAAGGGCAATCATTAGAATCATGAGGTATAGATCTGAATACAGATTGTTTTCCCATGGACCATTATATGTTGCATGTTCAAGAGTCGGTAAACCTGACAATCTATTTATATGCAAAGACAATGGGACAGCAAAGAATGTTGTATATTCGCAAGTTTTACGTAGTTAAAACCATATATATATATATATATCTATATTCACAGGTGGGACATAGGGACACAACTACAATGGCGCGTAACTATTATGGCGCGTAACGACTTACGGCGCGAAGCGCCACCCCAACAGCTAGTATATATATATATATATATACTAGCTGTTGGGGTGGCGCGCGCCACCCCAACACCTAGTTGGTGGGGTGCTTCGTGCCCCCCAAGCCCCCCCGCGCGCGTCAGTCGTTACGTGCCATATTAGTTACGCGCCATTGTAGTTGTGTCCCTGTGTCCCAACTGTGAATATAGATAGATTTATATATGTTTTTCAAACTACGTAAAACTTGCGAATATACAACATTCTTGGCTCTCCCATTGTCTGTGCATATACAAAGCCTTATGTACTAATAATGACGTCATATGCAAACGCTCTTTTTACAAACAAACAAACATGCATACACATAACTCGTTTTTATATAGATAGATAGATAGATAGATACAATACAAATTAACTGCGTAAAACTTGCGAATATACAACATTCTTCGCTGTCAAATTGTCGCTGCATATAAATAGATTGTCAGGTTTACCGACCCTCGAACATGCAACGTACAATTGTCTATGGGAAAAACAATCAGTATTAAGATCTATACCAAAATTTTCTACTGATTGACCTTGAGCTTTGTTAATGGTGATTGCAAATGCAAATCGAATTGGGAATTGCAATCTTTTAAATTGAAAAGGCAGATCCGTTGGAATCATGGGAATGCGAGGAATAAGAACAGCCTCACCCTCAAAAGGCCCTGTCAAGATTGTGGCCTCTATTAGGTTTTCCATTGTTTTTTTTTACGGCATGTCGCGTGCCGTTGCAAAGCTTTGGTGGGTTTATATTTCTTAAAAGTATTATTGGTACGCCTATTTTTAGTTGTGGCACGTGTGGTGGAAACCCTGAAAGATCCATGGAATTTAAAAATTCAGATGGATAATTAACCGCTTCATTTGGTTCCAAAACTGTGTCGACTGACTTGTAAAGGACTGCCTGGTCTCGAATCTTGGTCAAAACAATATTGTTGATTTCGTGGACGTCTATATTTTTGGGTGCAAGAATCGCTCTTTCACTTAGCCATTTATTATTTTTATAATTGTTTAGAATATTCGGAAATACTTTTTCAATCAATTCATTTTTGGACGTCACTAAATTACAGAAATCAGCAGGTAGTTGTATACGTCCTGAAATTGAGTCTACTGGGAGCTTTCCGTTTCCAATTGCCAGCAATTGATCTGAAAATGTTTGACCAGAGTCATCGTTTTGCAATCGGAGACGCATATTTGTAGTTAATTTTAATGTTTTTACGTGTGCCCATAAATTAGAATTTTTCAGGCAAGCATTCATTTCGTCTGCAGGGGTTGATCTCGGTATTATAGGTAATGTTTGCCTGAAATCTCTCGCAAGCAATATTAATGTGCTGCCAAAGCGTTTCGACTTCCCTCGCAAATCTTTCAAGCATTGATCCAGAGCCTCGAGCGATTTTTTGTGTGCCATTGTGCACTCATCCCAAATAATAAGTTTGCATTGCTGCAATACTTTACCCATCCCAGATGATTTGGAAATATTGCACATGGGAGTTTCTGTAGAATGCAAATTCAGAGGCGATTTCAAAGCGGAATGAGCAGTTCTTCCACCAGGCAGCAATGTTGCGGCTATTCCGGATGACGCAATTGCCAACGCTATATAATTTTTTGATCGAATTGATGCCAGAATCAGTTTTATCAAAAACGTTTTATCGGTACCTCCTGGCGCATCCAAAAAGAAAATTTAACAAAACTAACAAGTTTTGGATTTTAAGAAAATTTGAAGAGAATAATTAAGCTTAAAAATTCCAAGAAAAAACCTAGATTAGTATCTTAAAATAATTTGAGGAGGGTAAAAAAAAGGGTAAAGTATACGGCATTAGACTTTACAGTCCGTGCCAGCGGTGCTGATCTCCATTTCTTGGCCCTTCAGCCAGGAAGTGCAGTGGGGGGTTGGATGCCAGCCATCCTGTTTACCTTCCTGATGCCACCCTTCCTGTTTACCTTCCCCAGATTTCTCCTGGTACCCATTTAGAGCTGGGTCGACTCCAGCTAACCTTACAGAGTCACGCCAGTGACCCCTGTCCCAAACTGAAGAATTGGGTACACTGGGATTCGAACCCGCGTCCTCTCAGACAAAGGATCCCGAATCCAGCGCACCAACCCACTCGGCCAGGACGGCATTTGAGGAGGGTAATTGATGTGAAAGGAATTTCCCCATAAGACACTTGAAAAGGTCGCTCGAGAAAACTAAACATTGCAATCTACAAATTCATTTTTCACATTAACCTCTCCCCTCCCCCAACAGTTTATCTGCAATCTAGGAAAGAATAAAACATTTTCCCACGGTAAAAACTGTTGAGATCTCGTCTTATTATGGATTTGGAGGGTAGTAGTTACAATTTTTTTCTATTCTAACTGTTTTCAATTATTTAATTATAGTTTAATTATTTTTAGGAAACAAGATATTGTGGTAGCTTCAGCAAGTTATTTAATATGAATTGTACAGATGGCGCTATATCAAAGAAAAAGACAATATACTGAAATATAGTTCAAAATTCAAGGCGTCTCAAATATTTACAAGCACTCATATCGGACATAATTAATATATAAAATAGAATTAATTAACAATAATAATTCAAATTAATCTTGCTTAAAATCATTTTTCATAAGTTCTATACAGATGAATGAGATGAGCGCCGAATTAAAAGTAAAGAAAAAATAGCAAAAAATTAGCGAACGAAAATCTAAAATCATATATCACCTTACCAGCTGTGATGATTCAAAGTGAGGCATATGCAATTTTCGTAACTTTTCAGGAGAGCAAAAAAAAACAGAAAAACAAATTCACAGAAAACAAAAAAAACCGGACAAGTTTGCCTTCTGTGTTGGCTCTGAAGGATGAGACTTACGGGGACATCGAAAAAGCATTCAAAACTAATTTCTTATGTTTTTTTTAGGGTATTAATTAATTTTTTGTATTTTGAGCAAATTCTCAATTATTTCGGTTTTTGGCGTATATCCACTTTTTCCTTGACAAAAAAAGGAGAAAAAATGCCAGTTAAAGCTCTATAATTACGGCTCTATATAATATTATCTCTATAATCTATAATTATCTATATTATATATATAATTATATCCAGTTATTGATAATCCTATTCTTCATTCTGAATTGTAACAATACCTGATAAAAAAAGAGGCATGTACCCTTTAGTCGTGTATGTCTTTTCTGTCTTCGTAACGGTACAAAATAGGATAGTTTTCACTACACCACTTAGAGGCCCATGTCTCTTTTTATATTCGTAACAGTACAAGATAGAATAATTCTAGCTGATTCCTCGTGCGTAGTTTACCAATGACACATATATAGCTTATTTTCAATATAGATGACATATGTTTTACTTTTGATTATTAGAGCCGATACGATGTAGACTCCGTTTGAAGGTTAGGGAATCTACACACTGTTAATATTTAAATTTTTGCGGACAAAAATCTAACAAATAAAAATTTAACTACCTATTTCTTTTTTATTTTCACTGTTCAAAATGGCAACAAATACAGATATGTACTCTAGAAACACTGCAAATTCCTGATGTCTGCAGCAAAATTATTAGAAAATCAGGGTTGTCAAGTAGGACTAGGCTTATGAAGGTTCTGAAGAGAAAATAACGTATTTATTTTGACATCTTTGGCAATTTGACACTCGCATTACATATAGTAAATAAATCTACATTAGGTATGGAAAAAAAAAAAAAAAACATTTCGCCAAGATTGTTTCAATTGTCAAATCGATGATGACTAAGCAGTTAAACACAAAACTGTTGGAAAATTGTCTCTCAATCACGAAAATAAAAAGAACATGCAAACACCAAAATCAAGACTTGAGAAATTGATAATCATGTGCCACAAAAAAATAATGATAACTGATGAACGATACACGTAACTGTATTCCAGACACAAATTCAGCCATTTCACGCAATGGCTGCAGTCAACTTTATGCTGCCACTGATGAATGATCAGACACGGAATATTGTAAAATTTTTGAATAAGGTCGGTAAAAACGTCAGAACAAGGTCGGTAGAAACGAGTCAAAGTTAATTTGAGTTCTACTCTTCCATAGGCCTTATCTCCGGGTTTTTATAGAAAGGTAGTCACGGGAGTTTTTCAGAGGAGAACAGAGATTTTCAATCATATATGCAGGCCAAAATTCACAAGAACCGTCTCTTGGTTGTTTTTACTCAGAAAAATTTACCGCTTCCTGTCAGAATTTTAGGCAAAGCTCTACCGATGAATTCTGTGTTGGATTAGAATATAAAGCAGGTGAAAAATGAAATTTGGCTCAGTAGTATTTTTCGATTAGGTACGAATTGTGTGCCATTTGTATAGCAAACCCAAATTACGAAGGGGAGTAGATCAAAAGTTGTATAGAGATGTTAATTATACGTCTCAAGCAGAGTTTTTTCACAATAATTTGGATGATGGTTAACTAGATAAAAAAAAATAGTGCAAAGCTCTGGAAAACAGAATTTCATCGCCTTTCCTGAAAGGCCTTCGTTTTAAAAGGACCGTAAATCCTTAAATTTAAAGGGGTAAATCTTCACAGTCTATACATGACATAAATTTCCCAAGACTTTCCATTTCTTTTCTTTAATTTTAAGGATCGTAAAGGCTTTCGAGTTTAAGGACCGTAATTTAAAGGCCTTTATTTTAAGAGATAAAGTTCATAGCCTTTACGTGGTTAAATTTACAAGACTTTAGACTTATCTTTCCTTTCCGTTACCAATGTTAAACAAAAACAAAAAAAATTTCCACAGTGTCATCTTGAAAAGATATTTCAAGATATGCAGAGGAAAAGATGTCTTTCAATTGTTTCATCTCTTCTTGGACACAAATAAAGATCTTTCGTTTAACATTACCTTCCCAACGAATATTATCAAGGCACATAGTCCAAAATAGAATTTGGCGAACGAAACTTTAAAATATGTTCTTATACAAATAGAGAATACAAGTTTGCTGTTTATAATCCAAAATAAAAATAAAATATCTTAACAAAAGGGTTGCATTATTTTTTAGATTGGGTACAGCAATCTGTACCCATAAAATGTATATCATACGAGAGGCGAGCCTAATTACTGGGAGTTCGTTGGTAAAATAAAAAGCGTTTTAGGCCCACATCAGGGAATCCAGGAACCTATTTTGGTGGAGGGGGAAATAAATTTTAAAAAAAACGCATCAAAACTTTGTTTATATTTGTTTTTATTACGTTTTTACCATTCGGACAAAAATTTCGAGGGAGGAGTTCAAACCCACTAATCCTTCCCCTGGATACGGACTTGACCCGTAAGTAATATTTTTATTTCAAATTTTATCTTTTTTGGGGGCAAGACTTCGGTGACAGATACCAAATTTCATGGCTCAATTCTGATCCTCACATGATTTTGATGTGAACAAGATTTTTCATGCCCTCATACTAGTCCTCATTCCTTCTTGTATAAAAAAAACAACCAACTTTAAAAGGCTTTTAAAAAATTTGTATGCAGTAAAATTGCATTTTTAAACTTTATAAAAGAAAATGTATCGCATAATAAAAGCATTAAGTAACTGCAGCCCTCATACTAGTCCTCATTCTTTCTTGTGTAAAAAAAAACAACTTTAAAAGGCTTTTAAAAAATTTGTATGCAGTAAAATTGCATTTTAAACTTTATAAAAGAAAATGTATCGCATAAAAAAAGCATTAAGTAACTGCAGCAAACAAGTAAAATGGAAAAAAATGCCATTTGGAGGCAGGGGCGTAGCTTCAGCAGTTTTATTGGGGGGGGGGGGTAGAGGGATCCATATCCGGATAGTCAAGGGGCATGAGCTGTATAATAACTTCCTTTATATTACTGGGGGACAACTGATCCCAATGCCCACCCCCCCCAACAAAATGACGCCCATTTGGAGGGGAGCTTATGAAAAAAAATCAAGGATTTAGTCCAAAGCGCATCAATACGTATATAGAATAGATGGTGTTAAGAAATACACAGAAACAAGACAGCTTATACAGATTTTATTATTAGGAAACCTAAGGAAACTGTGGATAGGTTGACCCCACAACCAAATCTTAAGTAGAAAGGAAGGCACAATGTACCTGGTTTGAGCAGGAATTACGCAAGGGTTTTCAATGCATGAAAATACACAAAAATACAGATGATTATAGGGTGTATGTGGCCTTTCCAATATCATCCCCTACCTTAACCCCCTTTTTGGGCAGTGTATCTCTTTACATTAGACTGACAAAAGTTTTAAATTAGCAATACCATACATTTTCTCATGAATTGAAAGTAAACAGCACAAATCTTAGTTTAACAGCCTCATAGAATATGAGGAAGAAAATAACTGTACAAAAAAGTCCTACATGAAAGGGGGAAGTGGCTTTTATTAATCTGACTAGAGAAAGAAATATTGACCTAAGGACACTGAAAAGTAAAAATTTCAGAAATTTTAAATAATAAGATCACGAATATAATTAAAGTCCACATAGTTTTGCATTTTTATTGCCAATCAATCAGTTTTACTGTGCATTAAAAGAGACAAAACACAAAAAGTGTTTGTCTGAAAAATTTGAATTCAATCGAGATGCCAAAATTATTTTGCTGACACCAAAACCCAATCATATACCCACGGAAGGGAGAAATGAAGGGGGAGAGAGGAGTCATGAAACCTGAATTTGTGCTTGCAGGGGGGGGAGGGGATTTTTTTTGAAGCTTCCATTAAAATTTAATCGAATTTAAATACAATAAAAGGACTTACAGAACCTGACGTTTAAATTAAATTTGCAATCCTCAAATATATAATTCGGGATTTTTTTTTTGTAAAAAATTCAAATAAACGTGAAGTAAGCAATAAAAGGATGAGTCGGAAAAACATATTAGGGGGGGGGGTCTACCTCTCCCCCTCTTGGATACGGCTTTTGCTTTGATATATCCTTAAGACATTTGCTATAATAAATTCTCAATTTTCGATTATTTTGTGCTGAAAAGAACGATGAATAACGTTCGGTATTTCGTGAAATTTTTTTGGAATTTCAGATATTTTTGAATATTTCGGAAACCAAAATATTAAACAAGACCACAAAATAAAGAAAACAATAAGTACGTCTTAAGAACCAGCGGGACAAACTAAAAAGCGTTTTAACCTAAAACTGACTATTTCGATTTATTTTCAATTACTTTAACTTACATTGACTACTAGATGTCTAAAAAAAAAGTATGGAAAAACAATGAATAAAATGTTCTTAATCATTTTTAACAATTTTACCATTTTAATCATTAAATTATACTAAAATGCGCATTAATGATTTCTAGAGATTTTAATAGGCATTTAACAATTTCTTCCTTGATGATTTTAGGACGGAAGAGAAAAAATATCAGTTAAATAAAGTCATTTAACAATGTCAATTGACTTCAAAGTCAATGGGCAAGTCATGTCAACAGTCAATGAAATTAATTAGCATCGTATAACGACAATTGAATTCCCATAGACGACATATTACTCTCTCCCTCTCTCTTAACAGTTGATCGCACAAAAAAATCGCCTGAGACTAAAACAGCAGAAACGTGTGACTATTTTTTAGCTCGGGCGGCCGGGCCATCTATTTTTGGAATTTGATCTCGTTGTTATTTTGGTAACAATAAAATTGACGAGTAAACAGGAATTTAATTTTACTGACGTTATATATGATATTTTATGTGAAGTTCGATTTTATATGACTTTTAGTTCCATTAGGACAGGGCCACTTGCTGACAAGCCAACTTATGCATCGACCATTTGCGCACACCTTTTGGAAATGATAATCTGAAATGTAGATCCCTGTTGTCATTTTTTTTGTAGGAGGCCCTTCAGAATAAGTGTAGCACTAACCATCCAGAGATGACAGATATACTAAAGCATGAGTGGGAGTCATTTGTCACTTTAATGTTTGTATCTAAAAGATCTAAACTCTTGGCAGCCATGACAATAAACACAAAGAAATGAATTAGTTTATAATTATCTATTCTAGTTTTATATATATTTTATATTTTTTTTTCTAAACTGACGACTCCTTGTTAGATACGGGCGAAATATTTGTTTTATTTTTGTTGTTTTCTTCGTTTTTATTTACTGGACCTAGACCTGTTTTGTCGTATTCAAATTCATTTCTCTGTGTTTTTTAATGTTGGTATGTTCCAATCTTGGATGAAAACGTACAATCTTTCCATTAAACAAAGAAATTGAAAAAAAAAAAAAATTTACGGATTATTTTGTTCTAGTCAATTCAAATCCAAAAGTCAGACGGCCTGACCGACATTCACCTTAGGCGTCACCACTTTTAAGCAGGCAAGACCCTTCGACAAAAAAGTTTAAAATGCAGACCCTAGAGTAGAGGCAGAATTGCCTGAAAACTGTAAATAAATGAAACCAAATCACCAAACCCGAGGGCACAGCGAAAAGATACTGTGCCACATACTCTATAGCAAGAGCAGAAGCAGATGATGTATTCCCTAAAACCTTTCAAAAAAGTGCCATAAAAGTCCCGAACAAAGAACAATGCCGGTTTATTGACAAGAAGTCAACACGGCAGAGGTAGCAAACTAATTTACAAAAAAAACAACAGAAAAATGGTGAAAAAACAACAACAGAAGAATAGTGAAAACAACTCACCGTTCCAAGGACAACCTCACCCGTGTATCGAGGAGGAAGTTTGGCAGCCATTCCATATTGGTATTTTGATAAATTCCTCCGGTCATATTTAATATCACCACCGATGCCAATGTTGTTACAAGAATGTATACTTTGCTGTGTCAACAAATATAAGTATAATCGTTCCTGTGAATACCAGTATCATCACTGTTATACAGATAGTTACCCGTTTAGTCACGCTTCCCCTAGAAAGAAGAGATTATGGTACTGATATAGAACTCTAACTAGCACACCTATAAGAAATTGATGTCCTGGAATTTAATTCCGGTGACAAGATTTTCAAAAACGTTTCCATAATAATCTAAACAAGAAGAAGAGACATGAAATTACTATTTCCCCTGACGGTAGAAATAATTATGGCCTAAATCAGCCAACCAATGATTACCAGTGACAACCAATATTATTGTTGTTATTTCGTCAACCGTCAATATGAGTTTAGCATTTATCCAAAAACTACTGTTGCATTGAACACGAGTACCACGATTGAAACGCTAATAATAACCCTAATGATCAAGTTTCCACTAGTAGAAATTATGGTATTAATAAAAAATACTGCCCTGTCTATTGAAAATTAATATTTTCCTTATGGTCGAAATGCATACATTTTAAAAATAAAACAGAAATTCGAAACGTGGAACGTGATATAAAAGTGAGAAAGCGAAAAAAGATAAATAAATATTAAGTATAAGTAAATATAATTATAAGTAAACATATAAATAAACATACTTATGAATTAAATTTAATCTAATATAATTATAAATAAAATATATAAAGATCCTACTGAGGTATTACTGGCGCATAGGGTTTCGAATTAACGTTACAGTTGCTAGGTGTTTTTTTTTACAGGGACAAGTAGCAAGCTTGTCGCCCAACCTTGCTGCAGCGGGGATTGAGCCCGGGGGCTCAGCATTAGAAAGTACATCAATCCACTGTACTACCTCCCCCTCTTGGATACGGCTTTTGCTTTGATATATCCTCAAGACATTTGCTATAATAAATTCTCAATTTTCGATTATTTTGTGCTGAAACGAACGATGAATAACGTACGGTATTTCGTGAAAATTTTTTGGAATTTCGGATATTTTTGAATATTTCAGAAACCAAAATATTAAACAAGACCACAAAATAAAGAAAACAATAAGTACGTCTTGAGAACCAGCGGGACAAACTAAAAAGCGTTTTAACCTAAAACTTTAACTATTTTGATTTATTTTCAATTACTTTAACTTACATTGACTACCATATGTCTAAAAAAAAAGTACGGAAAAACATCAAAGCAAAAGCTATATCCAAGAGGGGGAGGTATGTACAGTGCATTGATGTACTTTCTAATGCTGAAACAATAAATATAAATAATTAAATAAAAAAAACAAGTTTTTTTCAACTGAAAGTAAGGAGCGATATTAAAACTTAAAACGAACAGAAATTACTTCGTATATGAAAGGGGCTGCTTCCTCATCAACGCCCCGCTCTTTACGCTAAAGTTTGACTCTTTCTCTCAACTCTTCTTTTTAAAACATGCCTAGGTGCCCTCCAAATTTTTTGGTCACTTAAAAAGGGCACTAGAACTTTTCATTTCCGTTAGAATGAGCCCTCTCGCAACATTCTAGGACAACTGGGTCGATACGATCAACCCTGAAAAAATAACAAAAAAAAAAACAAACAAACAAACAAACAAACGAATAAACTCGCATTCGTGATCTGCCTTCTGGCAAAAAATACAAGATTCCACATTTTTGTAGATAGGAGCTTGAAACTTCTACAGTAGGGTTCTCTGATACGCTGAATCTGATGGTGTAATTTTCGTTAAGATTCTATGACTTTTAAGGGGTGTTTCCCCCTATTTTCTAAAATATCACAAATTTTCTCAGGCTCTTAACTTTTGATGCGTAAGACTAAACTTGATGAAACTTATATATTTAAAATCAGCATTAAAATGCAATTCTTTTGATGTAGCTATTGGTATCAAAATTCCATTTTTTAGAGTTTTGGTTCCTATTGAGCCGGGTCACTCCTTACTACAGTACTTTGCCACAAACTGTTTGATTGGTAAAACTGAAAGCTTCTGATGCCTTTTTCTCCGTTACTATACGGTTTTAGGTCTTATCTTTCTTTTTTCTTTTCTTTATTTATCTTTTTTTCGTTTCAGGGCCACCTTGCATTAAGTTAATGTTCATCGAACCGGTGACTGATACACAAATAAATAGTGTTTTTTTTATAGGAACTGAAGAATTAATTAGATTTCATCTGGCCCTGATAATACTCCGACTTAGAAATCCAGTTTATACTTCCATTATTTATTCCTTGATAAACTTATTGACCTTTCCTATCATTATATTATATTCCCAAGGGCAGTCAAGTTTGCTCGAATAATCATTCTAAATGAAGGTTGGCCAAGAATTATTCCAGCTATCTATCGGTTGATATCTCTGTTGCAGGTGTTTGGTAAAACCTTAGAAAAGGTGATGCATTATTATTTCTTAAGATTTTCAATTCCGTTTTTGAACAAATCATTCCACTGAGCAATCTTGCTCATATCATTTGTCTTGTCTGTATATTTTGTTCATTTCTGCTCGTCAGCTTTCTTTATTCTACTTCATTCTTTATTGACCCTACAGTGGCTAGCTCAAATGATATATTGGACAAGACCTTCAGGGTTTGGTATGTTACCCGTAAGAAAGTGCCACCACGGCTGGTCCACCCAACACTTCTCTAGTTACGACAGTGATTAATTATTAGTTTTAGTTACTGTTTTGTTACTCTTGATGCAAAAAAACTTCCTTGAGCCAGAAAGTGGGTTTATAATTGTTAAATAAATAATAAATTTAAATTTGATAACTTTTTAACCTGTAGTTCAGTGGCATTTATTTTCTAATTAAATAGGTTAATTTTAATTTTTTTAAATTAATTAGTTTAGCAAGTATTTGTTTGATTTAGCTAAGCTGACTGCTCCGTTTTGAATGCTAGAAAATAGACTTGGAAATATGGCAATAGAAAAAATATGAAGTAGATAAGGTAGCTGTCAGTATATATCCATCAATAATCCAATTATTCAAAATTATTCAATTATTCAAAAAGAAAAGAAAACACATAACAACAATAATAATAAAGATCCTAGAAGCGAACTTGTTAAGGACCAAAACAACAAAAATTGTAAATGAAAAAGAGAGAGAGAAGAAAAAAAAAATCTCAATCCAATCCCATCCAAAATCTTCACCAATCTCAATCACCATTTGACATTAAAGCATAGCTGGCGAATTTCGCTCCACTGATTTAAATTTACTGCCAATAAAAATTAGGGACATGGGTACGTTCTTTTTTTTCTTCGTACTTGATTATATAGAGACACTGATGGGTAATCTGCATACTGCAATATTTCTGACCCTGCAGTAACTGGGATTCAATTCCGAGCCCCATTTTGCCAAACAAAGAGGAATCCACTCTGCGATTTTAGGAGGAAAATCTATTTCGTCTCTCAAGAAAACACATACAAACAACCAATACCATCTAGCCTACTCAGATGGCACCCACGTAAGTTATAAACAATAACCAAACTAGATGGCTATAGCAATATTTAGTATAAATAAAATTTATGCTAAACCATGAATTTTTTCATAAAAGCCTATAGCAAATGCTACTCGTCTTATAATAACTTTTAAATAATTAAGAATAAATGACGTATATAAAATAGCATAAAAAAGTAATTTAAAACATAAGCTTTATCATAAGAAAAATTTTAATTGAATTGTTTTTGTAATAATTTCTTTTTAAAATTATGGTTTGATTTTGTGTTACATTGGTTTATTTGACGTCCCGAATCGAGCCAGAAATAAAACTTTCAGTTTAGATCCAAGCAAACTTTGGGTTAAAATAAATGCGAATAAGCATAATAAGTAAAAATATGTAAGTAAGATATATATATATATATATATATATATATATATATATATATATATATATATATATATATATATATATATATATATATATATATATATATATATATATATATATATATATATATATATATATATAGTACCGGCATTCAGAACGCGGCAACAGGCGTCTATTATGGACTCTTATTGTTGCTTATCTTCTCCCCACAGATAATTATAATTTGAGACATTTTGCTGTCTTTTCATGTGTAGTCTTTTCAAAGATATTTGATCATTAAATCAAGTCTGATTTCTAACAACGATACCTACTAAGCTTCAAGATTTCTGTTTTCTTTTTTTAATGTTTTTAAATTGTTTTAATCTCTTGCTAAAATATATACATGAATTTTTAACATTAACAAATTTTTGTTCTTTATGCAATTTAATATCTTTTCATACAAAGTCTATTCATAGATATTTGATTATTGAAGCTAGTCTGATTTTTAACAACGTTAATAGGCTACTAAGCTTCTAACTTTTGATTTTCTTTTTTAACATTTTTGGATTGTTGTAATCCATTGCCAAAATAGAGAATCATCCTTTGTAATAATTAAATAAAATAAAACAAGTTTTTTTTAACTGCAAGTAAGGAGCGATATTAAAACTTAAAACGAGCAGAAATTATTCCGTATACGAAAGGGATTGTCCCCTCCTCAACACCTCACTCTTTACACTAAAGTTTTTTCATTGTTTTAAAAAGTTAAGTTGTGACAAAGAGTCAAACTTTAGCGTAAAGAGCAGGGCACTGAGGAGGGAGTTGCCCCTTCCATATACGGAATAATTACCTAAAGGACAGTTTCCCGTGTCGTAGTTACAGGTGTGGCAGTGAAAAGGTTGGCAACTGTCCAACAAAAGTTGGATAATTGGCAACCCTGTATGGCTCTGGTGAGAATTGAATGGTGGGTGCATTTGGGATTTTGTTTGGTGGGGGGGGGGTCCATAAAACACATATAGATTCTTTTTTATACATTTTTGTTGTGTTTTTATGAGTGTTGAGCATTTCGCTACTTGAGGACTGTTGGTGCTTTAAGAAGCTGGCACCTTGAATTTCGGCTTTCCAGTTGATTAGATTCTTTAATTAACATTAAGCTGGCTTAATGTTACGGTTCATTTGTAAATGAACCGGCCCTGGGGTAGAACAGCGATGGAAAACAGTTTGAAACCAAGCATGTTATTCAATAATTCCCATTCAAAAGCTGAGCTGAAGATAGTGCGATGAACAGAAGGAAGTTGAACTATTTCTATCCGTTGTCAGGGAAATTTTGGAATAAGTTAAGAGATACAATCTAACAACTAAGGAACCAACATACGAATTATATCTTTGGTGATGTATTGACTAAGATCAGTAGTTACTAATCTCAATCCCGATTAAATAAAAAAAATATATGAAAGGGACTGTCCCCTCCTCAACACCCTGCTCTTTACGCTAAAGTTTCTTATTGTTTTAAAAAATAAAGTTGTGAGAAAAAGTAAAACCTTAGTGTAACGAGCAGGGCGTTGAGGAGAAGACAGCCACTTTCATGTGCAGAATCATTTCTCTTTGTTTTAAGTTTTAGTGTCGCTTCTTACTTTCAGTTATAAGAACTTGTTTTTTTTTTTATTGAATTTCTGAACTTTTTTGAACTAATGCAGGTTTTAACAAGTACTTTTTTTCACAAAATGGCTTTCTCAAAGTTTTTATCGGACGATTTTGAGAAAAACGGGTGGGAGAGGCTGCCTAGTGGTCCTCAAATTTTTTGGGTAACTTAAAAGGGTCACTAGAACTTTTAAGTTATTTACGAACGTTTTTATTAGTAATACATATACATAACTTACAAATCAACTCACGTAGCGAACTTCTGTATTCGTATATTTTGTTACGTATATGGGGGGGGGGTCGCCCCCTCGTCAGTACCTCACTCTTTACACTAAAGCAAAAATCTTTTTCCAATTCTTTAGGAATAACCCCTGAATCACAAAAACCGTTTAATTAGAATAATTAGCTATTTGAAATTACTAAAAATACTTTAGCGCAAAGGGCGAGGTATCAAGGAGGGGAGGAACCCGCTCATATACGTAAAGATTTCTCTTCGCTTTAACTTTTAATGTTGAAAGTTTAGACTTGAAAAAATTGTTTTGTTTAATTTCTGAAAGTTTTTGAATTAATACAGGTTTTAATTTTGGTTCACCGTACACGAATAATTAAAACAAAATTTGCTTAATAATTGTATTTTTATGGCTTAAGGGGCTACTCAGAGTTTTGATCTGCCGATTTTGAGGAAACTAGGGCGGAGGAGGGGGCCTAGTTACCCTCCAATCTTTTTTATTGCTTAAAAAGGTCACCAGAACTTTCAATTTTATTGACGAACGTTTTTATTTGTAATTAAATAAGAAAAAAACAAGTTTTTTTAACTAAAAGTAAGGAGCGACATTAAACTTAAAACGAGCAGAAATTACCCCGTATATGAAAGGGGCTGTTTCCTCTTCAACGCCCTGCTCTTTGTGCTAAAGTTTGACTCTGCCTCTTAACTCTACTTCTTAAAACAGTAAAAACTTTAGCGTAAAGAGCAGGGCTTTGAAGAGGGAACAGCCCCTTACATATACGGGGTAATTTCTGCTCGTTTTAAGTTTTACTGTCACTCCTTACTTTCAGTTAAAAAAAAACTTGTTATTCTTTTATTTAATTTCTGAACGCTTTTTAGTTAATCCATGTTTTGATTTCGGCTCTCAGCAGACGAATAATTAAAGCGAAATTTGCATATTTATTTATTTGGCTAATTGTCATTCACATAGTTTTGATCGAATGATTTTGAGAAAAAGGATGGAGGAGGGGGCCCAGTTGCCCTCTAATTTTTGGGTACGTAAAAGGGCAACTAGAACTTTTAATTTTTTTTTTTACGAAAGTTTTTATTAGTAGAAGATATACGTAACTTACAAATTAGCTTACGTAACAAACTTCAATATACGGTTATTTTTACTGCGTATATGAAAGGGTTCGCCCACTCGTCAATACCTCGCTCTTTACACTAAAGCTTAAATTTTGTCCCCTGAATCACAAAGGCCGTAGAATAAATAGTTGATATTACCAAAAATACTTTAGCGTAAAGAGTGAGGTATTAGGAGAAGGTGAACCCCTTATATGCGTAATATTTTCTGTTCGTTTTAAGTTTTAGTGCTACTCCTTACTTTGAGTTGAAAAAACTTTTTCATATTTATGTTGTCGTTGCTTTTTTTAAATAATGCTGGAAAATGATGCGCCCCCATCATGGAAATCTTCTTCCCCATGACAAATTCCTCCATGTAAAGTTTCCCCCACATAACCCCCTCTTCTCAACCCCTCCTCCTAACCAAAAAATCCCCCTGAAAACGTCTGTACACTGCCCAATAACCATTGCTATATACAAACACTGGTCAAAGTTTGTAACTTGCAGCCCCTCCCACGGGGACTGTGAGGGAGTTAGCCGTCCCCAAAGACGGCTACGCGGAATAAAATGGCTATATCAGAACTTTGATCTGACGACTTTGGGAAAAAAAAGAGCATGGGAGGGGGCTTAGGTGCCCTCCAATTTTTTTGGTTACTTAAAAAGGGCACTAAAACTTTTCATTTCCGTTCGAATGAGCCCTCTTGCAAAAGTTAGGACCACTCGGTCGATACGATCACCCCTGGGAAAAAGAAAACAAAAACAAAAACAAACAAACAAACAAATAAACACGCATCCGTGACTTGTCTTCTGGCAAAAAATACAAAATTCCAAATTTTTGTAGATAGGAGCTTGGAACTTATACATTAGGATTCTCTGATATGCTGAATCTGATGGTTTCATTTTCGTTAAGATTCTATGACTTTTAGGGAGTCTTTCCCCCTGTTTTCTAAAATAGGGCAAATTTTCTCAGGCTCGTATCTTTTGATGGGTAAGACTAAACTTGATGAAACTTATATATTCAAAATCAGCATTAAAATGCAATTTTTTAGATGTAGCTATTGGTATCAAAATTCCGTTTTTTAAAGTTTTGGTTACTATTGAGCCAGGTCGCTCCTTACTACAGTTCGTTACCACGACCTGTTTGATAAATATACGTAACTTACAAATTAACTTACGTAACGAACTTCTATATTCATATTTTTATCACGTATATGAGGAGATTCGCCTCCTCGTCAATACCTCACTCTTGACGCTAAAGTTTGAATTTCGTTTCTATTCTATAAGAATGACCCATGAATATCAAAATCCGTTTAATTGGAATAAATAGCTGTTTTGAAATTACTAAAATTACTTTAGCGTAAAGAGTAAAGTATTGAAGAGTGGATAGACCACCTCATATACGTAATAATTTCTGTTTGTTTTAAGTTTTTATGTTGTTCCTTACTTTCAGTTGAAAAAAAAACTTTTTTTTTAATTTAATTTCTCTTTTTTTAAATAATGCTGGAAAATCTAGCGCCCCCTTCATGGAAGATCTCTTCACCCATGATAAATTCCTCCCTGGAACGATACTCTCACGTAACCCCCTCGCCTGACCCCCTATCACCAGAAAAAATCCCCTTGAAAATGTCAGTATACTTCCCAACACCCAACAATATATGTAAACAATGGAAAATATTCATAACTTGCAGCCCTTCCCCCAGGAGCTCTGGGGGATTATTTGGTCCTCAGAGACATAGTTACTGATTTTTCATCAATGTTGAGCAAAATAACTATCTAAAAACTTTGATCCGGTGACTTTGGAAAAAAATGAGCGTATAAATGGGCCTAGTTGCCCTCTAATGTTTTTTGTTACTTGAAAAAGGTGCTAGAACGTTTAATTTCCGTACACGTGAGTCTTCCCGCGACATTCTAGGACCACTAGGTCGATACGATCACCCCTGGAAAAAAACAACAACAAATAAACACGCATCCGTGATCTTTCTTCCGGCAAAATTCTAATGACTTTTAGGGTGTTTCCCCTTTTTTTCAAAAATTAGGCACATTTTCTCAGGCTTATAACTTTTGATGAGTAAGATCTTATTTAAATTATATATTTAAAGTCAGCATTAAAATTCCATTCTTTTGATGTATATACTGATATCGATTCCACAATTCCACATTTTCAAACAGTTCGTGGTAACGAACTGTAGTAAGGAGCGACCCGGCTCAATAGTACCCAAAACTCTAAAAAATAGAGTTTTGATACCAATAGCTACATCAAAAGAATCGCATTTTAATACTGATTTTAAATATGCAAATTTCATCAAGTTTAGTCTTACCCATTAGAGGTTACGAGAAAATTTGCCTTATTATAGAAAATAGGGGGAAACATCCCCTGAAAGTCATAGAATCTTAACAAAAATCACACCATCAGATTCAGCGTATCAGAGAACCCTATTGTAGAAGTTTCAAGCTCCTATCTACAAAAAATGTGGAATTTTTCTGTTTTGCTAGAAGGCAGATCACGGATGCGTGTTTATTTGTTTGTTTGTTTTTTTCCCAGGGGTGATTGTGTCGACCCAGTAGTCCTAGAATCTTGCAAGAGGGCTCACTCTAACGGAAATGAAAATTTCTAGTGCCATTTTTGAGTGACCAAAAAATTGGAAGGCACTTAAGCCCCCTCCCACGCTAATTATTTCTCCAAAGTCACCGGATTAAAATTCTGAGATAGCCATTTTATTCAACGTAGTCGAAAAACTTTATAGCTATGTTTTTGGGGACGACTTACTCCCCCACAGTCCCCGTGGGAGGGCCTACAAGTTACAAACTTTGACCAGTGTTTACATATAGTAATGGTTATTTGGAAGTGTACAGACGTTTTCAGGGGGTTTCTTTGGTTGGGGGGGGGGGTTGAGAAGAGGGGGATATGTTGGGAGAAATTTCCTTGGAGGAATTTATCATATACGTAATAAAAACACGAGAATACAGAAGTTCTTTACGTAATCTAATTTATAAGTTGCGTATATCTTTTTACTAAGAAAAACATTCGTAAAAAATTAAAAGTTCTAGTTGCTTTTCTAAGTAACCAAAACACCGGAGGGCAACTAGGCCTGCTCCCCCACTCCTTTTTTCTCAAAATCATTCAATCATAACTATGAGAAAGCCATTTAGCCAAAAAAAAATATACAAATTTTCGTTTTAATTATTCATCTGCGGAGAGCCAAAATCAAAACATGCATTGATTCGAAAACGTTCAGAAATTAAATTTAAAAAAAACAAGTTTTTTAATGGAAAGTAAAGAGCGACATTAAAACTTAAAACGAACAGAAATTACTGTTCTATTCTTTACTATGTTTGTTTGTTCGTTTATTTTCTTACTGTACTCCGTTTTTCGTTTGCCAAAAATCCATGTGCATTTTTTTTATAAAGTCTCTAATAAATGAGCAAGGGCGTAAGCTGGATTTATGTTCGGGTGGACTGAATTTTTTCAGGATGGGTTGAAAAAACATTACAAATACATCATTAATTTTTTATATACATTTTTCTTACCTTTTTGTCCACTTTTTGGTGATGGGGATGGGGTCAAATCTGGTAAATTCTCCTCCTTTGGATATGGCCTTGTAAATGAGTGAACCCTACTGTACCTTACAGCATTTTATCAGAGAATGCTATTGTAGAGGTTTCAAGCTCCTGTCTGAATTAAATAAAAAAAAAACAAGTTTTTTTAACGGAAAGTATGGAGCGACATTAAAACTTAAAACGAACAGAAATTACTTCGTATCTGAAAGGGGTTGCTTCCTCATCAACGCCCCGCTCTTTACCCTAAAGTTTTTTACTGTTTTAAAAAGTAGAGTTAAGAGAAAGAGTCACTTCTTCTTTAAAAAAAAAAACTTCTTTAAAAAAAACATCACTTAATCTGTTCGGTGTCATAAGTTTTTGTTGTTTTTATTGTCGATTTTGCACCCACACTTCTTTTTCAAATTTGGGGCCTGCTGAAACAAAAACAAAATAATAGCGTGTGGACATCTTTCTAATTAAAATTTGAATTCCGATTTTTCTTATTTTTAAAGACACATGGTTGCATAAATTTTCCATTAGCTACTTCATATACATAAATTTCATTCTCACCGTCCTATATTGTTTTATAAGATTCGATACCTTAAAAAGTATTTTACCAGTCTCAACGTGTCAAACATGGACATGGGTCCGACAATGAAATTTGATTGAAAAGACAGTGAAACTGAGTCGGCAAGGTTTTCAATCGTGGGTTGCACCTCATGGAACTCCCATAGACACCAAATTAAAAAATGACATTTCTTTTGAGAAATATAAATTTGAAAAATGACAAAGTTCTTGATTTTTTTTTAATTCTGACCAACAATCTAGGCTTTAAGACTTTTCTAAGCTACTTCTAATCATTTTTTTATGAATATGATAAACGACTAACTGACAGGAAACAAAAATATTTGTCCATTTTACACAACATATTTGGTATTTAACCCATAAAGTCAAGGACAGGTAAGAAATTTACATATCCTCGTTTTTTTTTTGGGGGGGGGGCATAGGACCTTGCAGTCGCTCAACTTTGAAAAGTATCCTTTTAAAAATAAGGCTTAAAAATCTGTTCAAAATTTAATTAGCAATCTACGCTTTAAGACTTTTTTTCACACTACGTCTAATATTTTTTTTGTTGAACAAGATGAACAGCTTACCCAAAGGAAACAACCAAATTCATCCATTGTAGAGCCATGTTTGGTATTTGGCTCAACAAGGTAAGTAGAAGGAAGAAATTGTGAAGATACTCTGATCCTTCTAATTTATTGACAAAATACTGCAAGAAAATACAAAAATTAGAAACTCTGAATCAAGAATGTGAGGAATGTCCTATTTTATTTATGAGGGGGTTACTTTCATTATTTTCCACCGGATCATTATATTTCTAGGAGGATTATATAAAATAGACTTATTTATATTCAATATATATATATATATATATATATATATATATATATATATATATATATATATATATATATATATATATATATATTGGGTTACTATATATTTATATATTACTAGCTGTTGGGGTGGCGCTTCGCGCCACCCCAACACCTAGTTGGTGGGGGCGCTTCGCGCCCCCCCCCAAGCCCCCCCGCGCGCGTAAGTCGTTACGCGCCATAATAGTTACGCGCCATTGTAGTTGTGTCCCTATGTCCCACCTGTGAATATGGTCGTCATTTATAATCCCTGTGTCCCGGTCGTCATTTGTATCCCGGTGTCCCGGTCTGTATATACATTCGTTTTTAGTTGTTTTTCTCCTTTATTTTTTTCCTTTTTTTTTCTTTTTTAGCTTATTTAGATTTTTAGATTTTTTAGTTTTTTTATTAGTTTTTAGTTTTTTTTTCTTTTTAGTTTTTTTGTCCCGGTCGTCATTTATATCCCCCTGTTTCCCCCGGTGTCCCCGTTGTAGTTGTGTCCCTGTGTCCCGGTCGTCATTTATATTCCCTGTGTCCCGGTCGTCATTTGTATCCCGGTGTACCGGTCTGTATATACATTCGTTTTTTAGTTTTGTTTTTCTCCTTTATTTTTTTCCTTTTTTTTTCTTTTTTAGTTTATTTAGATTTTTAGATTTTTTAGTTTTTTTATTAGTTTTTAGTTTTTTTTTCTTTTTAGTTTTTTTGTATCCCCCTGTTTCCCCCGGTGTCCCCGTTGTAGTTGTGTCCCTGTGTCCCGGTCGTCATTTATATTCCCTGTGTCCCGGTCGTCATTTGTATCCCGGTGTACCGGTCTGTATATACATTCGTTTTTTAGTTTTGTTTTTCTCCTTTATTTTTTTCCTTTTTTTTTCTTTTTTAGTTTATTTAGATTTTTAGATTTTTTAGTTTTTTATTAGTTTTTAGTTTTTTTTTCTTTTTAGTTTTTTTGTAGTTTTTAACTTCTTTTTAGTTTTGTTAATTTTTTTTTTTACTTATGTCCTGGTCGTCATTTATACTCCCTGTGTCCCGGTGCTTTGTTGATTGCTAATCGAACATTCCTTTTGTCCTGGTCGCTTTCTCTTTGAGTGTCGTCATTTATTTTTTTCTTTTTTATTTCTTTTAGTTTTTACCTTTTTTAGTTTTTTTTAGTTTTTTAGATGAAAATTTTTTTAGTTTTTTCCTTTTTTTCTTTTTAGTTTTTTATTGGTTTTTACCTTTATGTTAGCTTATTTTTCAGTTTTTTCCTTTTTTTTTAGTTTTTTTTTATTTTTTATTTTTTTTAGTTTTTTACCTTTTTTTAGTTTTTTTAGTTTTTTTAGTTTTTTTAGTTTTTTAGCTTTTTTACTTTTTTTATTAGTTTTTAGTTTTTTTGTAGTTTTTGCCTTTTTTTAGTTTTTTCAGTTTTTTTTTTAGTTTTTTATTGGTTTTTACCTTTATTTTAGCTTATTTTTCAGTTTTTTCCTTTTTTTTAGTTTTTTTTAGTTTTTAGTTTTTTAGTTTTTTACCTTTTTTTAGTTTTTTTAGTTTTTTTAGTTTTTTAGCTTTTTTATTTTTTTTATTAGTTTTTAGTTTTTTTGTAGTTTTTGCCTTTTTTTAGTTTTTTTAGTTTTTTAGCTTTTTTATTAGTTTTTAGTTTTTTTTGTAGTTTTTGCCTTTTTTTAGTTTTTTTAGTTTTTTAGCTTTTTTATTTTTTTTAATAGTTTTTAGTTTTTTTTGTAGTTTTTGCCTTTTTTTAGTTTTTTCAGTTTTGATGTCACCTGATCCAGTTTTTTCAGGTGACGTCACCTGATCCACGATCCACAGATCCACAGACAACTTATTTTTATATATATAGATAGTTTTTTTTTTTTTTACTTATGTCCTGGTCGTCATTTATACTCCCTGTGTCCCGGTGCTTTGTTGATTGCTAATCGAACATTCCTTTTGTCCTGGTCGCTTTCTCTTTGAGTTTCGTCATTTATTTTTTTCTTTTTTAGTTCTTTTAGTTTTTACCTTTTTTAGTTTTTTTTAGTTTTTTAGATGAAAATTTTTTTAGTTTTTTCCTTTTTTTCTTTTTAGTTTTTTATTGGTTTTTACCTTTATTTTAGCTTATTTTTCAGTTTTTTCCTTTTTTTTAGTTTTTTTTTATTTTTTATTTTTTTTAGTTTTTTACCTTTTTTTAGTTTTTTTAGTTTTTTTAGTTTTTTAGCTTTTTTACTTTTTTTATTAGTTTTTAGTTTTTTTTTGTAGTTTTTGCCTTTTTTTTAGTTTTTTCAGTTTTTTTTTTAGTTTTTTATTGGTTTTTACCTTTATTTTAGCTTATTTTTCAGTTTTTTCCTTTTTTTTTAGTTTTTTTTTAGTTTTTAGTGTTTTTCGTTTTTTACCTTTTTTTTAGTTTTTTTAGTTTTTTTAGTTTTTTAGCTTTTTTATTTTTTTTATTAGTTTTTAGTTCTTTTTGTAGTTTTTGCCTTTTTTTAGTTTTTTTAGTTTTTTAGCTTTTTTATTAGTTTTTAGTTTTTTTTGTAGTTTTTGCCTTTTTTTAGTTTTTTTAGTTTTTTAAGCTTTTTTATTTTTTTTATTAGTTTTTAGTTTTTTTTGTAGTTTTTGCCTTTTTTAGTTTTTTCAGTTTTTACGTCACCTGATCCAGTTTTTTCAGGTGACGTCACCTGATCCATCCACAGACAGACAGACAACTTATTTTTATATATATAGATTGGGTAGCTATATATAATGAAAAAAGAAATCACCAATGCAACAGCAAAAACACGTAAAAAAAAGAAAAAAAGGAGTTAGAAGGAGAAAAGGAAGACTGTTTTCCTAAATTAGCAATTAATATAGATCAGTACTTGAATGATGCCTTAACCCTACTCCTCCATACAATTACATAGGTCAAACAGCATAGCCATACACAATCAACCATAAATAATAATCTATGGACAGGCAGTCGTGTCGTAAGTGAGTATAATTCGTCATTTACAAAATATTAAAAACAGTAAAAAAAGAAAACAAATAATTCATAATCAGGAGAATATACACTTGCCTATAGAGTTTTGGCACTTTAAATTCCCTACCCAGGCAAGTGGCGTGCCTACCATAAATCCCCTATGATATCCCCGTGTTAGGTATTACCCCCAAAATATATGCCTATGAAAAAAAAATGTAGAACATATATATATATATATATATATATATATATATATATATATATATATATATATATATATATATATATATATATATATATATATATATAAATATATATATATATATATATATATATATATATATATATATATATATATATATATATATATATATATATATATATATATATATATATATATATATTGACTTGATGAAAATGATCCATTAATATTTGAACTTGCATACAATTTTTATTAAATTTCCTGATATATATAATCTGATAATTATCAGATATCCTGATGATGTCTAATTCTATCATATTATAAACCTTAAAAAATTAGATGAGTTACCGAGCAATTCGTAGATCGGAAGTAAATCAACGTTTATTGGGTAACTAGGCAATTTTAGTACACAGCAGCAACAGCCAGGTCAATTCAGGGCTAAATTTTTACGAAGTATTAAATGAAAAAAAAGAAGCTTTTTTTAAATGCAAGTAAGGAGCAACATAAAAACTAAAAACGAACAAAAATTATTCCGTATATGAAAGGGTTGCCCCCCCTCAACGCCTTGCTCTTTACGCTAAAGTTGACTGTTCCTCACAACCCTACTTTTTAAAACAATACAAAAATTAGGGTAAAGAGCTAGGCGTTGAGGAGGGGGCAGCCCCTTTCATATACAGAATAATTTCTGTTCGCTTTAAGTTTTAATGTTGCACTATACTTGCAGTTAGAGATATTTTTTTATGTTATTTCTGAACGTTTTTGAATTTATGCATGTTTTGACTTTGGCTTACCGCATATGAATGATCAAAACAAAATTAGTATATTAAGTTTTTTTGGTTAAATGACTTTCTCAATGTTTTGATCGGACGATTTTGATAAAAGAAAAAAGGGTTTGGCGGGAGGCCTAGCTGCCCTCCAATTTCTGGCTATTTAAAAAGGCAGCTAGAGCTTTCAATTTTGTTATGAAAATTTTTATTAGTAATAAATATACGTAACTTACAAATTAGCTTATGTAACAAACTTCGATATTTTTATTACTTATATGAGTGGGTTCACCCCTCATCAACACCTCACTCTTTACACTAAAGCCTGAACTTTGTCCCAATTCTTTAAGAATAACCGCCAAATTACAAAGGCCGTAGAATAAATAGTTGAAATTACTAAAAATACTTTAGCACAAAGAGCGAGGTATTGCGAAAGAAAAAGTCCCCCAGAAAACGTCTCAATACTTCCCAATAACCATTACCATATGTGAACACTGGCCAAAGTTTGTAACTCACAGCCCCTTCCCCGGGGCTGTGGGGGATTAAGTAGTCCGAAAGACTTAATTATTAGGTTTCACGACTATTCTGAACAAAATGGCTATCTCAAAATTTTGATCTGGTGATTTTAGAAAGAATGAGCGTGGGAGGGTCAGTAGGCACCCTCCAATTTTTTGGTCACTTAAAAAGGGTACTAGAACATATAATTTCCGTTACAATAAACTCTCGTGTGCCGTTCTAGGATCACTGGGTCGACACATTCACCCCTGAGAAAAAAACAATAAAAAAGAACACGCATCCGTGATCTGTCTTCTGGCAAAAAAAAAACAACACAAAATTCCATATTTTTGTGGATGAGAGCTTGAAAATTCTACAGTAGGTTTTTGTGATACGCTGAATCTGACAGTTTGATTAGCATTAAGATTCTTTGACTTTTAAGGGGTGTTTTTCCCTGTTTTCTAAAATAGGGCAGATCTTCTCAGGCTCGTAAATTTTGATGGGTAAGACTAAACCTTGATGAAATTTATATATATAAAATCAGCATAAAAATGGGGTTCTTTGATGTAACTATTGGTATCAAAATTCTATTTTTTTTTTTAGCGTCGGTCACTATTGAGCCGAGTCGCTCCTTACTACAGTTTGTTACCACGAAATATTTCGTTATGCCATTCTAGTGCCATTCTAGGATCATTGGGTTGACACATTTTTTTTTAAACTGAAAAATTATATAAGAAAATAAACTTACTTCCTTGGCCATAATAAACATATTCCACGGCATAACTATACCGACACCTAGCAAGATGAAAAAAATATAGACTATGTTCCACCTGAAATAAAAAAATGAGAAAGTCCTTTGACAAAATACCAAAGCCTCTAAAGAGGAGATTAAAGACCATTAAAGAGACATCAAGTGAGGCTAAAAATATTCCTATTCAAGAAGAGATAAATTTCTTGTTTGCTGCAATCCCCGAGGTTTGCTTCAACCTCCTGTATACTCAAACGGAAAGCTCAACAACCAGATTTTACAAATTCCGAATTCTCAGAGGCCAATATAAATTTTCAATTAATTAAAACAGTTCTTTGGGAAGGGGGAGGGGAGAATCCATGAGATCCATACAATCTCATGGACAAATTATAGACGTAGATTGCAACTATTTGAGTAGTCTGGCCTACTATAAGGATTTGGTTTCATATTCCTGAAATAAGGACGAGAAAATAAAGACGTATACAAATCTGGCAATTAACGAAAAAAAAACTGAGCTTCGAAAATTAGCCCCCACCCCTCCTTGACACAGAGGGAAAACTGGTTACTTTCTTTGAAGTATAACTTAAAGTCGTCACTTTTTAAGCATCTTTCACAGCAAAATCTAAACTACTTTTTATCAGTTTTGCTAATTCAACTACTAAATTTGTATTTACATTAAATTATATAATATTAAATAACAAATTAATATTGTTTACCAAATTTGGTTGTTTAGAGATTTTACTTATTTAAATTATGGGACTTAGATTTGTATATATTTGTCTTAAGCACTCTAATCACCGTATTTTGTGTACTAAATCTCTTTACTAAGATGTTTACCGCCTGAACTGAAACAATCACTTGACACGGCATTAGTTGATGTTAATAGTATTCTGAGGCGTCTGAAGGTGACAAATCAGCATAGGCAAAGAGCATTAAAAAGATTTAGAGGAAATGAGTTCGTCTCAAAGAAAAATAAAAATCAACACCATTGAGCACTACCCAGGTACTTCATAAGCCCATTGTATGAACCAAAGAGTATGGGTAATCTATAAGAGTGCTGGCGCTAGTGTCGAAACTAAAAATTACCGACACCCTCTAGGCTTGTATATTTCTTGGCACCCTTTCAATTTAATAATAAAGCAAAATTAGTGTAGCTGGAAATATTAATATAACAGTAAGTGGCAATCTTGCTGTAGTATTTATCTCAGTTTCTAAAAAAAATGAAACAAAAATGCAAAGCTTGGAAAAACACCTGAAACCCTGCACGCTAGATGACGGTGGTGATTTTTTTTATGAGACTAGCACAAGTCTACAACAATGGCTTCAGTTTACGGAAATTTACGGGAAAGTAAAGAATTTTCCAGTACCTAGGTTGAGCAAAGTTGTCATTTTTCCATTTTTTTTCAATGAAAATACAAAAAAAAGGTTTTTTTCAATGAAAATACCCCCAAAAAGGATATTTTGAAAATCCCAGGGGAAAACAAAAAATTAAGAAGGCGATGGGCCCTCCTCCCAATTGACGTTACTAGTTTACACTCTTAGAAGTCATCCACACTCTTTGAAATGAACCATAGAATAACTGTACGCAAGAAACGAAGACTGGTCTTGTTTTGGCTAGTTAAAAAGCAGTACCATTACCACGATTTCAATTTACTCGGTTAAAGCAGCCACCGTTTCGCCGGTTGCTTCAATGTCTGGCTAATTTTCTAGGTATGCCTTGAAATGTTATTGGCAAGTTTACGTTTTATAGAGAAGAGGCGATGAGGAAGCATTTAAAGAAAATAGAAACTTCATAGGAATTATTAAAGAGAGAAAGCTTTGGACAAATTGGGGTGGGACAGGTGCATCCGGTGTTGTTTTTGCCTCAGGTAACTTGTTGCTACAATATATTGTTAGTTATAGGTTGTAGGAAGTAATTGTACAGTATAATAAGCCCAATTAGAAATATATTTTTGTATTTTCTTAATCTCCCTTTTTGCTTTTTTTTATGTTAGGTCAAAAATAAAAGACCAGCCTTAGTCAAAGGACACTGGAAGCATATTTGAGGACACTTTTTTTCTTCTTCTATTTCAGCTAGCCTATGTGCAGTCGGCTAACCTAGCTTGTAGCACATCCAATATTTGTGGATGATTTTTTCTTCTTCTTTCTTCTTAGCTAGCTTGTGTCAGGCAGCTAACTTAACCTAGAGCAAATAAGATATTTTTGGACATATTTTCCTTTTTCTTCTTTTTTAGCTACCTTATGGACATCCTGCTAACCTAGCATGTAGTACACATCATATATTTGTGGACGCTTTTTTCTTCTTCTTCCTTTTTCGCTAGCTTGTGTGCTGCTAGATAACCTGGGCCTGCAACAAATTAGATATTTTTGCATACATTTTTCTTTTTCTTCCTTCTTAGCTAGCCTGTGTAGAGCCGGCTAGCCGGGCCTGTAGCCCATCAGATATTCTTAGGAACTATATTTTTATTCTTTTTTGGATAGCCTATGGGCTGGGGGATAAGCTAGCCTGCAGTATTTCGAATATTTATGAACACCTTCTTCTTTTTCCTTTTTAGCTAGCCTACGAGCTGTAAGCTAACAGATATTTGTGGACATTTTTGTCTTGGTCTTCTTCATTTTTAGCTAGCCATTTTTAACTATTTTGTAAACCATTTTGAATTGAAATCAAGCAGCCTAGTTGTGAGCATCAAGCCATGGCTAATTGTAGAAAAAGCCGAGACAAATGATCTCAGTGAGTGAGAGGCAAATCTGGCATAAGCCCTTTTTAGGACTGTGTAAAGATGATGTCAGTTCATGTAAGTATATCAAATTCACTCGTTTAAAATCTTCTTTGATGACAAAATCCTGATCAAACCCCTGATAATCCTAATAGAACTCCTGGACAACTGGTCTTGCTTGAGTCACAGTCTAAGAATGAGTCTTCCTGATCAGATGGGGTTGTCTGTCGTCGCCCAGACATGCCAACTGAAGGCCACAGGATACCTTTGTTTCAAAGTAACTCTGATTCAAGACCCAGGATGGAAAAATGGCGTGGCTGCTAGATTAAATCTCAGTGGTCAATCTGATACGATCAAAGCTGATTTTGACCAATTGGTGGCTTTCGTCGTCATGGCTGTCGATGGAATAATTCATGGCCTGAACTTGTCTCCGGCAAAACGAATGATAATAACATCATGAAATCGACCGTAACTATAGGAATTGACATA
This sequence comes from Artemia franciscana, assembly GCF_032884065.1. Classification (NCBI taxonomy): domain Eukaryota; kingdom Metazoa; phylum Arthropoda; class Branchiopoda; order Anostraca; family Artemiidae; genus Artemia; species Artemia franciscana. Next base: position 18,711,139 of record NC_088878.1, read on the forward strand.
TCAGCTTGTGTCTAATACAAATTGGGTCCGAAAAGTGCTACAAATCATCCAAAGAACGTGTAAGTGCACTTCATGATAAGAAAGTGATATAATTTTCCTAATCAAAAAATTAACTTTTCAGCAATTCCTTTTTAGGTAGCGGTACGTGTTTCGCTGACGGTTTCGTTGGGTGTTTCAGTCGGATATTAAAATTAGACAGTGATATTGTTTGCACGAAATTTGTTTGCATTGTTTGCACAATGTGTGAACTTTTCATTGGTATATTCTCATGGATCAATAGTAGAATGAATTTAAACCATCATTGGTCAAAGTCAAAACCGTGCTTTTAGGTAACAAAAAGAAAGAAAAAAAAAATTAGGAAACTGAAAAAAAATCGGAAAATTAGAACACTGAGAGAGCTAGAAAGATTGCTATTACATATAAAAACTTAACAAACGGAATATTCAAAAAAAAAGGAAACAGAAAGTGATAACATAGCATCTAAATCGTTGCACTCTTAAAGGGGAACTAGAACTATACATTTCAAGTCAAATGAGCCTCTCCCAAAGTTCACAGAACCACCTCTTCCACAAAAAAATTAAATAACCCTGGGGATTAGCTTACAACCCTTACCCCCAGACTCTGGGGGATTCTGCCCACCCCAAAGGCCTTATTATAAGCTCTTTGGACTATTTTTGAACAAATGGCTATCTGAAAATTTTTATCGGATGCATTTGTGGTACATAAGACGTAGGGTGGGGGGCTGCCACTGATCGCTTTTACTCTTAAATAGGAAATTAGAACATCTGATTATTCCAGTCCAACAGACCACTCTGGAGATTATTCGACCACCCTTTCCATAAAAATCTTATATGCCCTCGGGGAATAACTTAAGAACCTTGCGCATGGACATAGTTTCCAGACTTTTCAACTACGCTGAAAAAATGGCAATCTCAAAATTTCGATTAGAAGTGTTTTGGGAATTGATCGGTGGTGGGGGCTAGTTGCCCTTCAAGTGCTTTTGACTTTTAAAAAGGCCCTTTTTGTTTCCAATCACATGAGCCTTTTTTGGACTGTCTACGACAACAAATGGTCATTAAGAAATTTCCATCATAAGCCTTTTGGAAAAATACAAGGTGTGTGCGTGTGTGTGTGGGTGTGCTGGGGGGGTATTTGCCCTCCAATCACTTTGAATCTTAAAGAGGGTACTAAAACTTTTGATTACCAATCCAATAAGCCCCCTTCGAAGTTTACATGACCACCCTTTCTTTAAAAAACCTGATATTCCCCCAGGGCATAACTTACAATCCTGGCCCTGAGGGCTGTGGGAAGGTTGTCATCCTCAAAGGCATATTTTGGACTACGCTGAAAAAAATGGCTATCTCAAAATTTTGATTGGATGTGTTTGGGATGCGTTTGGACGTGGGAAGGAGGTTAGTTTCCCTCCAATCACTTTCAAATATTAAAAGAGTCACTAGCCCCTTCAATTTCCAATCAAATGAACCTTTTTTGAAGTTTTTACAACAACAAACGGTCATCTCAATATTTATATCAGATGCATTTCGGAAAAATAGGTGTGGGGGTATCCCCCCTCCAACCCCTCTAAATCTTATAAATGGCTTTAGAACTTCTGATTACCAGTCCAATGAGCCCCCTCTGAAGTTATACGATCACCCTTTCTATATAAACCGTATATGACCCCAGGGCATAACTGAACACCCTTGCCCTGATGGCTGTGGAGGGAGGGTGTCATTCTCAAAGACATAAATACCGGACCTTTAAACTAAGGTGAACACAATAGTAATATCAAAATTTCGATTGGATGTGTTTGGGAAATGGTGGGCGTGGAAGGGGGGTTAGTTGACCTAAAATTACTTTCTACTATTAAAAAGGGTCTAGCCATTTGAAATTCCAATCAAACGAGCACTTTTTGAAATTTCTATGACAACTTCTTCGATACGAAGTGCCCTAGTCTAAAACAAACGAAAAAAAAGTAAATAAAAAAAAAAAAAAAATGAATTGTCCATATTACTCTATATTACTCTATACCATACTACTATACCATATTACTATTACCATATTACATATTACACCATATTACTCTATACTTAGACAGCACTATTGCGCTGCATATAATAATCATACGACTTAGTTTTTTGCTCTTTTTAGGCTCTTAATATGGCTCTTTACCTTACGTTGAGAACCTTCCTTCCTCCCTACTATTCCACCACCATTCCTCCCTGGCACCCCACCTCCCTGTCACTGTCCTTCGCGCTTAAAAATGGATTAAAGTCCGTAAAACGAAATGAACCTCAAACGATGAACCTCAATACAAAATAAAAAGCCACCTCCGTGGATGAACTGTGGGTGACTTTGTCTGCGCGTAACTAGGAAATATCCTGTAGCACTTTTCCTGTAGCCTCCCCACCCCCTAAAAAATCAAAAGTTACACTAACTACAGGGGTAAAAATACAAAAAATGTCAATAAGGCAGCCCATCTCTCCCCCTAAAAAATTGTATTCACTCCTATCAAGAAGCAGGCGCGTGGCTTTGATTTTCTTTTCTTCATGGTTGCTTTTTTGAAAGAAAGCCTTAAAGTTTATTTGGATTATGTCACAATAAAACAATTCGCAATTTGCATAATTATCCCGCCATGCCATTTTTTATGAGTAATAAACCAAACTGTTCCTGGTTCCTGGCCAATGTCTTTTTATTTTGCTAGCAGAAAACTGCTCGTTTTCTAGCATAAATCATATTAACCAAAGCAATCAAAGACGAAAATGGGTGTTTGTCGATTTTTACAGAGAAACTAAATACATTTATTTTCCTCTTAAAAAGAATGCCGTAATTTCATTTATATTAAATTAAAATGAGTGTTTTTACTGAAAGTAAGGAGCAACATCAAAACTTAAAACGAATAGAAATTAGTACTTTCATGAGGAGGTTGCCCTCTCCTTGATACCTCGCTCTTCACACCAAAGTTATTTTTAGAACATTTAAAAAAGACTATTATTCTAATTAAAACGCCCGTGTGTTTCAGTGGTAGTTCTTAAAGAGCTGGGCCAAAAAGTAAAACTTTAGCGTAAAGATCTAGGTATTGAGGAGAAGGTTGCCCCCTTCATATAAGCAATAATTCCTGTTCTTCTTAAGTTTTGATGTTTCTCCTTACTTTCAGCTGAGAATTCCTTCTCCCTACGGACAATCCCTCCATGAAAAGTAATTCCCACGTAAAATACACCCCCCCCCCACGCCAAGCGATAAAAATTCATCTCAGATAATTTAATCCTAGCTGAACATTCCCAGAGAAAAATTCTTGCAGACAGTTCCAGGTGAAAATTTATTCTTAGTGCACTTTCATTCGAAAAGATTGTTTTTAAAATCTTGCCAGGAATCCCCTCGCCTGTAGAAAAATTTTCTAAGAAATCTCCCTCCCCCCATTAGAAAGTTGTTCTCGCAGGAAATTCCCTCTGGGGGATTTCACCCGTGAAAAATCCCCCCTCCTGCGGAAACAAACTCTAGACAACTCCAAACCGGCTAAAATTTATTTCCGGACATTTTTCCTTAATATCTCCAACTATAAAATTGAGTCAGCAAAGTGAAATCAAAACTAATAAAAAGAAATTCGTACAGGAATTCTGACAAGTTCAGGAATTCTCACCCGGTGTAAAATTTTCCTTGGAAACTTCCCTCACCATTAAAAATGTCCCAAGCAGAAAATTGACCACCACCCGACTGAAAAATGTATACAAATTTCCCAATATCAAATCTATACGTAAGCAATAGACAAAATTTATAACTTAAAAAACTTTCCCAAGGACTTTGGGGGGGGGGGGTCATGTTATTTCAAAAAGCATAGCTATTCGACCTTTCAACAACGCTGAACAAAATGTCTATTTTAAAATTTTGATCGGATGACTTTGAGGAAAAAAGGGGTGGGAGGGGGCTAGTTTTCCTCCAATCTTTTTGGCCGCTTGAAAAGAGCACTAGAACTTTTAATTTCTATTCAAATGAGTCATTTTCCGATATTCTAGGGCTATTGGTTTGATGCGATCACCCCTGGGAGAAAACAACGATGAAAAACAAACAAATAAACATATATCCGTGATCATTCTTTTGGCAAAAATACAAAATTCTACATTTTTGCAGATAGGACCTTGAAACTTCTGCAGTAAGGTTCTCAGACGCGTTGAATCTTAATCCACTACTGGGACTTAGCTATTAAGGAGCAAAGCATAAAAAGTTTCCGGTGAAATCCAAATTGGTGGTCGCCTAAATAGTCATTTGACTTCAGGTTCTGATAAAGTGCATATTTGGGAACAATTGTGCTAACTTTCTTAATACCGGATGGACTAATACACCTACGTGAGCCCTCACTCGTTAAAACGCCATCCGTCTGGGCATAGGAATGACAAAGGCGGATTTCCATGCGTACAGAAGGGCTCCAGAGCTAAAACAGTCCTGGAAAAGCTATGACAATGTTCCAGCAAATACGGCGCTCGATCTATGTCACTATATATATAATGGATGCTCTCATACCGATTATAGCAGGGGTTTTGTCTGAAACATAACTATCTTTGACAGTAGGATCTGAATGCCAAGGATTGTGGTCGTAATTCAAACCGTTAAACTGGGCTTTTGTTTCTAAGTAGTCGTAGAGGCTAAAATAACTTTGGCGACTGAAGTTGGTCAAATTAAACAAAATATTTAACCCCCATCAACGAGTAGATGGATACTCGTCTCATTATCCTTGTTAATGACGTGCCGTGGATGTTTCCCATTCGACCAATTATGTCCTTTTAAAATTTAACTCTTTTTTGTATTTGTTTTTGTGAACTTCACTGTAATCGTATGCGTGACTGTGAAATCTGTTCTTAAAGCAATGCGAAGACAGTCAAACAACCTATGAATCTAATAACAGTTTAACAAATCTAATAATCAGAGGGCGGTTTTGTTTCTCCTATGATATACCCTCCGAGATGATCCCTGTTAATATAAAACATGTAAACATTTTTGTGTAAACTTCACTGTAATCGTTTCTGTGACTGTACAATCCATTCTTATAACTATGTGAAGACAGTCTTTACAACGTTAGAACCTGACAACAATCTAACAGATCTAACAACTAGAGAGCAGTTTTTGTTTCTCCTATGATATGTCATGTAAGGTGATCCTTGTTAACATAAAACATAATGGTGTAAAACCCTTGCATCATATACGTGCGAAAGACAATATGCGGAGACATCTGATCGAAAATTGGAAAGTTGTAGTAACTTTCTTAAAGTCAAAAGTGACTGGGGTCCAAATAGTCATCTAGTCATCGCCAACTAGTTAATAGTCATCGCTGTTTCCTAATTTAATCTTTTTGGCTATCATTAGAAGATGGTTGCCAAAACATCTGATTTGTTGTCATAGATAAATGACTGAAAATTAAATTCAGCAATGGTTTAGCTTTTAGTTTTATCATTTTTTTCTGTTTTCTGTTTTTTTTTCTTTCTTTTTTTGTTTTTTTTTGTACGTGGAGTACTTACTACACATAAGGCATTCATGATATACCTGGCAACACAAAACGCAAAAACAAATAATCAAAGAACTAGCCAATATGCCGATTTAGTCTAAGAATACAAACTTTACATAGAAAATAATTATTTGGTAGTCCGAAGTTAAAAGTACACATATACCCATCTTGCCACTATTGGGACATAAAAAAGACAATAAAAAGAATAGAAAATCGAATGGTATTAGCAGGGTCTTATCAAGGTTTTTTTTTGGGGGGAGGGGTTGTAAAAAAAGGCATAATTTTTTTTTATATTCATTTTTGTTACGTTTTACGATTTGGAAAAAAACATTTCGGGGGGAAACTTCCTGGATACAGCCTTGGGTATTAGCAAGATTTTCATGAACAAAATTATATCCAAAATAGCGAGCTGGAATTAGGTAACCATCAAGTTTATGAATTTTACACAGAAAAAAAAATTAAGAATAATGGAAGTCATAATAAAGAAAATACAAGGAAATGTTCTAATTCTTATCTTTTATCAAATATATTAATGTCAAGGCTTAGACTAGAGTCACAAAGATACATCGATCGTCAGATGTCAAATGTTAAGAAAAATATTAAAGAACATGAGTGTCCACCTCGACCAGTAAATTATACACGAAAATGTCCAAAAATCCAACAGTTCGTGGTACCGAACTGTAGCAAGGAGCGAATTAGGTTACTCAATAGTAACCGAAACTCTAAAAAATGGAATTTTGATACCAATAGTTACATCAAAAGAATCGCATTTTGATGCTGATTTTAAATATATAAGTTTCGTCAAGATCAATTATACTTATCAAAAGTTACAAGCCAGAGAAAATTTGCCTCATTTAAGAAAAAAGGGGGAAACACCCCCTAAAAGTCATACAATCTTAACGAAAATCACACCATCAGATTCAGCGTATCAGAGAACCTGGTTGTAGAAGTTTTTTAAGTACCTATCTACAAAAATGTGGAATTTCGCATTTTTTGCCAGAAGACAGATCACGGATGCGTGTTTATTTGTTTTGTTTTTTTCCCAGGAGTGATCTTATCGACCGAGTGGTCGCGAGAGGGCCCATTCTGACTAAAATTAAAAGTTTTAGTGCCCTTTTTAAGTGAACGAAAAAAATTGGAGGGCACCTAGCCCCCCTCCAACGCTCTTTTTCCAAAAGTCACCGGATCAAAATTCTGAGATAGCCATTTTATTCACCATATTCGAAAAACCCAATAACTATGTCTTTGGGGAAGACTTACTCCCCTGCAGTCCCCGTGGGAGGGGCTGCAAGTTACAAACTTTGACCTGCATTTACATATAGTAATGGTTACTGGGAAGTGTACAGATGTTTTCAGGGGGATTTTTTTTTTTTGGTTTACGAAGGAGAGTTGAGGGGAGGGGTTATGTGGGAGGATATTTCCATGGAGGAACTTCTCATGGGGGAAGAGAATTTCAATGAAGGGGGTGCATGATTTTCTAGCATTATTTGAAAAAAACAATGAAAAAATAAATATGAAGTTTTTTCTACTGAAAGTAAGGAGCAGCATTAAAACTTAAAACGAACAAAAATTATTACGTACATGAGGGGTTTACCTCTTCGTTATACCTCACTCTTTACACTAAAGTATTTTTAGTAATTTCAACTATTTATTCTACGGCCTTTGTGATTCAGAGGTCATTCTTAAGGAATTGGGACATTTAAGCTTTAGTGTAAAAAGCGAGGTATCGACGAGGGTTGAACGCCCTCATAGACGCGATTAAAACATACGAATATAGAAGTTCGTTACGTAAGTTAATTCGTAAGTTAAGTATAATTTTTACCAATGAAAACGTTTGCAAAAAATTAAAAGTTCTAGTTGCCTTTTAAGTAATTAAAAATTGGACGGGAACTAGGCCTCCTCTCTTACTCCTTTTTCTCAAAATCTTCCGATTAATTGCAATTAATTAATATGCAAACTTTGTTTTAATTATTTATGTGCGGAGAATCAAGATCAAAGCATGCATTAATTCAAAAACGTCCAGAAATTAAATAAAAAAACAAGTTTTTTAAATGAAAGTAAGGAGCAACATTAAAACTTAAAACGAACAGAAATTACTCCTTATATGAAAGGGACTTTTCCTCCTCAATGTCCCACTCTTTACGCTAAAGTTTGATTCTTTCTCTCAACTCTACTTTTTCAAATAGTAAGAAACTGTTTTAAACAGTTTCTTTTAGCTCTACTTTTTAAAACAGTAAGAAACCTCAGCGTAAAGAGCAGGGCGTTGAGGAGGAAAAGCCCCTTTCATATACGGAGTAATTTCTGTTCATTTTAAGTTTTAATGTTGCTCCTTATTTTCATTTAAAAAACTTGTTTTTTTATTTAATTGAAATAAAGGATTGAACAGAGGTCGGAGAAGGCCTAGGCTTTTTCAAAGTTACGAACTAAAATATGATACCTAGTAATGGCAGTACCTAGGATTTATATTTGAGGAGGGGGTTTACAGAAAAACTTAACAAAAAGTATCAAAATTTGCCTAGATGCATTTTGTTACCTTTTTATGTTGCACAAAAATTTCAAGGGGTTCGAAACCAGGTTATGCCCCTGAAAGAGACCATTTAACCTAATTGTAGTTCAACTGTGGATTTCACTTTGATCAGCTTAATGCTGATCTTGAATTTTTTTTCGATTGCATTACCCTACACATCTAATGTATATCAACGACACCGAAGATACGGTGTTTCTTGATGAAATCTTGCTGATTGTCACATAAAATTAAGTCTATATAAAACAATCATACTTTTGAAACAGGGTTTCAAATGTTATTACCTGTATCAGGATGGATTCAAGCGCTATTGCTAGTACCAGAATTCTGCAGTGTCGCAGATTCAAACCCATTGCCGTATCCAAAGGAGGGGGTCCTCCCCTTAAATTTGTGTAGGACTTGTATAAAAGTAACAAAAATGTATATAAAAAAATTGTTGATGCCCCCTCAAACAAATTGTTGATACCCCCTCCAAACAAAATCCCTGAATATTCCCTTGTTCCAATCCAATCCATACCTGTCTGTTGGTGTGTCATCCGTGATGTTTTCCGGCCGTTCTTCGTCAAAATATTCCGTCTCCATGACAGTTCCATTCTCAACGTCTCCATCTGCAAGGTATAAAACATAAAATTATTTTAGCTATTTCAAAATAATATGGTTTCCAACCCTCCGCCTCAAACTAACTCAGATTAAACCTCTTCTTCTTCCTCCATATACACACTCTTGCCATTTTGCTTAGAAGCCGTATTTGGACATCTGATTCGCAAATTTGTAACTCTTTATTCTCTCCCCCCCATCTGAAAAAAAAACTCATCCAGTTAGGACCAATGTAATATATTTTATTAACCCAAAATCAAGATTTAATCAAACGAGGTCGTTCAGTAGAAGCCAGGGTTCCCACTGATGCCATTGGTTCTCACAAAAACGGCCGTTATTACGTGAACCAATAAAATTCCTGATTTTTTTTTGCTCCAAGTTTATGCGTCACAACGGTTCAACTGCTGCGTTGAAATATTTTTTCTGAGCAGCTGAAAATCGCATTCGTTATTCTGAACTATAATTTCAGAACTATAAATTACAAATACCTGAGAAACTAAATGTTTATCCGAATTTTTCCATTAATATTTGACAAAAAACAAGAGGGACATATAGTTTTAATCCAAAATTTTAATCCTTAGCCTACAGAGAGACATTCCCCGGGAAATGAACATACAAGATAAGAATTATCTTTTCAATTAAGTATAGCTAGCCTTGGCTTTTACGAGTTGGCCCTTTGAATAATGTTCTTGGCTTCTAAAGCTTGATTTAGTCTATTCCTGTACATTTGCTGTTTAAATATCTCATAACATTTTTAAAATGAAATACTACGTCTCTTATGTTTCTCGGTTTAAGCATCTCATAATATTATTTGCGCTTCAGCGGCTACAGTGAACTTCAGCGGCTTGCGATTTTCCTGCATCTGCTCTCTATTTTGCTTTGAAAAAAATGCACCAAAAGGACCCAAGGGGAAATGCTAGAGTCAAACAACTAAAAGAGGTGACTCGTTGTTCCCCCCCCCCCCTTTCAGCTCTTTTACACTTATTCTTTTCAGGCACATGGACTTCACAAGTTTTTATCTCCCTATTTCAGACAGTACAATATTTGACGAAGAAATCACAATTTAATAAAAGAAATTGCGTTAAAAAAATCATACACTAACATTCATTATTTATCTTAAAATGAAATCATTTAATGTTGCCTTATGGTTGCCTTCAGCATATAATTTCCATTTTTCTTTCTTATAAACTTTTTTTTGTGACCCCATTAGGCTCTTTCTGAGAACATACAACCACTATTTTAATCTTTTATTCAAAACAATCGTACCTGGTTCATGAATCTGGTTATAAGCAACGATTTCAACTGGTTTTGAAGACATTTTGCCACCGACTAGTAAAACCAACCACTAGTATTCGACTCACAGCTTTGATATACAATTTAGTTATACGCCTCCTCTTGACGCTCTGAACTTGGCGCCTCCTCCAAGCCCGCGCTCTAACGCGTAGATCATACTACAAAACCAAAGGCGGAAACGCAATTTTGCTCTGATTAGTATCTAAGCTGTGAATTGCTCCGACTGTTAGATTCAAGCTGGCAGTTTCCTGTCTCCAGCCGCTAGGTTCGCTATCACGCACTGTGTCCCAAATGAGGTTTTCGGTGAGTACGTTCCAATTTAGACAAGTATTTTGAAAAATTAAAAACGCTTGGTAATACCAAACGTTTGGTTATACAAAATTTTCAACACGTGCTTCCAATCATTGTACTAGAGAAATTTCATAAATCTTGTAGTACAGGGAGGAAGAAGCTGACTAAATATCCTTTTTGGTCGAGTATTTTCTGGCTATAAGAAACAGTTGGAGGAAAAACTCTTATACTTGGTGATTTTAATGCTCACAGTCCATTATGGGAAGTAACTACCTATGAAAATAAGGCTGGAAAAAGTATAGAACAACTTCTGATAAATGATACTAATCTCTCTTTGTTTACTCCTTATAACTTCCAGACCAGATTTGATTCTCGTAATAATAGTTTGTCCACAATTGATCTCCAGATTGACCCCACATATCTTTATGCAATGATTAATATTACAAAGGTCCCTGAACAGCAAACAGATCATATAGCCATTCTTACTTCATTAAGCAACACAGAAGTTATGTCCACAAATCCCAAGCCAAAGTATAATACCAAAAAAGCAAACTGGCCAATTTTCCAAGATATACTTGTATCTTTTGATTACTCAGAGGTATATAACCTACTAGATATAGATAAAAAAGTTGAGAAATTATCATCATGGTTAGTTGCTGCTGCTGATGCTGCCATTCCAAAATATTGTAATAAGAAAAAGCTAAATCTTAAGAGGCTGCCTAAGACATGGTGGGATGATGACTGTGAATTAGCAAAACAAACTAGAAAAAAAGCCAGAAAGCATTTCCATAAAAATCCCTCACCTACCACACATCTTGAGTATAAACATGCAATAGCAAAGCTCAAAAGAATATGCAGAAAGTCCAAAAAGATAGCATGGGATAGGTTTTGCTCCCAGATTGACTCCGAAACAGCCTTAACGAAAGTCCACAATTATATCAGCCAACTGAATGGTTACAATAAACCTATTGATGATAGGAAATATGATATATGCGTTAATAACTGATATATTCTTAGTGACAAAGAGAAAACTGAACTGTTTGCAGAGCATTATAAAAAAGATATCGTAAAACAGTCCCTAAGACGACCTCCCTTTTGTGTTCTGCCAAAATCCTGCTCCCATAAACTTTCTCTTGAAAAACCCTTCCTGTTTGAAGAAAGGAAACAAGCCATCAGCCTTAGCAATCCAAAATAAACTCCAGGACACGATGATATCCATATAAATCGGATTACAAAAACGCCAGATTTATTTAAATATGCACTTTTGCACATTTACAATCATACATGGGCCCATCACAAAATTCCTAGATCTTGGAAAATAGCTATAGTCAATCCCATTCTTAAGCCTGGCCAGCCTTCAAACAATATTAAATCCTACAGGCCAATTTCAATGTTAACAACACTAGGAAAAATCCTGGAACGACTGATTTTAAATAGGATTGAATGGTTTGTAGGAGTTAAAAACCTCTACCCCCCTGAACAAACAGGTTTCAGAAAAGGGCACTGCTCACTGGACAATGTTGCTTGCCTTGAAAATGATGTATCCAACTCATTAACCAAAGGCATTCAACCATCGCCATACTTTTTGATTGGGTTGATGCATATGGTAATGTCATTCACCAAAAATTGCTGGAGGTATTAATGAATCTTGACTTTCCTATTGGCGTTGTTAACCTGATCTATGATTTTCTAAATAATAGAACATTTGTTGTCCAAATTGGTAATTGTAGGAGCCACAATCACCCTATTAAAGAAGGCTTACCCCAGGGAGCCATCCTTGTCCTATACTGTTTAATCTATATATATCTGAGCTTCAATTAAAACATGCATCATTTGGGCTCTCTGCAGATGACCTAGTAATCTGGAAATCAGGCAGAAACGTCACTGATTTAGTCAAATATCTTCAACAAGATATCCACATAATCTCTCGCTTCTCACAAGCATTAGGTTTGTCTATCTCCGCTTCCAAAACCAAAGCAATCCTATTTACCAGACAGAGACATTCAACCATACCAAATATAGTCGTGAATAACTCTACTATAAACTATGAATCTTCAGTGAAGTTATTGGTAATTGTTTTTGATTCCAAACTAAGATGGCATGATCACAACAAATCACTCAAGAAGAATATAATCCAGAAACTGACCCTACTTAAACGACTTGCTAATTCAAAATGGGGTTCATCACCTAAAACAATGATAGATTTTTATTTAGTTTATATAAGGGCAAAAATGGAATATGGTATTCAATTTTTTACTAATAGCTTGCCACAGATTTTTAACATGATGGAGTCATTGCAGAATTCTTCAATCCGTATTGCTATGGGATTTCATAAGCATACTCCAATAATTAAAATGAGAAACCTGTCGGGGATCACCTCTTTGGAAGAAAGAGCTTTGCTTCAGAGAAGAAGACATTTCACCAGAATACAAGCATATGGTAATCAACATTATGTATACCAGAAAGTCTTTGATAACACACCCTCATTGATTTCGGTATCATCTACCTAGAATCTTTTTGTAAAGGAGTTTCCAGACTGGTCTTCTCAGTGGATGGATACTTTTCCCTTTGTGGATTCCCCACCATGGGAGATGGCCCATATTGAGTGTCACATGAGTATGCTAAAAAAGAAAAAATCCTGCTATTCAGCGAAGGAAGTCGAGATAATTTTTAAAAATTATGTGAATACACATTTTCACAATTATATGCATGTTTACACTGATGGTTCTGTTAAAGATTCTAAAGCTGGGGCAGCTGCCTGTATCCCTGATCTAAACCTGAATATTTTTGCCCCCCTTCCAATTAATTCATCAGTACTTTCGGCTGAATTATTTGCAGTTCGACTTGCATTAGATGCTTTAAGTGAGCTTGGGACCACTTCAAGAAATGTCTTGTTCCTGTCATATTCCCTTTCATCAATTCATCTTCTCAACAAGATAAATTATCAAGCTGATGATTATGACCTGAAAAATATACGCCAAAAGATTGGATATCTGTTCGATGGGATGTGTTATTTCATTCCTTCACATTCCTAGTCATAAAGAAATCAAATATAATGAAATGGCAGATAATTTGGCAAATAAGGCTGCTGATATCCCTCCGGCAAGAAATTTGAGAACAAAGAATTATAGAGATGTTGTTAGAGCTAGAACAAATATTACTTACCAGCGATTTTTGTACCCTCCTTTCAAGTCTATGAAAGGATATGATTTTCTATGAAGTCAAATTCATATTTTTTAAATAATTAAATTTTTCTGTAAATTGCCTAAGATAGTGATTATAGTATAGGCTACTCTTTGTATATCCCATAGTAACTGCTTATTCTTGTATATAACAGGTTTATGAAATTAACAATTTTAAGTTTTGCTTAATAGTTAAGCAAGGATGTAAGTCTTAGAGTCTTGATGATTCTGAAAACTTTCACATGTTTTCTATATAATTTGTCTAATTTACAATTTTCTGCCCCCTCCTAAATTTGTGTTCCCATCAAGACAAATCCAGTTTTTGGGCCTGGATATAGTAATGGAAATTTTCAGTTGTATCAAAATGTTTACACTCTTTTTTTGCATAATTTCTGTTTGTTTGGAGTTTGACTAGATTATTGATCTTTATTTGGTAAATGCTTGTGTTTCGATTAAAAACAAACAAAAACAGAAATACTTGTGAAATTCATAGTCTCTTGCAGCCATTGAGGAAAGAACATAAACTTTATGCTAAAAAACACCTTTCATAAACAATCCTTGTTTAGAAGAAATATTGCTGTATTCAATGTTTAGATTCTTATTCCAGTATAATTTTCTGTCTTTACACTCTTAGTGGAAACATGTCCCTGCATTGTTATTGAAGTATGAAATATGTTCAATGTCATGTTTCCTGATTTTCTAGGTGTTTTTTTTTGGATGCCTATCAAAGAGGCTGTTTGAGCTGGAGCAGTTTTTCTGGGAGCACCAATTGTAATGTTGGCTGAAACAACTAATGGAGGAAACAAAACTGAACTACCGCAACTAACACTGTCTAATGTCAGTTGTCTAGATGCTCCAGCAATTAACAAAGAATGTGATAGGTGTTCCATGTTGATGGAACAGGGCTTTGATCAGACAGAAGCTCCAATGGTAACACTGGCCAAAACAACTAATACTAGAGACAAAACTGGACTACTAGAAGAGACACCATCTAATGCCAGTTAGGAAGATATCCCACCAATGAACAAAGAATGGGATATATGTTCCACATTAGTTTTAATACAATTATGCAAAGACAAGGAAGGTACCAGCAATTATTCTAGAAAGTTTTGGGAAACTGCATCAATAACATCTGAAAATTCGCTGTACAAATTTTCTTGGGAACAATGCAAAATAAAGTTTCAAAATTTGAAGGCACAAAATAAACAGAAAAAAGAAAAAAAAAACAACAAAGTTTAGAGAGAAGAATTTCATGATGAAATGGACAATTTGATGGTCAAGAAGCCAGAAATTTCCCCTGTTGGTACTGCTTCAAATGAAGACAGCTTCAAAATTGACGAAGGTGATTGTGAATATTTATCTAAATCAGATTGGAACAGTGGGAGAAATATTGCACAAACTTACATAACAGGCAGAGAGGAGGTACAAGGAATGATGTGAACAGAGGGAGAGAGCACTCAAATTCTTACAAGAAATAAGTGATAAAAATATGCAATAAAAGCTTTATATTTACCAATATCTAAAACATTAAACTTGATTTTCCCCTTTTGTGGTATGATATTCCTTTCAGTGTTACTGCAAATGTAGTGCATATTGTGTTAGCACAAAGCCAAATATCTTTATGTGATATTTATTACCAATAATCTAGTGATTTAGTACAAATGTTTACTTGACTTGCCCTTTTGTGATGGAAGGGTGCTTTTATTATGTTTGTATTTTAATTTGTTCTGTAATCGTACAATAGAACCTTAAAATATTCCAGGTTGCTAAGTATGTCTCTTATACAAATTCTTGTGCTCTTATGAGATTTTGTACTTTTATACATTGTTTTTACCCTACAAGAGAATATATTTATATTGTATTGAGTATCTATTAAGCCTTATATATATTAAATAAAAAAAACAAGTTTTTTTTAACTGAAAGTAAGGAGCGACATTAAAACTTAAAACGAACAGAAATTACCCCGTATATGAAAGGGGCTGCTCCCTATTCAACGCCTTGCTCTTTGCACCAAAGTTTGACTCCTCCTCTCAACTCTACTTTTTAAAACAGTAAAAACTTTAGCGTAAAGAGCAGGGCGTTGAATAGGAGGCAGCCCCTTTCATATACTGGGTAATTTCTGTTCGTTTTAAGTTTTAATGTCGCTCCTTACTTTCAGTTAAAAAAATTGTTTTTTTTTTTAATTTAATTTCTGAACGTTTTTTAGCTAATCCATGTATTAATTTCGGCTCTCCGCAGATGAATAATTAAAGCGAAATTTGCATATTTATTTATTTGGCTAAATGGCTTTCCCATAGTTTTGATCAAATGATTCTGAGAAAAAGGAGGGTGAGGAGGCCCAGTTGCCCTCCAATTTTTTGGGTACTTGAAAAGGCAGCTAGAACTTTTAGTTTTTACAAACGTTTTCATTAGTAAAAGATATACGTAACTTACGAATTAGCTTACGTAACAAACTTCTATATTCATTTGTTTTTATTACTTATATGAGAGGGTTCGCCCACTCGTCAATAACTCTTTACATTAAAGCTTAAATTTTGTCCCCTGAATTACAAAGGCTGTAGAATAAATAGTTGAAATTACTAAAAATCCTTTAGCGTAAAGAGTGAGGTATTAAGAGGAGGTAAACCCCTTATATGCGTAATATTTTCTGTTAGTTTTAAGTTTTAATGTTACTCCTTACTTCCAGTTGAAAAAAAAACTTTTTCATATTTATTTTCTCATTGTTTTTTTTTAAATAATGCTAGAAAATGCTGCACCCCCTTTATGGAAATCTTCTTCCCCCATGATAAATTCCTCCATAAAAATTCCCCACATAACCCCCTCTTCTCAACCTCCCTCTCAATAAAAAAATCCTCCTGAAAACGTCTCTACACTTCCCAATAACCATTAGCCCTAGCCCTACTATATGCAAACACTGGTCAAAATTTGCAACTTGCAGCCCCTCTCACGGGGACTGTGGGGGAGTAAGTCGTCCCCAAAGACATAGTTATAAGGTTTTTCGACTATGCTGAATAAAATGGCTATCTCAGAGTTTTCTTCCGACGACTTTAGGAAAAAATGAGCGTGGGAGGGGGCCTAGTTGCCCTCCAATTTTTTTGGTCACTTAAAAAGGGCACTAGAACTTTTCATTTTCGTTACAAAGAGCCCTCTTGCAAAATTCTAGCACCACTGGGTCGATACGATCACTCCTGGGAAAAAGAAAAACAAACAAATAAACACGCATCTGTGATTTGTCTTCTGGCAAAAAATACAAAATTCCACATTTTTGTAGATAGGTGCTTGGAACTTGTACATTAGGGTTCTCTGACATGCTGAATCTGATGGTGTGATTTTCGTTAAGATTCTATGCCTTTTAGGGGGTGTTTCTCCCTATTTTCTAAAATAGGGTAAATTTTCTCAGGCTCATAACTTTTGATGGGTAGAACTAAACTTGATGAAACTTATATATTTAAAATTAGCATTAAAATGCGATTCTTTTGATGTAACTATTGGTATCAAAATTCCATTTTTAGAGTTTTGGTTACTATTGAGCCGGGTCGCTCCTTACAACGGTTCGTTATCACGAACTGTTTGATATAAAAAAATAACACTAATCTTAAACAATATATATTACAGCTGCGAGGCCATCCTTGCCCTTTTGGAGATGCCAGACTCATCATTATTGCTTGTATTTTCTGCCCTTTCATTAACTAAATTAGGGTCAGTAATAAAGGTATCATCATTGTCAATACATATGCTAAGTAGTGTACAACATACAATTACTACTTTAAAAACAAAATTCAAGTTGTTTGAAGGAAATTTGATCAGACGCCGAAAACAGCCGTTTAGAAAACCAAATCTCCTTTCAATTACCATCCTTGTTGATGATAGCTTATAGTTATAATATAGTTATTAGATACCGGTGTCCCTAAATGGGGTAAGGAGGAAATTGTTTAATGGGTAAGCTGCATCTGCTATGATGTGGTGATCAGCATCAAATATGATGCTTTTACTGTCAATATTTTCTGCTAAAGGGGATAACCTATAAACTATTGCATCATGTACAGAACCAGGCATACGAGTAAATGCACGTGTAAATTTAAGCTTGTTATTACACACTGTCTGGAGTTGAGCCGAATGAAAATATTTTCTGTTAATTTATGCTGAACTGTACTTCTTGCGTGCCTTAATTTCAATGTGAGTACCATCAAGAACACCTACAACACCAGGAAATTTATTCAATAACCTGAACCCTTCAATGACACTGAGTAGTCTCTGACCTGTTGTCCATACACTGGTTGTTGGCGATAGTGCACAAATACAATCAGTTATTCTATGCACAACTCTAAAAACACTTGAAACGCTAACACCAAACCTATCCCCAGTTAATCTATAACTCTCTGGGGTTGCGTATATTCATAATGTTATTAGCAATTGTTTTTGAATGGGTATATTCAGGCCCCTATCAGGACACGCTTAAGATATTTTTTGCATGAGGACTTCCACTGTTTCCCTCTTCAGACAGAAGTGAGATTTAAAAACGCCATCTCTCATTTTTGGTATTGTCTTATCATAATAATATATTGTTTTGTAACCTAGAAAGAAAAATATTATAAACAGTCTTCGGAACATCATTCATCGTATGAGTAGAAAAAAAAGTATACAGTTGCTTAAAGAGATAAATTGAACATTGCAAACACAATACAAATCGTTTTAATTGGGTAAGTGTACATTTACGTTTGTGATCATAACAAACAATAAAAAACAATTGATGTAAATCCCTTTCAAAATTTTTTGTTGCAAATACAGTTAATATCTATGGTTAGATATCTATGGACTATATTTTATTTTTTAAATGTATGTCAAAAAATTTTTCAAAGAGAGAAAAAAAATAGAGTAAAAAAAAGCAATTTAGTTAAGTAATAAATTTATACGATGACCTATAATCAACACTAGGATATATAAGTTTATTCGGAAGCAAGATTAACAATAGGCACATAACCCCCTCTACCAGTGAACACCAATAAATTTTTTCTTTGTTCGAACTTTATTTTTTAGGTATTTATTTGATATAGCGCCGACTCCCAAGTTCTGCATCCATTGATGCACTTTTGTAGGACTGGTTTCTTTCAGCTTAGCGTGAGACAAGTGACCGAACAGACAGGAAATGTATAATTTGAGCTACATATTAGCACATTATGGGGGTTGGTAACAGGGGCGGATCCAGGATTTTATTAAGGGGGGGGGTCGTAGTAGATTGCTTCGATAAACTTTGCAAATAAAGAAATACCCGCATTTAAAAGGGAACCTCAACAATTATGTGTTGTAGGTAGGTAGTGGAAATGATCATAAATTTAATCTAACTTCCTGTGAGGGTTTAAGTTCTATTAAATCTGTTGAAATTAAAATGGTATAAAAATATTGATACAAAAAATAGTAAGTTATAAAACCACCCTGGCATACAAAAAAAAAGCTGCTCGCCATAATGTTTTGCATTTGCACTTCTGACTACTATAGCAAGTGAGTTAAGCTTTTTATTTTATTAAAAAAAAGAAGAAGGAATTGGTCTTGAAACATCTTTTGGGGTCATGCAGTCTCTGTGACAATTTGTGTAGGTCACACTATCTAGTATGTTGCCCCTAACTTATGTGGCATTGCTTAGTAACTATGATAGTAATGAAGAGTGGGAAATGAGGACAAAGACAACGTGTATATTCGTAAAAGATATAATAGAAATTCATAACAAGAAAAACAGAACGAAAAGATAGAAATGCATAGAAGACATTTAAAATGAGGGTTTTAAATATAGGCAATAAAGCATTAACTAATCACTGTTTCTTTTTAAAAATAGTATCTTAATAAACAGTGTCAACTTTGAAAAAATCTCAAAAATTTACAAGTCAAAATTTTACTTTTCTTAACAATGTAGCTTATTTCTAATTAGATTTCTAATTCTTTTTTTTTAATCTTGATAATTTTGTATATTCATTTCCAACGTTTAGATCTTGATAGGTCTATTGAGCACGAAAATTTGACTCAGATTTAGCACTAAGTAAGAGAATTTTCCTGTTAAAATTTTGATTTGTAAACAACTTATCATGGAAACATGATTGGATGGTACGTATCAAAATAAGTTTAAAAATCCTTAGTGGTATATATAGCAGTTTAAACAATTTTATGGACAAATATATGCAACCCCTATACAAAAACATGACTATATTTTACAGCAGTGTCAGGCTTGAAAGGATGCCCCGGGATCTCTGAGTGTGTGTTGGACGGTGAAGGACACGTAAGGGGAAGAAGTTTATAAAAGTGAAAAAAGGTCAAAGACCTCTTTTTTCGAAGAGCTTGAAAATGAGTCAATATGAACTTTTTTTTAAAAAAAGGCATTCGAAAACCAGGTGCTAAAATTAAACCAATTTTTTTTCCTTCGGCTTATTTACGCAAGTCTTAGGTCCAAGTTTTTTGTCAAATTGTGTGGCTTGAAAAAAGGGCAACAAGCTTTTTGGTGTCAAGGGTTTAAACTTGCATCATATAGTTCTTAAGTGAAGGGTGACTTGATGTGCCAAATAAATCACAGGTGTTGGTACAGACCCCATCAAAATGAGGCCCGATTGTGTGCTAAACAATTCTCCGATCGGTTTGAAACTTATATCTATAAATATTTGGGTAAGAGGATCCCAATGAACAAGAAAATAATATATATTTGCTCACCCTAAAATAGGTTTGAAAAGTATCCCAAAAACTGTTCTCCTAACGGCCATTAACTTGAGCCTGTAAGTCCCTGGGCTAAGGGGACATAAATTTATGCTGATGTTTGGGTCCATAGAAATCGGTGAAAATGTCATTTTCTATCTGCTTGAAACTTATATCCGCAGTTCTACGAGCCATATGGACCTTCAATAATCAAAAACAGAGGGGAGGAGAGAAATATTTACTCGTGCAAAAATATACGAAGATTTTTTTTTTAAGGGCAGCAAATCTGCATCTGTAAGTGCCAAGCCCAATTGAAATCTAAAAAAAAACAAGTTTTTGGCTGGAAGTGAAAATATACCAAAAACGGGATAAGAACGACAATAAAGCTTGACATTTACATCTTTGTTGGCCTGAGATATCCTTGTGCATATAAGAAAAATCGGTAAAAAAAATTTCTGGCCTGAAAAAGGAGCTAGAAAGCTTTTTTTTGCAGAACAGCTCAACTTTGTATCAGCAAATCTCGCAGGTCAAGGGAACCTAGATACACAGAAAATGCTTAAAGAGCAAATTTAGTGCACCCAAAAATGGACCCAAAAGATTTTTCGATAAGCCAAAAATATTGTCAATAGCCAAAAACTGAAACAAGCTATTATTTTTTATCATTGACTCTGTGCTTGTTTTCCGCCTGTAACCGCTTGGAACTTAAAGGCATTTAGACATATACACGTAGATCTCAACGGTTTTAACCTACTAACAATAGAAAAAAATGTAACTGAAAGTACTGAGCAACATTAAAACTTAAAACCAACAAAATATGTTCCGTATAAGAGGGGGGCTGGTTCAATGATCCATTTAATAAAAGTCTTTTCAATTTAGCCTTGCAATTTGAAATTTCACGTTGCCTATTTTTGAAATTACAAATGAAAACGAAAATATTCAACCTTCCTTCTAGACTTAGAAAATAGGGAGAATCTTGGGATAGTCTTCAAATAATAGCCTTGTACCATACATATAGTGGAGGTTTCTATCCAATTTGTGTTTTAACCGTTATCTAAGTCTTGATTTTTTAGCTTAGGGAGGACCAAAAAACAGTCGTATTAGTTTTCTCAGTCAAGAGATAATCACAAATGATATATTGTCACATAGCTACCATATTGCAGAGGGAGAGGGTTCAGAAATACCAAAACCACTAGGCTTGCCCTTAAAGACAGATTCAACAAGAATGGCGCGTTTTATTTTGAAGTGTTTAGTTGCTTGGTGTGGAAAGCCCACGATATACCGAATGGGTTGCTATTCAACTTACAGTGATAAGTAGGTAGGCTATGATCATTTTTAGAGCTGACCGTGTTCGATTTCAGCAATACCATGCGGGTAAATTAGGCCTTTTTTGC
Source organism: Artemia franciscana (assembly GCF_032884065.1). Classification (NCBI taxonomy): domain Eukaryota; kingdom Metazoa; phylum Arthropoda; class Branchiopoda; order Anostraca; family Artemiidae; genus Artemia; species Artemia franciscana. The sequence continues at coordinate 18,732,586 of NC_088878.1, forward strand.
CATCATCAACGACCAAAAAAATTTACGATTAATTCCTGTTTTTTAAAACAAATTATAGGTCTAAAATATGCGCATGGGATGTTTCTTTAAAGAAAATAACTCTTCCTATTGCTGTTTTCCCTAAACTGTATTTTAATCTTAGGCAGATTGCTTTTCTAAATACTAGCTGCAAGCTGAGGCGTCATATTTCTTTTAAGGCCTGAAATAAAAATTTGAACCCCTTCTTTGTCGTTCACTTTTCAAATATATAAGACAATTAACTAAAATGACTTAATATATTTTTCTTGCAATCAGTGTTTTTAGTCGCTTGGCATATGCCGTTTCGTTGACTTCAAAGAGAGGTGATGACGTTGGTAGAGCCCTTGAATCTATCCTTGCAAAAGATTCCTAGAAAAATTCAAACGTGTTGGGGTAGCAAATTTGTTTATCCATATGAGCAAAAATCATTATTGAAATATAATACAGTACTCTATTATAGCCATAGTCTAATAAAGGCGGCATCGGCTGAACAATTGATAAGAAAAATTTGATTTTTATCTGGAGATATTGTACATTGAAAAATACTCCTACTTTTACTGAAGATTTATATAGAATTATGTTGTTTTATGATCAACATCATCATTGAACACTGTCCAATCTTACTTCTCGTGAAGTTCATCGCACTAATAATACACTGTACATCTTTCTTAAACAATATTGCAATGAAGGGAGGCAGATGAAAAAGAGGAAATTCAATGCCGGTGATACAGTTCGAATAAATCGAACGAGCAATAATTTTGAAAAGGAGAATTACTTATGCTTTAATTAACTTCTTAAAGTGTAAAAAGTCTTAGACACTCTACCTATAGCGTATTGTCTACGTGATATGAAAGGTAGTGAGATTCTTGGCAGTTTTTAAGAGTATGAATTACCAAAATGTAAAAACAATTGAGTATCTCAATTAAAAAAGATATTAAAGACTCGAACTTGCAAGGTAAGAGACAGTTGCTTGTTTGTTGTTTAGGATAAAACTTTGATTTTGATTCTTGGATGGCCGCTGATAGACGTCCACTCTATAATGACTTGAATAAAACTAGCGATTTTCGGACATAACTCTCCCCCACCATCAAATTCGAGGTAAGGTATGAAATTGCTCTTATTGATTGTATTCTTAAAAATACATATGATATCCTGAGAAAGGATCGTATATATATGATATAAAAGCTAGACCACATAATTGACTACTCTTTACTGAGGAGTGGATAGAATCAATGAACTCGGGTGAATATCCACTCACCACATTATCATACAAAGAATATGGTATCATGAATGATTTGCATCGTGAAATCAGGAGAAGAATCTCCGCTCATAAAAATGGTGCTTTTCAATTCATCTATTTAATGGAACAGGGCTAGATCTACATTAATTCTACCGTTGAAAATGACAAGGTTATATCAGAACAATCTGAGAGATTTTCTGGGTTTAAAGAAAATATAATCAATGGCAGAAGTGCCGGAAGCATCAGTGTCATGGAATGTGTTATTTTTGAAAACTATCCACCTTCTCATTAGAGAATTGTACATTTCCTTATGCGTCCTTTGCTGAGACATCGAGGGTCGTTAATACCAACTTTCCCCTTTTGCATGTTCTTGGACAAAAAACCACTCACGAACACATTCACCAATACAATATAAAGTACCTTCAATATATTTCAGTTAACGCTTCGCATTTGGAACTCCGTCAGTTAACATTTAGAAGTGAATTTGGCAATCCTCTAGTAACAACCAAAGGTTTGGCTGTGATCGCATGTCATTTTTGACCCATTCAGCCAGATGGCCAATTGAGAAAATACTTTTGTTTATTTCTGATATTGATTGCTATGTTACCACTCTTAGGCCATGACAATAGGGTCATGGATTCAACTATTATGGGGGTCGTTCGTCAATATCCGGTTACTGTCCCGACAACTGGTTTGCTAGGTTGTTTCACTATGCACTACCCCTTGCTAGAAATATATTGCTCCAGTTGCCAGGTATTTTTTGTCATCTACACTGCAAGATTGGGCGTCATGGAAGGACATTAAAGAAAGTGTTTCACAATATCTCAGGTCTAGCAAACGATCTCTTAGAATCACGACAAGGCCAAAAGGGTTTAAAAAGATCGAAAAACACCTCATCACTGATCAGTCTCAACTCAGGCTGGAAGCAAAAAAACATCGATCCTGTCAAAGAAGAAAAAGAAACCGACAGTAAAAATTGTTAGATTGAAAAAGGATTTATTTTCCTAAAAATGCCTTATCTATCACATAAAAAATCTTATCCTTCATTCACCTCATCTCTAAATATTTTCAATGCAGAAAATATTAATGTGAGTGTAAAACATGGCTACTATGAGCTGGTTTATCCTCAACATTAACTCTTTGAAAATGTTCATTTTTAAATTTATTCCATTGATGATTATTTCATAGATTTCATTTCCACATTTTTAGATTTCCAAGTGATTGTCAAAAAATCTAACAATGAAAAACCAAATGCAGACGAGTGGCAATTCTATGAAAACTGTGTACCACACAATTTGTTTAGACAGATAACTGTCTAATTAAACGGAACGTTTGTGAACACAAATAACAATCTTTCAAACTAAGTAAATTATATACAATTCATGGTGATGTCTCCAATATTCCAATTTAGCTATTGGACATGAATACAAAACCGATGCTGACACTAGCAATATACTTAGAGATGTGATAACTAAAGATTTATACTTGGTCGGGAAAATCATCCTGAAATATTTAATATACCTCAATGGTTGATTCCCAACGTCAAGATTGGTATAAAGCTACAACTTGTTCCGTTGAATTTTATTTCACTAAAAGTATTTGCCACTCCACCTGATATAACAGCTTCTCTTACCTCGGGAATACTTCATGTGCGAAAACAAATGGTTATGATTTCTGTTGCTTTGGAAGTTTAAATATTAGGAACTATTGGAAATAATATTAAACTGCTCGTTCCACATACAATCACAAATTAACGACATATTGCTACGGGCTCACGTGCCTACACTGATTTGTCATTTATCAATGGTGAAGTTCCTTCAAAACTCGCTTTGGCCTTAGTAAAAAGTCCTAGTGCCATAGGATCATAAACAAATTCTACATGTAAGGTAAATGGCAAAGAATGTCGAATTTTTCGATTCTCTTGGCATACCGTGTGCATTCTACACGCCTCACATCAAAAACTTTCTTGATCATAGTAAATAGGAAATCTATTATTCACAATCAAGTTAACGTGCAAGATTTACCAAAACCTGTGGTTTTCATACACTATTATATTTTTTTCGATGTCACTGATATACTTAGAGTGAATTTCTCCGCATTTATGTAAACAACTCTCGATTGAGCGACATTCTAGCTGAAATTACTCTTTTCCTACCTGTAAAATATAAATTTCAGTGCCCTGAGAGTGAGATGATTTTAAAATGTCTGCGAATTATCAATAAAACTTGTAGTGTTTATAAATGTAACTTATAGGTGCAATAAAACTATGTGTCCTTTAGATTTCTTCTTCCATGTATAGCTAACCATCGGTAACGATAAGTTGCGGGAATTTGTCAGGATTCAACTTGGTACTCATTTCGGCATGCAAAGTTAGGTCACATTTTCTACAATATAATGCTACTTCATTTTTATTATATCTCCTTGTAAAGTCAATAATATTATTATGATTCATATTATTAAATTTATCTGTTTCAATTTGCTTATTAGATGAAATGTCACATACCATATTCTCATATGAATAATCACTTTCTGTAACAGCCAAATAAAAATTACTGGGTTTATAATCATGGTAGCAAGTATCTTCACAGTGATGTTGTAAGAACTAGATTCTCTTATTATTCCAACAATATTAGTGTATCTTCACAGTGATGTTGTAAGAACTAGATTCTCTTATTATTCCAACAATATTAGTGTAGACCAGGTTCTTCCTTCCAAACAATTTAAAACCACGACGATACCAGTCTCTTAAACATAAACTAAAATCACATTTAGGGTTATTTTCCAATCATAAAAGGATAAATATTTTCCAATTGATCACATTTATCATAGTGACAATCGGAGCATAGAAAACTTCTAGAGTGAGAGACACAGACCTCTTCAAGACAAAAATTACTGTCTTTGATTTGCACTGCCTATACTCTACGTAATTACATGGATTACATTATCTATACTTTTCATTATAGTCATAAACAACAGTACAATTCTCACAGGAGGAACAATGTCCAATGTATACAAACATGATGGACATGTATAAAACATTTTTTTAATCTTGGCTGTGTCACTTCCAAAAAAAACTTACTTACAATCGGTAAAACGAATGTCTTCTAGGAGGAAAAGTAATTGAGTGACGTCACACATCAAATCAATGAAACTGCTTAGATAGGATTTCTTCATGTCAACTTATTTTTTTTGCTTTGCAAAATGAGCCTCTTAAACGAATTCCCCGTTTGTGCTCAAAAGTACAACCACAATATCATTTTCTTTTGTTTGAATTAATATGTCAATAAATTTGGTAAATGCATCCAGGTTACGACGTAAAAGTTTCATACAATAGTCCAAAGACGGAGAATCATTTCGCATTATATCGTTAAGCGTTCTTTACGAAAATATTTTCCATTGAAAAGATAACTCTTGAAAATCTTCATCTAGAAGTAACCAGATTCCGTAGAATTTTTTTTTCTCAAATCAAGTCATTTTTAATCTTGACACAGTCACTGTTGACTACAGACTAACAATGAATGAAGATTCTTTCCCACTAGTAAATTATCAAAAAGAAGATTTAACAAACTCACTCCTTTTTATAGAATGATTCAGATCTTGGTCTTCAATATATTTCACTGATGCGTTCGATCCGTCTTGTAATTTTTGCATATGCATTATATTCACTTTTACTGCAAAGCATAACTGTTCTTCTGACTTGAATTTACTTAATGACATTATATAGCGTTTAAAAACTCGCCCCATAAAAGGGTTAGCCGAAAACCCCTTGTAATCTCTACTGCTACGTTAAGTACTCTAGCTTTGATGTTGCCATTGCTATTGCCTTGAATATCCTTTATAGTAAAAGCAATGCCAAGGATAATATCCTCCATGTTGACACACTGAAATTTTTTCAATACTGAGATGAGTGAGCCCAAAGATATAACTTTTCACATGCGATTGGCCTTCAAAACCAGTTTTATTGGATTATAAAGAACTCCCTGAACCAAAAAAGGTCACGCAAGATTATGTAATCTTCACATGTAAATATTGCAATAAACAACCAGGAGAGATACAACTCTATAAAAAGAAAACTTCAAAGGAGACGACGGCCAGTAGAATTGCAAGACTAAAACAACGCGGATATTCCGCCTGTATCCAAACAAGGCGTCTTCAGCACAAGATAGAAAATTAAAAGAAAACTAATCTGAAAACAAATAAAAACCACCACCAATAATAATAAATACAATTGTCGCTACTTATCCACGTAGGGAAGAGCAGCTATTTAAGTTACCTCAATGAGAATCAAAGAGCAACTTTCATATGTAAATATTGGACCATTATTATTTTTTTTTTTTACAACCGGAACTTCCCCACTTGACTAGTGGATCCTGAACTGTAACTAGTCCTATTACGTAACAACCAAAGGAATTTGAATGAATAAACAAACAAGCCCTTATTATCTAACAATCAGGTGTATACGATTACAGGTGTACTATAGTATCGCATAACCCCTAAGTGTGTATAGTAGCGTCTTGAGGGATAGCAGCTCCAATAGTATGTCCCCTATGAGCGACGTGAAATCAAAAAAGGCATCACTACTAAAACTTTATACGCAGTTATGTCTTTTTGAAAATTACCGAAACTAGTCATTCCTAGAGCCTGATTTAGGAACGACAGTTATTTTGTTGATTCAGCATGATAGTAAAATTTTATTGCAGAAAAATTTTCATAGGGAGTTTTTAAAAAGACCCTAAAAGACTGATTAGTTTCCTTTCCTGTGTTTTGTTTTTCCGTAGTAATTGGCACTAGAATATCCTAGATTGCTGTTTAAGACCATATTTACGGTTTACAAGATTAGTGGACACTCTTTATCGTATTGGCATCGTATCGTATCGTATCGGCATTTTTGCTTATCGTTCTAACCGATTTTTTTTCTATGGATCATGCTTAAACTGAGTCAAGTAAAAATTACCGGTACGACAATTGATATTAATGAGTTCAACAGTTAGCTCAATGTTTAAGAAACAGTAATATTGATTTGTATAGATAGAGGTATATGATTTGAATGACGCAAGAATTGTTGCTCAGGAATCCCACACAGTTGTAAATAATTTAAAAAATTTGGTTTTCATCATGTTTTAGACTTAATACGTTAAATTTGATATTTTTTCTGAGACCAAAATGCCTTTCTATGACGGACAAATAAACGTTCAACTGGGGATAAGGCCTTTTATTAGACAATAAAAACAATTACGAAAAATCTGGATATTTTACTACATACACCGGTGGTCGGCATCAGGAGAAGTACCAAAGCATTACAATCAAAACAAAGGTATTTATCTAGAACAAAATAATTACTTTCGGGGCACAAATAGTTTCCGGTTCATATACTGGATCTATCAAAGAGTAAATAAAGAAAAAAACACGTTTTTTTAATGAAAGGAAGGAGCAACATTAAAACTTAAAAACGAACAGAAGTTACTCCGTATATCAAAGGGGCTTTTCCTCCTCAACGCCTCGCTCTTTACGCTAAAGGGGCGTTGAGGAGGAAAAGCCCCTTTCATATACGGAGTAATTTCTGTTCGTTTTAAGTTTTAATGTTGCTCCTGACTTTCATTTAAAAAAACTTGTTTTTATGGTACTTGGTATTAACCAAGTGACATATAGCAATCGCAAATTCTGTCGGTCTGTCTATCGGTTCCGGTTTCGCTACTATAGACACTTCCAGGTAAGCTAGGACAATGAAATTCGGCAGGCGTATCAGGGACCAGACCAAATTAAATTAGAAATAGTCGTTTTCCCGATTTGACCATCTGGGGGGAACTGGGGGCCGTTAATTTGGAAAAAATAGAAAAATTGAAGTATTTTTAACGTTCGAACGGTTGATCAGATCTTAGTGAAATTTGATGTTTGGAAGGATATCGGGTCTCAGAGCTGTCATTTTAAATTCCGATAGGATCTGGTGACATTGGGGGGGGGGGGGGAGTTGGGAGGGAGAAACTTAAAATCTTGGAAAACACTTAGAGTGGTGGGATCGGGATGAAACTTGGTGGGAAAAGTAAGCACAAGTCCTAGATACATGATTGACATAACCGGAACGGATCCGCTCGCTTTTGGGTATTTGGGAGGGGGTTAATTCTGAAAAATTAGAAAAAATGAGGTATTTTTAACTTACGAATGGGTGATTGGATCTCACTGAAATTTGATATTTTGAAGGATATCATGTCTCAAAGCTCTGACTTTAAATTCCGACCGGATCTGGTGACATTGGAGGGAGTTTGGGGAGGGGAAACCTAAAATCATGGAAAACGCCATCATCTGACATCGTGGGCAAATAAAGTCAATGGAGACTCATAATTCGATTTACTTTACCCATAGATTATAATTCAATGGCAGGATCTCGCTAGATCATGACAAAAAAAAAAAAATAGAAATTCATTATAGACCAATTGATTCTTGTATTCTTGATCTTTGTCACGAGGAAAAATTAGAAAAAATTAGGTATTTATAACTTACGAGTGGGTGATCGGATCTTAATGAATTTTGATATTTAGAAGGACATCGTGACTCAGAGCTCTCATTTTAACCCTAACCGGCATTAAACCTCTGATTTTCCTTTTAAATTAATCTATTGATTCTTAGAATATTGTTAGAGCTTATACCATATGAGCTCTTGGCTCTTAGCTCTTCCTGCCTCGTCACAAGTGCCATATGAGCTCTTAGCTCTCGTTTTATTTAATTTCTGGACGTTTTTGAATTGATGCATGTTTTGATCTTGGCTCTCCACACATAAATAATTAAAAGAAATTTGCATATTAATTTTTTTTTGTGCTAAATGGCTTTCTCATAGTTTTAGTCGGAAGATTTTGAGAAAAAAGGAGCGAGGGAGGAGGCCTAGCTGCCCTCCAATTTTTCGATTACTTAAAAAGACAACTAGAACTTTCAATTTCTTACGAACGTTTTCATTAGTAACAAATATACACAACTTACGAATTAACTTACGTAACAAAATTCTATATTCGTATGTTTTTATTACGTATATGAGGTGGTTCACCCTTTGTTAATACCTCGCTCTTTACACTAAAGCTTAAATTTTGTCCCAATTCCTTAAGAATGACCTCTGAATCACAAAGGCCGTAGAATAAATAGTTGAAATTACTAAAAATAATTTAGCGTAAAGAGTGAGATATTACAAGGAGGTAAACCCCTCATATGTGTAATAATTTTTGTTCGTTTCAAATTTTAATGCTGCTCCTTACTTTCAGTAGAAAAACTTCATTTTTATTTTTTCATTGTTTTTTCAAATAAAGCTATAAAATCCTGTGCCCCCTTCATTGAAATTCTTTTCCCCCATGAGAAGTTCCTCCATATCCTCCCACGTACCCCACCCCCTCAACTCTCCCCCCCTAAACAAAAAAAAATCCACCTGAAAACGTATGTACACTTCCCAGTAACCATTACTATATGTAAACACAGGTCAAAGTTTATAACTTGCAGCCCCTCCCACGGGGACTGCGGGGGAGTATGTAGTCCCCAAAGACATAGTTATTAGGTTTTTTGGCTATGCTGAATAAAATTGCAATCTCAGAATTTTGACCCAGTGACTTTGGGGAAAAATAAGCATGGGAGGGGGCCTAGGTGCCCTCCAGTTTTTTGATCACTTAAAAAAGACCCTAGAAATTTTAATTTCCGTTTGAATGATCCCTCTCGCGACATTCTAGGACCACTGAATCGATACGATCACCCCTGGAAAAAAAAACAAGAGCTAAGAGCTCATAATCAGTATTGATTAGTAGTTCAAGATGAAAGCATCTGTCTAGAATTGGATATCATAAATTTCAAACCAGTAAGCTATTTCAGTGAATTTTAATCCCTGCGAACTAGTTAGATTTCGCAATACCTGGCAAATGATTAAAGTTCGTGACCTTGAGTAATATTATTACGCAGCATTTAAGTAAGCGAGAGATAATCCTATGGTCATAATTAAATAAAAAAAAACAAGTTTTTTAAATGAAAATGAGGAGCGACATTAAAACTTAAAACGAACAGAAATTACTCCGTATATAAAAGGGGCTTTTCCTTCTCAACGCCCCGCTCTTTACGCTAAAGTTTGACTCTTTCTCTTAACTCTACATTTTAAAACAGTAAAAAACTTTAGCGTAAAGAGCGGGGCGTTGAGAAGGAAAAGCCCCTTTCATATACGGAGTAATTTCTGTTCGTTTTAAGTTTTAATGTCGCTCCTTACTTTCATTTAAAAAACTTGTTTTTTTTTATTTAATTTCTGAACGTTTTTGAATCAATGCATGTTTTGATTTTGGCTCTCCGCAGAGGAATAATTAAAACGAAATTTATATATTTAGCTTTTTTTGACTAAATGGCTGTCTCATAATTTTGATCGAATGATTTTGAGAAAAAAGAACGGGGAAGGAAGCCTATTTGCCCTCTGATTTTCGGTTAGTTAAAAAGGCAACTAGAACTTTTAATTTTTATGAATCTTTTTATAAGTAAAAGATATACGTAACTTATAAATTAGCGTACGTAAAGAACTTTTGTATTCTCATGTGTTTATTACATATCTGAGGGGGTTCGCCCCCTCGTCAGTACCTCGCTCTTTACACTAAAGCTTAAATTTTGTCCCTATTCATTAAGAATGAGCCCTGAATCACAAAAGCCGCAGAATAAATAGTTGAAATTACTAAAAATACTTTAGCGTAAAGAGCGAGGTATTAGGAGGAGGTGAGCCCCTCATATGGGTAATAATTTCTGTTCGTTTTAAGTTTTAATGCTGCTGCTTACTTCCAGCTGAAAAAAAAACTTTTTCATATTTATTTTTCATTTTTTTTTAAGTATTGCTAGTAAATCCTGCGCTCCCTTCATGGAAATTTTCTTCCCCCATGACAAATTCCTCGATGGAAAGTTCCCCAGCATATCCCCCTCTTCTCAACCCCTGCCTCCAACCAAAAAATCTTCCCGAAAACGCCTGTACACTTCCCAATAACCATTACTATATGTAAGCACTGGTCAAAGTTTTGAACTTGTAACCCCTCCCACGGGGACTGTGGGGTATTAAGTCGTCCCCAAATACATAGTTATAAAGTTTTTCGACTACACTGAATAAAATGGCTATCTCAGAATTTTGATCCGTTGACTTTGGGAAAATAATTAGCGTGGGAGGGGGCCTAGGTGCCCTCCAATTTTTTGGTCACTTAAAAAGGGCACTAGAACTTTTCCTTTCCGTTAGAATGAGCCCTCTCGCAACATTCTAGGACAACTGGGTCGATACGATCACCCCTGGGGAAAAAAAACAAACAAATAAACACGCATCCGTGATCTGCCTTCTGGCAAAAAATATAAAATTCCACATTTTTATAGATAGGAGCTTGAAACTTCTACAGTAGGGTTCTCTGATACGCTGAATCTGATGGTGTGATTTTTGTTAAGATTCTATGACTTTTAGGGGGTGTTTCCTCCTATTTTCTAAAATAACGCAAATTTTCTCAGGCTCGTAACTTTTGATGGGTAAGACTAAACTTGATGAAACTTATATATTTAAAATCAGCATTAAAATGCAATTCTTTTGATGTCGCTATTGGTACCAAAATTTAATTTTTTAGAGCTTTGGTTACTATTGAGCCGGGTCGCTCCTTACTACAGTTAGTTACCACGAACTGTTTGATTAACAAATCATATAGACTCATTAATTATTTTTGGAAATTTTTACTTATAAGCGAGCAGTAGAGGGAAGGTTTCTGTAGCAAGCGTCGTTGTACCTGCCGGGAGTGTGTCTCCCTTAAATTGCGGGGAATAGATAGCAGAGAGAAATAAACTTTACCAGAGATATTCTTTTTGGTAATGGATACCCCATTCCTTTTGTCAATAACATAATTAACCGTAGAATAAAGAGACATTTTTGTAAAATCGAAGAAGATATTTCACAATGTGAGGCTACTGATAAGCCCTCAAATATTGTCTATCTTTCGTATATCCCAAAAATCACAACAAAATTAAAAAAATATTTGCAAAAAAAATAATCTGTGCGTAGCTTTTACTAATAATTTTAAAATCATTAATTTCTTAATTTTCGGTAAAGATAAGACCCCAGTTACTCGCCAAAGAGGGGTCTATCAAATACCCTGTGATTGTGGAAATTACTATGTCGGCAGGACCCATCAGAATCTAGAAAAACGATTATAACAGCATAAAAAAGACATAGACAAGGCATTAATTTCAAATAGTTCCAACAACTCCTTTGATTCTGCTTTAGGTTGGCATATATTTAACAATTCGTCCCACAAGAGACTTTTTGAAAAATCATCACTCATCAGTAATGATTTGGGGATAAACAGGTGGTTCAAGAATCAATCGAAATTAGTCTCAAAATAAATAATAATATTTCTTTGAACAGGGACTTGGAGAATACTCACTAAATTCTTTATACTCAAATTTAATTAATAATGATCTAACAAAATATTTTACTAACCGATTTATAATAATATTGAACCAGCTACGAAAAGGCCTTTGAGACAGGCTGCTAAGAATGCAAGGTTGGCTCTGAGAAATTGCATTTAATCACTTTGTTCTCTTTAGTTTGTATGAATTAATATTCTCACTTCATTCTTTTTGTCAGTCCTGGTTGAACTTTGTTGAAGTAAGGATGCTAGGGCTGTTTAAAAAAAAAGTTTTTAAAAAACGTTATTAGTTTTAATTCTCACAATTTAATGTTAGTTTATCTATATATACATATTTTCTCTCTCGTTCTTGTATTGTGCTGAAGACGGCCCTTGGACATAGGGCCGAAACATTTACAGAACTGATTTCCACTGACTTGAAAAGATGTTCCCTATTGTTTTTACTTTGTATTTGTTTGTCCAAGATATCTGGTTTCTAATATTTCTGGCTTCCCCCTCCAGCTCCCCCCAATGTCACTAGATCTGGTCGGGATTTAAGATGAGAGTTCTAAAGCACAAGATCCGGTAAAACTAAAGCAAACAGTATTACTGGCTTTCGTATAAAGTGAATATACACTCGATGCCTTTTTTTATGCTCTTTACAAATATAATAATCGCTTCTACCGGAAATTCAGATTTAAGCACTTTTTGACCTCATAAAAATGACCTAGATATGGGGTATAAAAAAGGCTTAAAACATTGCTCTCAGACTTTATAACATTGGACTCAAAGTTACAGTGTCTTATAAATACATTTTTTAAATGTTATATTATCCACAAGCACTGATTTTCTACGATTAAATTGGATAAATAAATATTATCAATGTTATAGCGTTTTCTTCTTCCTTGTCATCGAAATTTCAACTAAAGCATGCGTTTTCGGTCGTTTTTTTTACAAAATAATAGGATATTTGAAATCGCAAATCTGCAATAGTTTAGAAACAAATTTGGGCTATATATTTGCACATCAGGGGGTGGGGGTAAAGCATAGCATATATTGAATACGTAAGCTAACCATTGCTGTATTTAATATAGTTAAATTTATAGCAAACAGTATAAAAGGCGGTCATAATATCTGGCTTTCATATTTTCGACCAAAAACGCATGCTTTTATTTAAAATCCGATATCAAGGAAGAAGAAAACATCATAACATTGGAAAAATTAATTTATCCAAATTAATATTGGAAAATCAGTGCTTTTGGATTATATAACATTAAAAAAATTGATTTATAATGAAACAGTAAGTTTGAGATCAATATTATAAGGTATTTAAAGTTCAGGACCAATTTTCTTAGCCTTTTTTATACCACTTATTTAGGTCATTTTTAAGAGGTCAAAAAATGCTTAAATTTGAATTTCCGGTAGAAGCGATTATTATATTTGTAAAGAGCATAAAAAAGGCAGTGAGTGGTATATTCACTTTATACGAAAGCCAGTAATACTGTTTGCTATAAATTTACCCAAGATTCTTCTAAAGATCAAATTTCGTTAAGATCTGATCACCCACTCGTAAGTTAAAAATACCTCATTTTTTCTAATTTTCCTGAATTATTCCCACCCCAACTCCACCCAAGAGAGTGGATCCGGTCCGGTTATATACGTCACATATCTTGGACTTGTGCTTATTCTTCCCACCAAGTTTCATCCTGATCTCTCCACTTTAAGCGTTTTCAAAGATTTCCGGCCCCCCAATGACACTGGATCCGGTCGGGATTCAATATAAGAGATCTGAGTTACGAGGTCCTTCTAAATATGAAATTTTATTAAGATCGGATCACAACATCGTAAGTTAAAAATATCTCATTTCTTTTTATTTTTTAGAATTAAACTTTCCCCCCTCCGACTCCCCCAAAGAGAGCGGGTCCGTTCCGGTTATGTCAATCACGTATCTAGGAATTGTGTTTATTTTTTTCCACCAAGTTTCATCCCGATCCCTACAATCTAAGTGTTTTCCAAGATTTTAGGCCCCCCTCCCAAAATCCCCCCACTGCCACCAGATCCGGTCGGAATTTAAAATAAGAGCACTGAGGCACGATATCCTTCCAAATACCAAATTTCATTAATATCCGATCATTCCTTCGTAAGTTGAAAATACCTCATTTTTTTCTAATTTTTCAGAATTAACCCTCCCCCAGCTCCCCCAAAGAGAACGGATCTGTTCCAGTTATGACAATCACGTATCTATGACTTGTGATTATTTTTCCCACGAATTATCATCCCGATCCCTCCTCTCTAAGCGTTTTCCAAGATTTTAGACCCCCCAGTCCCCGCTATGTCACCAGATTCAGTCGGGACTTAAAATAAGAGCTCTGATACACAATATCTTTCTAAGATTTCCGGTCCCCCCAACTGCCCCCCACCAATTACGCTGGATCCGGTTGAGATTTAAAATAAGAGATCTGAGTTACGAGATCCTTCTAAATATGAAGTTTCATGAAGATCCGATCACTCCTTCGTAAGTTAAAAATACCTTATTTTTATAATTTTTCAGAATTAACCCTCCCCCCAACTCCTCCAAAGAGAGCGGATCCGTTCCGGTTACCTCAATCACGTATTTCGGACTTGTGATCATTTTTCTCACTAGGTTTCATCCTGATCCCTCCACTCTAAGTGTTTTCCAAGATTTTAGGTTCCCCCCAACTCCCCCAATGTGACTGGATCCGGTCAGGATTTCAAATAAGAGCTCTGAGACACGATATCCCTCCAAACATCAAATTTCATTATGATCCGATCACCCGTTCATAAGTTAAAAATGCCTCATTTTTTCTAATTTTTCCGATTTAGCCGTTCCCCCACCCCCACCCCCAGATGGCCGAATCAGGGAACTGACAATTTTCAATTTAATTTGGTCTGGTTCTGATATGGCTGCCAAATTTCATCGTTCTAGCTTACCTGGAAGTGCCTAAAGTAGCAAAACCGGGACAGACAGACCGACAGACAGACCAATACAATTTGCGATCGCTATATATCACTTGGTAGATACCAAGTGCCATAAAAACAAGTAAACATGCATCCTTGATCTGTCTTCTGGCAAAAAATGCGAAATCCCCCATTTTTGTAGATAGGAGCTTGAAACTTCTACAATAAAGTTCGCTGATACACTGAATCTAATGGTGTGATTTTCATTAATATTGTATAACCTTTAGGGGTGTTTCCCCCTATTTTCTAAAATGAGGGTAATTTTCTCAGGCTCGTAGCTTTTGATGAGTAAGATTAATCTTGATGAAACTTATATATTTAAAATGAGTATTAAAATGGATTCTTTTGATGTAACTATTGGTATCAAATTTCCATTTTTTAGAGTTTTGGTTACTATTGAGCCGACTCGCTCCTTACTACAGTTTGCTACCACGAACTGTTTGAAAGTTCATTTAATGTCTTTACAGTGGTCAAAATATCCGGATTTTTTGTATTTGTTTTCACTGTACAATTAGGGACTTATTCCCAATTAAACTTTTATTGATTCGTCATAGAAAGGCAGTGCGGTCCTAGAAGAAAATTAAATATAAAAAAAAACAAGTGTTTTTAGCTGAAAATAAGGAGCGACATAAAAACTTAAAACGAACAGATATTACTTTGTATATGAAAGGGGCTGCTTCCTCATCAACGCCCTGCTCTTTACGCTAAAGTTTGACTCTCTCTCAAGTCTGCTTGTTAAACAGTAAAAAACATTAGCGTAAAGAGCGGGGCGTTGATGAGGAAGCAGCCCCTTTCATATAAGAAGTAATTTCTGTTCGTTTTAAGTTTTAATGTCGCTCCTTGCTTTCAGCTAAAAAAAACTTGTTTTTTTTTTGTATTTAATTTCTGAACGTTTTTGAATCAATGCATGTTTTTATTTTGGCTCTCCGCAGAGGAATAATTAACCCGAAATTTGCAAGTTTATTTTTTTTTGGCTAAATGGCTTTCTCATAGTTTTGATCGAATGATTTTGAGAAAAAAAGGAACGGTGGAGTTAGCCTAGTTGCCCTGCGAATTTTCTGATACTTAAAAAGGCAACTAGAACTTTTAATTTTTTACGAATGTTTTTATTAGTAAAAGATAAACGTAACTTATAAATTAGCTTACGTAACGAACTTTTGTAATCTCATGTTTTTATTACATATATGAGGGGTTCACCCCTTCGTCAGTACCTCGCTCTTTACACTAAAGATTTAAATTTTGTCCCAATTCATTAAGAATAACCCCTGAATCACAAAAGCTGTAGAATAAATAGTTGGAATTACTAAAAATACTTTAGCGTAAAGAGCGAGGTATTAGGAGGAGGTGAATCCCTCATAGCCGTAATAATTTCTGTTCGTTTTAAGTTTTAATGCTGCTCCTTACTTCCAGTTGAAAAAAACATTTCATATTTATTTTTTTATTGTTGTTTTTAAATAATGCTAGAAAATCCTGCACTCCCTTCATGAAAATTTTCTTCCCCTATG
Source organism: Artemia franciscana (assembly GCF_032884065.1). Taxonomy (NCBI): domain Eukaryota; kingdom Metazoa; phylum Arthropoda; class Branchiopoda; order Anostraca; family Artemiidae; genus Artemia; species Artemia franciscana. The sequence continues at coordinate 18,748,698 of NC_088878.1, forward strand.
ACAAACCCCTCAATGGAAAGTTCCCCCAGCATATCCCCCTCTTCTCGGCCCCTCCCCCATCCAAAAATCCCCCTGAAAACGTCTGTATACTTGCCAATAACCATTACTATATGTAAGCACTGGTCAAAGTTGTTAACTTGTAGCCCCTCCCACGGGGACTGTGGGGGAGTAAGTCGTCCCCAAAGACATAGTTATAAGGTTTTTTCGACTACGCTGAATAAAATGGCTATCTCAGAATTTTGATCTGTTGACTTTGGGAAAACAATTAGCGTGGGAGGGAGCCTAGGTGCCCTCCAATTTTTTGGTCACTTAAAAAGAGCACTAGAACTTTTCATTTCCGTTAGAATGACCCTCTTGCAAGATTCTAGGACCACTGGGTCGATACGATCACCCCTGGAAAAAAAACAAATAAACACGCATCCGTGATCTGCCTTCTGGCAAAAAATACACAATTCCACATTTTTGTAGATAGGAGCTTGAAACTTCTACAATAGGGTTCTCTAATACGCTGAATTTGATGGTGTGATTTTCGTTAAGACTCTATGACTTTTAGGGGGAGTTTCCCCCTATTTTCTAAAATAAGGCACATTTTCTCAGGCTTTTAACTTGTGATGGTTAGGATTAAACTTGATGAAACTTATATATTTAAAATCAGCATTAAAATGCAATTCTAATGATATAGCTATTGGTATCAAAATTCCATTTTTTAGAGTTTTGGTTACTATTGAGCCGGGTCGCTCCTTACTACAGTTCGTTTCCACGAACTATTTGATACCTTACTTAAGGTAATACGTCGTATACATGGAGAGATGCGACCAATCAAGCAAATAACTTTAAATTCAACAGCGTTTCTTATGTAATTAAATAAAAAACAGGTTTTTTTTTTAACTGAAAGTAAGGAGCAACATTAAAACTTAAAAAACGAACAGAAATTACCCCGTATATGAAAGGGGCTGTTCCCTCTTCAACACCCTGCTCTTTACGCTAAGGTCTTTACTGTTTTAAAAATTAGAGTTGAGAAAAAGAGTCAAACTTTAGCGCAAAGAGCAGTGCGTTGAAGAGGGAACAGCCTCTTTTTTTGCCGTAGCAAAAAACAGCAAATTTACAGTCTCCGGTATTCGTCGTCATTACCTCTAGGATTCAAATTGGCCAGAGGGCATAGCCTGCCAATTTGGCTAGGAGTAAATCACTGATTTTAACGTTCGCAGGATTCATGCCTAGTAAATGAAAGATTATAAAGTGAAAGAAACTTATCTTTCCGTGAGGGCCGAGCCTCACTAATGTATCCAAGTAAACAATCAGTCCAAACTGTGCGAGGTCGGTCCAACTGCTAATACTTCTCTACAATAAAAAGTGTGATTAACGCGCAGGCAAATTATATCCAATTTTCTCTACATACCACACTTGGCTATCGTATCTAATTTTCTCAATTCAAAACACCAAAAATCTGATTGTGTGATAAATTCAAGTATTAGATTGCACAATTTCTGTAGTCACTGAATTAATTCATGGCTAAGGAATCAAGTTCAAACAATTCAAAAGTTCAAATAGGTGTAATCCCTTTGAGAGCTAGTTCAATACTGCAGCATATCAGTATAGTACAGGCAGCTTCTTTGAATTAAATTTATTTTTTTCGGTAATCTCGGTTACAATGTTTTTTCTGATATTATGAGAAATAGAAACATTCAGATCGAAATAAAGATTTTTAATTTTATGAATGGCTTAAAAATATTAAGTGGAAACTTTCAGGCCATGATGAGGGGGATGTACAACTGACGAAAAGGCGATATGCGCATACTTCCTTATATGAAATTACTCCGTATATGAAAGGGGCTTTTCTTCTTCATCGCCCCGCTCTTTACGCTAAATTTTGATGTTTTCTCTTAACTCTACCTCTTAAAACAGTAAAACCCTTTAGCATAAAGAGCGTGGCGTTGAGGAGGAAAAGCTCCTTTCATATACGGAGTAATTTCATATAAGGATGTATGCGTATATTGCCTTTTCGTCAGTTGTACATCATACAGTATCCAGTGCAGTATTGAACTAGCTCTCAAAAGGATTACACCTATTTGAACTTTTGAATTATTTGAACTTGATTCCTTAGCCATGAATTAATTCAGTGACTACAGAAATTGTGCAATCTGATACTTGAATTTATCACACAATCATATTTTTGGCGTTTTGAATTGAGAAAATTAGATACAATAGCCAAGTGTGATATTTAGAGAAAATTGGATACAATTTGCCTGCGCGTTAATTACACTTATTAGTGTAGAGAAGGAATAGCAGTTGGGCCAACCTCGCACAGTTTGGACTGATTGTTTACTTGGATACATTAGTGAGGCTCGGCCCTCACGGAAAGATAAGTTTCTTTCACTTTATAATATTTCATTTATTGGCATGAATCCTGCGAACATTAAAATCGGTGACTTATTCCTAGCTAAATTTGCGGGCAATCCCCTCTGGCCAATTCGAATCCTAGAGGTAATGAAAACAAATACCGGAGACTGCAAATTTGCTGTTTTTTGCTACGGCAAAAAAGGGGCTGTTCCCTCTTCAACGCCCTGCTCTTTGCGCTAAAGTTTGACTCTTTCTCTCAACTGTAATTTTCAAAACAGTAAAAACTTTAGCGTAAAAATCAGGGCGTTGAAGAGGGAACAGCCCCTTTCATATACGGGGAAATTTCTGTTCGTTTTAAGTTTTAATGTTGCTCCTTACTTTCAGTTAAAAAAACTTTTTCTATTTAATTTCTGAACGTTTTTTAGTTAATCCATGTTTTGATTTTGGCTCTCCGCAGATGAATAATTAAAACGAAATTTGCATATTTATTTATTTGGCTAAATGGCTTTCCCATAGTTTTGATCGAATGATTTTGAGAAAAAAGGAGGGGGAGGAGGCGCAGTTACCCTCCAATTTTTTGGGTGCTTAAAAGGCAACTAGAACTTTTAGTTTTTTACGAACGTTTTCATTAGTAAAAGATATATGTAACTTACGAATTAGCTTACGTAACAAACTTCTATATTCGTACGTTTTTATTATGTATATGAAAGGATTCACCCATTCGTCAATACCTCGCTCTTTACACTAAAGCTTAAATTTTGTCCCCTGAATCACAAAGGCCGTAGAATAAATAGTTGAAATTACTAAAAATGCTTTAGCGTAAAGACTGAGGTATTAGGAGGAGGTGAACCTCTTACAAGCGTAATATTTTCTGTTTGTTTTAATTTTTAATGCTATTCCTTACTTTCAGTTAAAAAAACTTTTGCATATTTATTTTTTCATTTTTTTTAAATAATGCTAGAAAATGCTGCGCCCCCTTTATGGAAATCTTCTTCCCCATGACAAATTCCTCCATGGAAAGTATCCCCCACATAACCCCCTCTTCTCAACCCCCCTCCCAACCAAAAAATCCCCCCTGAAAACGTCTGTACACTCCCCAAAAACCATTACTATATGCAAACACTGGTCAAAATTTGTAACTTGCAGCCCCTCCCACGGGGACTGTGGGGGAGTAAGTCGTCCCCAAAGACATGGTTATAAGGTTTTTTGACTATGTTGAATAAAATGGCTATCTCAGAATTTTGATCCGACCACTTTGGGAAAAATGAGCGTGGGAGGGGGCCTAGTTGCCCTCCAATTTTTTGGTCACTTAAAAAGGGCATTAGAAATTTTCATTTCCGTTCGAATGAGTCCTCTCCTAGGACCACTGGGTCAATACGATCACCCCTGGGAAAAAAAAACAAATAAACACGCATCCGTGATTTGTCTTCTGGCAAAAAATACAAAATTCCACATTTTTGTAGATAGGAAGTTGGAACTCATACAGTGGGGTTTTCTGATACGCTGAATCTGATGCTGTGATTTCAGTTAAGATTCTATGACTTTTAGTGGGCATTTCCCCCTATTTTCTAAAATAGGGCAAATTTTCTCAGGCTCATAACTTCTGATAGGTATGACTAAACTTGATGAAATTTATATATTTGAAATCAGCATTAAAATGCTATTCTTTTGATGTAACTATTGGTATCCAAATTCCGTTTTTTAGAGTTTTGGTTACTATTGAGCCGGGTCGCTCCTTACTACAGTTCGTTACCACGAACTGTTTGATTGGAAGAAGAAGAAGTCTGTGCCAACTTCATTAGAAATTCAAACATACATTTCGTCGTGGTTTTAACTAGCTGTCAAGATCATAATTTTACAGTTGAAGGAAAACAATGTTAAGGAAGTTTCCACACATCAAAAAGTGACCAGAAAAATCTCAAAAAATTCATAAGCGGTTATATTTGGGTGGATTATTTGATGGTATAAGTACATTTACGACAACTCTTACTTGATAGGCTTTTCTGCAGTTGCGACTTAGGATGAAAACCAAAAATGTAGCCTAAATACAGTTACAGCTTTGACTATTTTTTGTTTATTCAACTTCAAATATGTAAAAAAGATATTTAAAAAATGTTATTCGTATTTTCATCCTCTTTTTCGACATCAAGGGCATCTCAAATGTCGAATGACGAACGACCCCTGTAATAGTCGAATCCATGACCCTGTTGTCGTGATCTAAGAGTGACAAAAAAAATGTTCCACCTTTCCTTCTAGATTCAGAAAAAAGGGAAATTCTTGAGGAAGTCTTCAAATAATAACCTTATACCATACATATAGTAGAGCTCTCCACCTAGTTTATTTAAAGTGTTGTGATTTTTTAGCTTAGGGGAGGAACTACAAACAGCCTTGTTAGCTTTCTCAGTCAAGAAATAATTAAAAATAATATATTATCACATAGTTAACAAATTGGCGAAGAGAGGGTTTAAAAATTCCAAAATCGCTAGGTTTGGTCTTAGGAGATAGATTCAATAAGAATGGCGCGTTTTATTTTGAAGTTCTAATTACTTGGCATGGAACGCGCATGATACACCAATTGAGTCGCTATTCAGCTTACAGTGCTCAGTAGGTAGGTTATTACCATTTTTAGAACTGATCATTTTCCAGTTCAGCAACACAATGCGGTTAAATTCATATGAGGTCTTTTTTTTGCCATCATCAACCCTTTTTTGACCATAAAAATTTACAATCAATTCCTGTGTCTAAAACACACTATGCGTCTAAAATATGCGCATTTGATATTTTCTTTAAAGAAAATAACTCTTCTTATTGTTGTTTTCCCTAAACTGTATTTTAATCTTAGGCGGAATACTACTGTAAATATTTGCTGTAAGCCGAGACGTCATTTTTTTCAGGCCTGAAATGAAAATTTAAAACCCTTCTTTTTCGTCCATTTTTTCAAAATCTGAATCACAATTAACTTGAATGAATTTATAGAGCATAGCAACAATAGTATGTTATATAAATAGTCTAATCTCGGATGGTAGTGGATCAAGTTCAAAGCTTATTTAAAGTTTCCTGGATAATATGTTTTAACACTGGTTATGGGTTGTCCCTGACACTCCTCCTCATTTTCATCTTGGAAAATTGAGATTTGACTTGTTTTTTCTCCATTGTGTGAGTAAACTGGTCGACAGTGGAGAGATTCTTCGCTAATCTAAAATGAACATGATGGATATGTTCGTCGAAGTCAAGCTTTTTATGTCGGTAGTTCGAAAGATACATCAATGTTTTTTTTTTCTCAATATGCTTTAGGTTCATGTCTCTTCTTATTTCCTATGAAATAGGTTTAAAATAATTTCAGCTAAAACTTGAAGACCTGTAAAGAATATCTATTTTGAAATTACTGCTCACTATATAAGATAAACAAAACCTTTATTAAAGTTTTTGCTGTTTTGTAAGATTAACGCTCTATAACATATTGCATTTTGAATTACTGCCACTGCAGTGCGCCCTGTATTTAAAACAACTGAATCCTGAAATGCAAAAATATAAGGTATTTTAATTCCCTTCAAAGGTGATTAGCCTGAAAATCAAATAAAAAGACTGGTACTTAACGTCGCAAACAGGTCTTTTGTAAGATTTTGCAATTCGAGCTCAATCTTCTTTTCACTAGTATATGATTGTTTAAGAGATTTAGAGATGATCCCTTATCGATGGAATGTTATATCAAGTAAGTGCATTCTGGATATCATTTTAATATGCATCAAGGCCGCATCCAGGTGGTGTGACCCCCCTCCAAACTGTTTGTCTGACTCGTAAAAACGTAACAAAGATGGACATAAACAAATTTTTATGCGCATTTGAAGGTTTTTTGTACCCCCCAAACAAATTCTGGTGTAAAACACCCCCCGAAAACAAAAATCCTGGATACGGCCCTGTCATACATACAACAATTAGAGCCGTATAAAACCAACCTTTTTCTGTAAGTCCCAGAAAAACTAAGAGATTGGTGGCCTTCAACTGTATTTCTACTTGTGATGCACATGTAATTTTGATTACCTATTTCTCTCCTTCAAAGAGGTTGAATTTTTGTTCTGATCAAACAGTTCGTGGTAACGAACTGTAGTAAGGAGCGACCCGGCTCAATAGTAATCAAAACTCTAAAAAATGGAATTTTGATACCAATAGCTACATCAAAAGAATTGCATTTTAATGCTGATTTTAAATATATAAGTTTCATCTAGTTTAGTCTTACCCATCAAAAGTTACGAGCCTGAGAAAATTTGCGTTATTTTAGAAAATAGGGGGAAACACCCCCTAAAAGTCATAGAATCTTAACGAAAATCACACCATCAGATTCAGCGTATCAGAGAACTCTACTGAAGAAGTTTCAAGCTCCTATCTACAAAAATGTGGAATTTTGTATTTTTTTGACCAGAAGGCAGATCACGGATGCGTGTTTATTTTATTTTTTTTTTTTTTTTTTTTCCCAGGGGTGATCTTATCGACCCAGTTGTCCTAGAATGTTGCGAGAGGGCTCATTTAACGGAAATGAAAAGTTCTAGTGCCCTTTTTAAGTGACCAAAAAATTGGAGGGCACCAAGGCCCCCTCCCACGCTAATTATTTTCCCAAAATCAACAGATCAAAATTCTGAGATAGCCATTCTATTCAGCGTAGTCGAAAAACCTTATAACTATGTCTTTGGGGACGACTTACTCCCCCACAGTCCCCGGGGGAGGGGCTACATGTTACAAACTTTGACCAGTGCTTACATATAGTAATGGTTATTAGGAAGTGTGCAGGCGTTTTCATTAGGATTTTTTGGTTGGAGGGAGGGGTTGAGAATAGAGGGATAGGCTGGGGGAACTTTCCATCGAGGAATTTGTCATGGTGGAAGAAAATTTCCATGAAGGGAGCGCTGGATTTACTGGCATTATTTAAAAAAAAAACAATGAAAAAATAAATATGAAAAAGCTTTTTCAGCTGGAAGTAAAGAGCAGCATTAAAACTTAAAACGAACAGAAATTATTACCCATATGAGGGGCACACCTCCTACTAATACCCCGCTCTTTACGCTAAAGTATTTTCAGTAATTTCAACTATTTATTCTACGGCTTTTGTGATTCAGGGGTCATTGTTAATGAATTGGGACAAAATTTCAGCTTTAGTGTAAAGAGCGAGGTACTGACGAGGGGGCGAACCCCCTCATATATGTAATAAAAAGATGAGAATACAAAACTTCTTTACGTAAGCTAATTTATGAGTTACGTATATCTTTTACTAAAAAAAAAGATTCGTAAAAAATTAAAAGTTCTAGTTGCCTTTATCTTAATTTACCAAAAAATCGGAGGGCAACTAGGCTTCATCCCCCGCTCTTTTTTCTCAAAATCATTCGATCAAAATTAAGAGAAAGCCATTTAGCAAAAAAAAAAATATGCAAATTTCGTTTTAATTATTCCTCTGCGGAGAGCCAAAATCAAAACATGCATTGATTGAAAAACGTTCAGAAATTAAATAAAAAAAACAAGTTTTTTTAACTGAAAGTAAGGAGCAAAATTAAAACTTAAAACGAACAGAAATTACTTCGTATATGAAAGGGGCTGCTTCCTCACCAACGCCCCGCTCTTTACGCTAAAGTTTTTTACTGTTTTAAAAAGAAGAGTTGAGAGAAAGAGTCAAACTTTAGCGTAAAGAGCGGGGCGTTGGTGAGGAAGCAGCCCCTTTCATATACGAAGTAATTTCTGTTCGTTTTAAGTTTTAATTTTGCTCCTTACTTTCAGTTAAAAAAACTTGTTTTTTTTTATTTAATCCCCAGAAGACACTAGCTCTTACTTCTGGTTAAATTTGTAATCCGAAAAGAATTTTTCAAAGAGAAGTAAAGAGCCATATTAAAGCTGTAGAAAACCGAAAATAAGGTTTGATAACAACTCAAACTTAAAACGACCAGAAATTACTATAAGAAAAACGAAGCCTAAAACGAAAAGAAATTAAAATAAATAATCACATCAAACGCAAAAATAACAGATACTAATGCAGGTGAAAAATGAAGTCCTAAAACGGGAAAAAACTAAAATATATACTCAATGCATATTAGCAAAGAAATTTCTAGAGACTGGAGTGTGGCTACTGCTCCCTCCTACTAACCGTAGACCTTATAAAGTCTATTCAGTAGTTTTCAAAACATCAACGAAAAATAAGAAGAAAAAATCAGTATAATCGTCGAGATGACTGGGAAGAACTAATGATAATAACTGAATGTTTAATACATAATGATTTTTACTCCCTCAGTAATTCAAGACTCAGTATTCTAATTAAGAGTAATTTTATATTTCCTATTTTATAATAGTAATTTCTGGTCCTTTTAAGTTTGGATTATTATGAAACTACATTTCTGCTCGTCTTAAGTTTCGATAAAAAAAAAAAAAAAAAAAAAAAAAAAAAAAACTGTTTTTCCACTTAAAGTAAGGAGTAACACTAAAGTTAAAACAAACCAAAATTATTTCGTATATAAGCGGGGTTGACCCTGCCTCAACCCCCACTCTTCATGCTAAAGTGTCCTAGTAGTTTTAAAAAGTTTTTTATTCTAATTAAACGACCGTTGTATTTCAAGATTTGTTCCTTAAGAATTAGGACAAAAGGTCAAATTTTAGCGTGAAGAACGAGGTAATGAGGAGGGGACAACCCCCTCACATATGGAATAATCTCTGCTCGCTTTAAGTTTTAATGTTGCTCCTTTCTTTCACTTGAAAATACTTGTTCATTTTTGTTTTGTTTAGTTTCTAATTGTTTTTTTTTTCAAATATTACCGGGACATCTGGCACCCTCCATGGATATTTTCTCCCATGTAAAATACCCCCTCCCCCCAAGAAAATTGCCTCGGACAATTCTATCTATGCTGAAAATTCCCTCCGGAAAATTTCCTGCGGATGATTCCGCCTGATAAATTATCCTTAGAATACTTTCATTTGAAAAAATATTTTCATTTCTCAGTGTTTTTCAGATTATCCCGGAAATCTCTCTCCCTGGATAATTCTTTTGGGAAATCTCCCTCCCTCTGAGCATAGTTGCTTCAATGAAAAATTCCCCCATGGTGAATTTTTCCCACAGAAGATTATCCTAACAAACAACAACAGCAGTTTGATTTGATACAAGATGTGACCATGGCTCGTTTGGAGATTGAAGTCATTATGAAGTTGGTTATCCTTGCAAACGATTATTCTCTTTATTTTAGTTTTAGAGGTTAATTTTACAAACAGATGTTTGGTTTGGCTATGGGGCCATCTCTCTCTCCTTTGTTGGCAAATCTCTTCATGGCTATTGAAACCTCCGATATACACAGTTTTAGGCTCTCCCCTTATTTCTGGGGCAGATTCATGGACGTGGTTTGTATTTGTAAACACGGTTTAGAGTCCTTAGACCTTTTCAATAAACATTTAAATAATTTTGATAAAAATGTAAAATTTACAGTGGAGTTTGAAGGAAAGGACGAACTACCTTTTCTTGATATCCTATTGATTAAAAGTGATTTCCATTTACTTTTCTCAGTATATTGAAAGCCTACACACAGTAATAGGTATTTAAACTTTCATTCGTGCCACCCTATTTCAGTGAAACGAGGGGTTGTTATTGCACTGGTGGATACTTTCAGAATTTCAGAATTTGTTCCCAGGATTTTTTAGATTCTGAATCGTTGTATTTGAGGGATATTTTATTTTGTAATAGTTACCCGATTAAATTCACGGATAAAATAATAAAAATAGACGCATTAAACACAACAATAGGGTTATTGGGGTTTCACAGTGTACAGAATAAAATATGCCAAAAAGTTTCATTTCTTTGTCTTATGTACCTATTTTGGGGGAGATGCTTAAAAGAATTTTGCGTAAACATAAAATAGATACTTGTTTCAAATCAGTGATATCATTAGGTAGTTTTCTTAATTCTGGGAAGGACGTAACCCGTGGAGATTTAGTTAGTGGGACAGAAGCGCCATTTGGGCCAAATCTTGGGGTGGGCATGAACTTCATCTTGCCCCCCCCAACTGGCGCATTTTCAGCACCCGTTTGTTGCTTGGAAATATACTGTAACCGAATGTGGGCCTCAGCCACACTGACCTCTAAGATTAATTATAACGTCGAAGATCACAATCAACGAGGTTAAATGATTAAACTGAAAGTGGAAAATTCAACCAGACTACAGGCTGGCCTTCCTCAGCGAGAAACTTTCTTATTTAAGTAACAATACAATGGTGAAAATAATCTTCATTAACATGCTGAGGTTTGTAACCAAAATCTCGGTTTTCCTTCAGCAGAAACCTTTCAGATCAAATACATTTACAAAAAGGAAAAACATAACAACAACAAAAAAATATTACACAACTCATGGTAACAAGGGGAACCACCGAGGTTTCATCTTTGCAAAATCATCAACAAGCTGGTTGTGGTCCAATTTTTACTAAATCCTTCTCTGCAAACATTAAAAGCAGGTTTAGGAATTTTTCTGTTTTTTCTCCTCATCGAGCAAGAAACGCTTGGCAATATCAGCTTGAGATTCGAGAAGAATGTCGTCGATATCCAGCTCGCCATGAAGAGCAGGGAAATGCTTGAGCAACTCTGTGTCCATAAACTTACTCGAGTTTTGGACCCAATGCTTCGAGTGTGCTCAGCACTGGTAAGTTATCTGTAAACCTTCTGTCAAATTCGGCTAGTAAACGGTCGAAAGTCTCGGAGTACTCTCGCTTTATCTCCTCCGCCAAAGTAGTAGTCGAATTTCCAGATTGGATGAAGTTCTTTCCTAGCGTCAAAGTTGTCACAAATTGTTTCAGATGCTTGGTGATCTTTTGAGTTCTAATGCTAATGGCTATTAATACCTTTAGATTTACCTAAAAAGTTAATAGGCTTAATGATGTAAAGTCTTCTACTTCTCTCCGTGCTCTCGTCTTTAGAGTCTTATGGTAGCGTTGGCCTACAATATGGGGTTCGACCAGTAGAGGATGTCAAGAGTCTCTAACTTTCATAAGGTTTAAGTGTCGAGCATAAAAATGTTTATTTACACATATGATACAGTAAATGTACATAAGACGAGAACAGAAACAGAATAAGAACTGACTCGAGTAATCTAAAACAGTGGCTTGTATTCACTAAAACAAGGAAATAAACATCGAAACATTTGACAGGAACTGACCTATTTTAATCTGTCAACTTAGAGAAATTACTGCAAATATTCATAATTTATAATTTTAATATAATCATCTAGGAAATGGGCATTTGACAGAACTCAAAGATGCTACTTTCAAAGTTTACAATGATTAATAGCAAATAGCGTAAAAACCCCAAGGGTCGTCAGGTAATTACGCTCTTTGGTTAATAGGCGTGCAGAAATCAATTGGACAGAATGGATTATGTTGGAGATAATGGATTATTATGGCCGGCAAAGGGCCCTTTGTGGTGGAAGCTTGAACCCCCTGGAAACTCTGGAGTGGGTATTTGACCACCCCTGACCCCCCCCCCCCCCAAATGGCGCCTCTGTTAGTGGGTGTATAAAATTCCTTGTTCTTGTGGAAGGTTTTATATTGGTAGAACTCATCAAGAATTTATTAAAAGATTTATTGAGCGTCACAATTCAATCGAAAAAACCCTAAATTTAAGAAAGCCTCCTGAAACTTTTGTTTCAGCTCTGGCTGAACATACATTCTTTCATCCGGAACATTTTGTACAATTTGATGAGGCAACAGCTATTTCTAATAATATGTTGTTGTTTTTTCAGTGGGCGAGGGAGGCTATAGAAATTAAAAACATAAGTTTGCTAATCGTTTAATAAATAGAGACACAGGGAATTTAATATATTGACCCAATTTATGATTGTTCTTTTGAAAAATTAACCAATAGTCAATAAAGGAATTAAAATTTTACATAATCACCAGGGGACCAGATTAAATATTAGACCAAAAAGAGTTGTCTTAATATTAGCTAACAAGAGGATTATTTCGCAGCCGAATAGTTAACTTAGTTTCAATTTTCATAATTTTTCCTCAGTTGCTTTGATGTTCTCATTGAAATAACTCTAATAGCTTCTTTTCCCTACGTGAATCAGTAGCGACAATTGTATTTATTATTACTGGTAGTGGTTTTAATCGTTTTTATTTTAGTGTTTTTTCTTTTTATCTTGTGCTGAGGACGCCTAGTTTAGATAGAATCGAAATATCCACGTTATTTTAGTCTTTTTTCTCTACTGGCCTCAGTCTCGTTTGAGATTTTTTTTTTGTGGAGTTTTATCTCTCTTTGTTGTTTGTTGTCATGTATGGCCAGTTCGGCTTAAGAAATTTCATTCGAAAATTATCCTGTTAATAATTTCTGCCGTGGAAAATCTCTCCTCCACGAAGAATTCCACCAGACAATACCAACCTCGCTGAAATTATCCCCATAAAAATTTCCCCCGAACATCTGTAAATGTAAAATTAATTTGTTAAAGAGAGAGTAAGACAAATAAAAATAATTCTGCATGGGAAACTTCCCTCCCCAAGGAAAATTCTTCCAGGCGTACCACAGCAGAAAATCCTCCCCTCCCCCACAAAAAATATCTATCCTTCCCAATAGCAAATACTATACGTAAGCTTTGGGCAAACTTCATAACTTACAGCTCTTTTTCCTGGGGCTATTGAGAGTTATGTTATCCTCAAAGGTATAGTTATTGGGCAAATCACTTAAAAAGGGAACTAGAACTTTTAATTTTCGTTTGAATGAGTCATCTCTTGACATTCTAGAACCACTGGTTCGAAACAAACACCCATGAGAAAAAAAATTAAAATAAACTCGCATCCGTACCCTTTCTTGTGGGAAAAAATGCAAAATTTCCAATTTGTGTAGATCGGAACTTGAAAAATAAACGGTAGGGTTCTCTGATATCCTATTACTACTACTACTACTACTAATAACTCACTGCAGCACCAAGCCATCTTGGGCCAACACAGCTATGCACGTTCCTCCTCCAACCTAATCTATTCAAGGCCTCGATCTTTACACCCTCCTGGGAAGCTCCCATTTCCTTTGAATCTTTATTTGTGACATCCTCCCGCCCCAGACGAGGACGACCTGATTTCCGTGTAGCCCCAGACGGTTGGCCAAAAAGGACAATCTTCGGCAATCTGTCATCCTTCATCCGCAGAACGTGGCCGAGCGATCTCAACCTTTCTTTCATTACAGCCCTAGAAAGCAGGATTGAACCACATTTTTCGCACAACCTACAGTTTGAAATACGGTCAGTCAGCTGGGTACCCAGAACAATCTGTAGGCAATTTCTCTGGAAAACATCTAGTAAAATTTCATCCGCTTTTCGGAGCACCTATGCTTCAGAGCCATATTTGACCGCTGTCATCACTCTTGCTTCCAATATTCTAATCGTGGTTTGCAGACTTATCTTCCTATTCTTCCAAACCTTATTTAATTATGAAAAAACACCCTGAGCCTTAGCTATTCTACTTTTAACATCTTCACTACTCCCACCGTCTTTACTAATAATACTATCAAGGTAAGTGAAGTTCCCCACCTGATTAATCTTTTCGTTACCCAACTTCATCTTTACATCTTCACGTATTCCCAGCCTTAGTGACTTAGTCTTCTTAACATTAATTTTCAAACCTATTCTAGCACCCTGAAACTTGCAAAACCTCTAAAATTCATTCATTTTGCTCACACTTTCATCTAATATGCTTAAATCATCAGCAGAATCTAAGTCCAGAAGAGTTTTTCCTCCCCATTTGATTCCGTGGTCTCCAATTACCTTTCCTCTGCTCCTTAAGACGCAGTTCATCAAAATGATCCATATGAAGGAGGATAGAACACAACCCTGCTTAACTCCTTATTTAATACAAAACCAGTAGCTAACCTCATTTTCTACCTTAACCGCAGTAGTAGTATTCTTGTACATAGCAGAAATCCCTTTAATGTATTTGTCTGGTATACCATACAAGAATAAGACCATTGCTAAAGCTCTTCTATCAATAGAATTGAACGCTTGCTCATAATCGATAAAACTGACGACCAACTATGTTTGACAACGAAAGGAATTCTCAATTATTAACCTAACAGAGAAAAATTGGTCGACACATCCTCTTCCTTTTCTAAAACCGCACAGTTCTTCTCTAAAAAATTTGTCTAGAGCATCTCTTTGTTTAAAAAGTATCATATTACTAAGTAATTTGTTACCTACAGAGACCAAAATAATGCTTTGATGATTGCGACACTCACTCTTGTCACTTTTTTTATACAGTGGTTTAACTAAGGTTTTCCTGAAATCATTAGGCACTTCCCCTTTTTCAAAAAGCGTATTCATAATCTTCAGTGGCTTATTTCTAACCTCAGAGGCATCATATTTAAAAATTCATTTATCATACTATCAGCACCTGGAGCCTTATTAATTTTTAATCCTTTTAGTACTGTCGCTAATTTTCCTCACAAAACAAATCTTCCTTCACATCTAAGGTATCAAAAACTATTTCAATTTCATCTATATCTTTTCCTGCAACTGTATCTCGGTTTAGCACATTCTCAAAATGTTCCGCCCATCTCTCTTTAACTCTTTCCTTATCACTAGTTGTGGCTCCATTCCTATCTTTAACCGGGACTAGTCTGGACTGACTGCTCCCTCTCGATATATTAACATGCCCGTATAATATTTTACTATAATGCTGTCTAGCTGCATCGTCCAGATCATCAGCAATCTTATCCATTGGTAACACTAAACTAAATGAATCTTATATACTTGGAATTATCATAAAATGTCAATCCCTTTGATGTACCTATTGATATCAAAATTTCGCTTTTTTTAGAGTTGCGGTTACTTTAGAGTCGAGTCACTCCTTACTTACAGTTCGTTACCACAAACTGTTTTATATGGCCCTATACTACTCTCAAAAGCTCCTTTTTTGGGAAGTTTTTTGAAATTAATTTCCGTTTGCCAAAGTTTTACTCTGGGTAACCTAACGAATATTTCTCCAGTTTTCTAGGTATTCGGCTTAAGAATTAACATATCAGATTGCAATTTAAATTTTCAACTTGCATAAGATGATCTAAGTATTGGCTTTCATTGCATTCAATACAGTTATTACATATATTTCGTTCAATCAAACAGTTCGTGGTAACGAACTGTAGTAAGGAGCGACCCGGCTCAATAGTAACCAAAACTCTAAAAAATGGAATTTTGATACCAATAGCTGCATCAAAAGAATCGCATTTTAAGCTATTTAGCCAAAAAAAAATATACAATTTTGTTTTGATTATTCCTCTGCGGAGAGCCAAAATCAAAACATGCATTGATTCAAAAACGTTCAGAAATTAAATAAAAAAACAAGTTTTTTTAACTGGAAGTAAGGAGCGACATTAAAACTTAAAACGCACAGAAATTACATCGTATATGAAAGAGGCTGCTACCTCATCAACGCCCCGCTCTTTACGCTAAATTTTTTTACTGTTTTAAAAAGAAGAATTGAGAGAAAGAGTCAAACTTTAGCGTAAAGAACGGGGCGTTGATGAGGTAGCAGCCTCTTTCATATACGATGTAATTTCTGTGCGTTTTAAGTTTTAATGTCGCTCCTTACTTCCAGTTAAAAAAACTTGTTTTTTTTTTTATTTAATTTGAAATCAGGGTCTGAAACAGTTCTTGAACAAAGATTTTTATTCAGCAGTAATTTCTAGATAATATACTTGAAAGAACCCTCCTGGGAGAATCTTCAAAATATAATATTTAAACACAAACAAAATGAGACAGTAAATGTATATCAGAGAATTGACTCAACAAAGAATGTGGTGTTAAGAGTGTGTCATTTTCACAACCTGATTTTACATAAGAATTTTTTTTTTTATTTCGTTCAACATCCCTTTCACCAATCCTTAGAGGTTTGAACTTAATTAGCCGTTTTGACTTATTTTTTATACCCCTTTTGACAATTTGGATGCACATAGTGCCTTTAGATTTATTTCAATATTCCTTCAACATTTCCTGAGAATTTAGACTTAATGCCCTTTCAGTTCTAATATATTCCATACACCATCTTGACAAACTGGATGCATACATTGTATTTTTATCTAGTTCAACATCTCCTTAAAAATTTCCTGAAGTTTCAACTTATTACCATAAACCGTTCCTAACATATTGCAGATACAACCCTTTGACAACCAGGATGCTAAAAGTGTCTTTTTATTTAATTTAGCACCCCCTTCAACGTTCTCTGTAAGTTTCTATTGAATATCCTTGAATTTTCCTGAAACTTTTTTTTCCTGAACATTTTGACCACCTGGATGCATATGGTGTCTTTTGATTTAATTCAACATCCCAATCGACACTTCCTAAAAGTCTTAGCTTAATAATCATAGCTTGCCAGATGTCGCAGATAAGCCCTTTTGATAATTCCCCTCAAAATTCTCTGAAAGTTCCAACATACCCTTAACTGTTCTTGAAGTATTCCAGGTATGCCGAAAAGTATCAGCTTAATAATCATAGCTGTTTGCCAGATGTCGCAGATAAGCCCTTTTGATAATTCCCCTCAACATTCTCTGAAAGTTCCAACATACCCTTAACTGTTCTTGAAATATTCCAGGTATGCTGTTTTGATATATATATATATATATATATATATATATATATATATATATATATATATATATATATATATATATATATATATATATATATATATATATATATATATATGCTGATGGTGATTACTAGTCGAACATTCCCTGTGTCCCCGTCGTCATTTATATATCCCCCTGTGCCCCCGGCAGCCCCGTTGTAGTTGTGTCCCTGTGTCCCGGTCGTCATTTATATTCCCAGTATCCCGGTCGTCATTTGTGTCCCAGTGTCCCAGTCTGCAATTTCTCTTTGAGTTTCCCGGTCGTCATTTATATTCCCTGTGTCCCGGTCTGTAATTTATCTTTGAGTGTCCCGGTCGTCATTTATATCTCCCGGTCGTTATTTGTGTCCCAGTGTCCCAGTCTGTAATTTCTCTTTGAGTGTCCCGGTCACCATTTATATTCCCTGTGTCCTGGTTTTTAGTTTTTTTTTTCTCCTTTATTTTTCAGTTTTTTCCTTTTTTTAGTTTTTTTTTCTTTTTCAGTTTTTAGTTTTTAGTTTTTTAGTGGTATATTTCCCAAATCAGTATCTCTTCTTCGCTGAACGTATCTTAAAACATTTACATTGACTAAATGAAAAAAAAATCAGCTGAAAGTAAGGGCGGTTTTTTAGTGAACCTCAGAAACTATCTGTTCGTAGAGTATATTTTCGTTATGCTAAATTCCTTCTCAGTTACCCTCCTTGGACTAGAAATAGTTACTTAGTGAACAAATTCCGCCTAGTTTCTCCTACTTCTATTATTGATAAAAGGCTTCATGATTTTCGTTCTTCTATGTCGATAGTGTCTCACCCATGGTCAGCATTACTTATTTAATTGTTTGATTGTGTTGATTTGTATTTATTTGTACCTTTTTTTTTCTCTTATTACTCCATCTTAAGGGCGTTCCGCCCTCTTTTTGTAGATGGGTTATAAATAAATTGAATTGAATTGAATTGAATATATATATATATATATATATATATATATATATATATATATATATATATATATATATATATATATATATATATATATATATATATATATATATATATATCTATCTTTATAAGTGAGCAAAAGTCTGAAAAAATTCATTAAGAGCATTAATTTTCTTTTGCAAATTACGTCACGTGCGATGTTAGTATATCATATAAGAATTTTTTATGACATCGTATAAGCATTTTCTTATATTATGTCATATATTACATGAATAAGATTGTTGAGTTTCCAACGCAACAGTTATTTATATAATACTAGCTGTTGGTGGGGGCGCTTCCCCCCATCCCCCCCCCCGCGCGTAAGTCGTTACGCGCTATATTAGTTACGCGCCATTGTAGTTGTGTCCCTGTGTCCAACCTGTGAATATATATATATATATATATATATATATATATATATATATATATATATATATATATATATATATATATATATATATATATATATATATATATATATATATATATATATATATATATATATATGTAGGATTTATACTAAAATTTCTCTTTGAAATAAACTCTTTGAGCAGCTTCCTCGGCACGCTTTCTTTTGGTAATTTCTCTTTGAGACGCAAGCCTGTTTTCACGCTGTTGTTGTGATTCCTCGGCACGCTTTCTTTTCTTACTTTCTCTATTAGCCGCAAGCCTTTTGGCATTAACTCTTTGAGCAGCTTCCTCGGTTGTTTCTTCTGCCTTTGTAGGATTTATACTAAAATTTCTCTTTTAATTAACTCTTTGAGCAGCTTCCTTTGCTGTTTCTGCTGTCATTTTAAGATCTAGTAAGATCTATTAAAAATTTCTCTTTGAAAGGCCTTCTTATATACTTATAATAATGACGTCATATACAGTCGACAAACATGACGTCAGTTGACAAACAACATCATGAAGGCATAATGCTCAATCCTTATAATGACGTCATTCGAAAAACATGACGTCAGTCGACAGTGGACAAACATGACGTCAGTACACAAACAACTTATTCTTATATATATATAGATAAAGTCTGTTGGAAGGCCCGAAAAACAAAAATTTCCTATTGCAGTTACTATAAAAGGTGATTTTTGGAACCAATGCCTGAACTATCGAACGTGATAAGACGTGAAAATCGACAACCTGAACCATCAATTGCAATGACACCAATTCGGATAGCTAACACAATGATCATTGCTTAATTTCCTGAAAAAAAATCCAAATCCTAAAACGTGTTGAAAATGAAAATGAAGAGCAAAGACATGGGCAGTTCTAACTTAGAAGATATTGGAGAACAACAGCTAGAGCCTGTTAAAAATGAAAACGAAGGGTGAAGGCAAACACGGTGAGAAGGCATGCGACAACGAGCACGTGAACAAGTCAACTTGCTAGTCCCTTAAAAACAAACCCACTTAACGTGTGATAACAGTCGAAGACTGTCTTTCTTGAAAATTCGCAAACCTGCTTATTTTGTAACTGTATCTTTTTGCCATTTTTGTATATAGAAAAGTAAAAAATATAAAATGTAAAAAAAAAACACAAACTATACACAATTAAGTGACAGTTTTTTTACCCTCACAAACAATATTCAAGCTTTAATCCTGTCTCTACCCAGACCAAATTTCTGAATTAAGACTGAAGTTTATTCTGAAAACTCAATGATCCTTGACTGAAGCTATCTAGTTTTGCAAAAACATAAAGTAAAGGAAAAATTATAAGGATTTAAAAGATTCTTGTTGAAATTTTTTGTTACAGCCACCTATAAGATGCGGTATGAGACGTCAAAAGCTAAATTAACAGATAGTCAATTGGGCCAACAGAAGTTTTATGTTTTCACATCTTAAGATTTGATATGTTACCAAAGCCAGTAAAAGTATACTTCTCAAACAGTTCGTGGGAATGAAAAATAATTAAGGAGTGACGCGACTCAATAGTAACCAAAATTCTAGGAAACGGAATCTTGATATAAAAAAATAAACCAAAGAATTTTCTTTTTATGCTGGTTCAAAACCTATATGACTCATTAAGTTTAGTTTTATACGTCAAATCCTATGATTTTGAGAAAATTTGCCTGATTTTTGAAAAAGGAGGCAACGCCCTTTTTCTTCTGAGAAATTTCCGAATTTTTTTTCGGTTGGGGAAATTATCTGGAATTTCTTTACGAGATTCTTTTTATTTTTAATTGGAGGGTAGACATGTTTCCTGGCATTATTAAAAACAAAAAAAAACAATCAGAAATTAAAGAAAAAATTAAACTGAAAGTAAAAGGCAACATTAAAACTTGAAATGAACGGATATTAGTAGGTATATTAGGGGGTGGCCTCCTCCTCTTGTCTCCGCTCTTGACACCAAATTTTGGCTTTCCGCCCCACTTCTTTAAGAACGATTCTTAAAACACAAGGGTCACTTATTTAGAACAATAAGAAGCTTTTTTTTAAAGTACTAAAAAACTTTAGCGTAAAAAGCAAGGTGTTGAGAAGGGGATAACCGCCTCATGTACGTAATAATTCCTGTTTGTTTGAATTTTTAATACGGCTACTTGTTTTCGGTTGAAAAAATTTTTGCACTATAAGCTATAAGCACATTTTTGAACTATAAACTCCAATAAAACTTAAAATTTATGAATATTTCGATATCAAAATAAATAAAAAAGTACTGTGGGGTGTCAAGTTGTCAAATTGACACATATGTGGTATCTTGAATGTGGCTTAGGGTATTAATTTGAAAATTTCAGAGAACACTTAGGGATAGGAAGAATATAGACTGACTTGTGACTTGGGCGACAAGGCAAATAAAGAGACAGTTTTGATACCACACTGCAATTTACTATCGATGGATTAAAAATAATTTTAAAAAACACCTAGATTTAATATGTAACTTTTAAATGAACCAATTAACCAATAACCAATTAACCGATATTGAGATTTTGAGGTTGTCTTCTTGCCCAGCGGAAATCATAGAACAGAAGATACTAAAAACAAATATATCCTTGCTAACCAAACAAAGAAAAATAATCTTCCTTGTTTTTAGAAAGGTGGGGGAGGGCTCTGGATCGTGGTTTAAGATTCTGTTTCCTTAAAAGTTGAAAGATTATCGTAGAATTTGAATTTCCCGGCATTTAAGCCCTCGGCCTAGAACGGTTTTATTGCAGGAAATTGAGCTTTGTTACAGCGCCAGTTCCTTTGTTACTTAAAAAGAGCAGTAGATATTTCAAAATTTTTCCGAGTCAGCCATCTCCCAAAATTTTTCCACCACTTGCTCGTTACGATCACCCTTGGGGAATCAAGAAAAAAAGAAGAAGAAGCAAAGTCCTACCCATACAAAAAGTGATTTTGCTTGTCATTTTAGGTGAAAGTCATTTTAGGTGGGGGACAGTAAGCCCAAAATTAAGGGTTTTTGACAATGGCGATTCTATTGGTGCACTAACTCCAACACACCATCATATTTTTGGTGTGTCGAACTCTTTTTTTTTTAAATTCCCGGCATATAGATTTTTTTGAAAATACACTTTTACCGTTAAATTAAATATATACTATAGCTATCACTCCTGAATAACGTTTAAATGGAAAATTTTTCTCACTAGATAGGTTTTTTTCAAAGATTGAATTTTCGGTTATTTTTTTCAGTTTGTATTTCCGTTAATTTGGGCTATGGTTCGTTCCTTTTCGGCTGGGGTTCGTTCCGAATAAATCCTGTATGATGATTTGCTGTATCAGCTTCATCCATCTCTGAAACAATCAAGTGACGTTAGACGCTTGATGCCCGAACTTCCGCCAAGCAGACTTTTGTCTGCCTTATTATTCGGTAGGTTTCTTTTAATTGTCAAGAATTTTTTATCGGCGTATTTTTTAGTAAACCTACATGGCGTGCGTATTGCTAAGCATTCGCAAGCAGGCGTTGTTTAGTTTACCTATATTCGCGAAACGCTTCAAATTTTTTCTTCTTTTTCGGAAGTTTAAAATGACCTTGGGGTTTAAAAAATCTTGAATTTGTTGTTGGGGTGCTATTTCACAAAAATTAGATTATAAGGAATATGTTGACTTTTTAATCAAGATTCGGCCAAATTTTTTTTTTGTATAAAATTGCAGTATGTAAATATAAAAAAAATCAGAATATCTCTAAATAAGACATTGCTGATTTTCCATGATGATTTTTCTTTAGGTTTTAGCTATTTCTAAAACCATAATAAAATAATGACAGTTCAAAATTAATTGACTATCTAAGAATTTTAGTTTTATCACAGCTTTAAGCCAAAAATTGTCTTTAAAAGACCTTGATTTACATGATAAAGAAACACCACAATAAACCTGTGCTTATTCCCCGGAAATACGGTTTAAACTCTCAAAAGAGACCTGAACGATGCTGTATGGCAAGAACCATACTCATGTTCTCCAGACAAGGTTACTACCCCTGCATAGCTGGTCCAGGCTACACATGATGACGTAAACCAACTATGATTACAACAATACAAATCTCACCAGCATAATTTTAAAACTGGATTAGAAAGTTAGACACATTTTTAAGGGAGCCCTTGGAACTGAAATAAACTCAAGCACAAAAGATCTAACATTAATTATAACATTTTTCGTTGAACTTACCTGTCTTTTTTTCCAAGCGTGGCTCCCCATACGAAATGAGTTTCTCCCCCTAAGCCCAAAAAGAGGCTCAGAGATATATAATTCAGTTGGATTTAAGAAGATAAAATAGCGGTTCAAAATTATGCCAACTTTAACATGCTTATATCAATACATGTGATGTTCCACCTCGAGGCTCACCAAGAAGTACTGTAATTCTTGACCACAAGAGCTGACAATCTGTTGCTGGTATTTTTGCTAATTGATAGATATGGATTATCCAGTGTGAAAATTTAAAGCAATGAAAAGGCTTCTCCAGAGGTCCCCAATGTATTTCACTTCTGTTTCTTTAAGAGTTTTTTTTTCAGGTACTTCTATTGTGTGTTTCTTAACGCTTCTTTTGGGGATATTGATTGGTTTATCTCTGTCCACCATTGGTAAGGAAACATCAAAAATTAGCTCTGTGTCTGGAATACAAAAAGAGTGAGTACGTTTTATAGTTTAACGAGATTAAGTAACTTATTTGAACAGTTTAAGTAATATATAGCAGAATGTATTGTGTAGCAATTATCTTTTTAGCTTTTTTTTCAAATTTTTGAAAGAGTAGAGACAAGGCTTGGTCACGCATTAGTAGCATAGCAACAATACATCCTGAACTTAGACCCTTATTTAATCTCTAAAGATTACCTATACTCGTGATTCTACTACTTGTGGCTAGTCCTATCTAAATGTCCAATGGATAGAACTTTAAAACATGGTTCTATATGAAATGATTTTTTCTTTGATTTCACCTTGACTTATTAAAATGCTCCTTTTTAAATGTGGATTCCAGATATGATAAACTTTAATGTCCAACGAATATGTTCCTTGGGTAGTGAGGAGGAGTAATTTGCTTCTTAATCCCTTGATTAGGGGAGAGGCGGGCAGAAAGACCACATGTTTTCCCTTTTATCACAAATGAAACATCATGTAGAAAATAGTTCATATCATCTAGGAGACACCAAGATATATGATTATTCTACGTCAAATAGATCAATGCAGATCCAATACAATACTGAGTTTAAACGTTTTTATGAAATATTTATTATATATATATATATATATTTATATATATATATATATATATATATATATATATATATATATATATATATCGTTTTATTTTTTAAGCTTCTGCTTCTCTACTTCTTCTCGCTCCATAGCAGTCATTTTACGCCTTTTTATCTAGTAGAAGTGACGAAGGCCATTGTTACGCCATATTTCAATATACCCATCCTTTGTTACATGTACAACATCACTGCCTATACATATTTACCTGATCAAAAAACATATAAAAAAAACATCAATAAACACATAGAAAACTATTTAAATGATTACGAATGTATTTAACAAACACTTATTTTTTATTTTTTATTAGTCTTAGTCGAATTTGTGCCAAAGTTTAAATCGTACTATATTTTTATATTTTTGTGAAATCTAACAGTTCGTGGTAACGAACTGTAGGTAAGGAGCGACCCGGCTCAATAGTTACCAAAACTCGAAAAAATGGAATTTTGATACCAATAGCTACATCAAAAGAATCGCATTTTAATGTTGATTTTAAATTTATAAGTTTCATCAAGTATAGTCTTACCCATCAGAAGTTACGAGCCTGAGAAACTTTGCCTTATTTTAGAAAATAGGGGGGAACCCCTAAAAGTCATAGAATCTTAACGAAAATCTTACAATCAGATTCAGCATATCAGAGAACCCCATTGTAGAAGTTTCAAGCTCCTATCTACAAAAATGTGGACTTTTTCATTTTTTGCCAGAAGGCAGATCACGGATGCGTGTTTATTTGTTAGTTTGTTTTTTTGTTTTTTTTTCCCAGTGGTGATCGTATCGACCCAGTGGTCCTAGAATCTTGCGAGAGGGCTCATTCTAACGGAAATGAAAAGTTCTAGTGCCATTTTAAAATGACAAAAAAAAAATTGGAGGCACCTAGGCCCCTTCCCACGCTAATTATTTTCCCATAGTCACCAGATTAAAATTCTGAGATAGCTATTTTATTCAACGTAGTTGAAAAACCTTATAACTATGTCTTTGGGGACGACTTACTCCCCCGCAGTCCCCGTTGGAGGGGAACAAGTTACAAACTTTGACCAGTGCTTACATATAGTAATGGTTATTTGGAAGAGTACAGACGTTTTCAGGGGGATTTTTTGGTTGGGGAGGTCGGGAAGAGGGGGATATGTTGGGGGAACTTCCTTGAAGGAATTTATCATGGGGGAGGAAGATTTCCATGAAGGAAGCACAGGATTTTCTAGAATTATTAAAAAAAACAATGAAAAAATAAATATGAAAAAGTTTTTTCAACTGAAAGTAAGGAGCAGAATTAAAACTTAAAACGAACAGAAATTATTACGCATATGATGGGCTCACCTCCTCCTAATACCTCGCTCTTTATGCTAAAGTATTTTTAGTAATTTCAACTATTTATTCTATGGCTTTTGTGATTCAGGGGTCATTCTTAAGAAATTGGGAATAAATTTAAGCTTTAGAGTAAAGACCGAGGTACTGACAAAGGGGTGAACCCCGTCATATACGTAATAAAAACATGAGAATACAGAAGTTCGTTGCGTAAGCTAATTTAAAAGTTACGCATATTTTTTACTAATAAATACATTCGTAAAAAATTAAAAGTTCTAGTTGCCTTTCTAAGTAACCAAAAAATAGGAGGGCAACTAGGCCTCCTCCCCCGCTCTTTTTTTCTCAAAATCATTCAATCAAAACTATGAGAAAGCCATTTAGCCAAAAAAATAAATATGCAAATTTCGTTTTAATTATTCATCTGCGGAAAGCCAGAATCAAAACATGCATTGATTCAAAAACGTACAGAAATTAAATAAAAAACAAGTTCTTTTTTTAACGGAAAGTAAGGAGCGACATTAAAACTTAAAACGAACAGAAATTACTTCGTATGTGAAAGGGGCTGCTTCCTCATCAACGCCCCGCTCTTTACGCTAAAGTTTTTTACTGTTTTAAAAATTAGAGTTAAGAGAAAGAGTCAAACTTTAGCGTAAAGAGCCGGGCGTTGATGAGGAAGCAGTCCCTTTCACAAACGAAGTAATTTCTGTTCGTTTATGTTTTAATGTCGCTCCTTACTTTCCATTAAAAGAACTTGTTTTTTTTTTATTTAATCCTTTAAAAGGAAGTGCTAGCAAGAAAGTTCCTACAAAATGAACCAATTTACACTCTAAATCGAAATCAAAGGGTCTTTGATAATCATTATAGAAAAATTAAGGCCTTTTTACCACTGCATATAATGCAAGCAGAATCAAGAATATTGGCACCAGGGAAAATTGGCAAGAGCTACAGAAGTAAGTCAACAGGAGTTATGTCACACAAAAATGAATTTAATGGTACGTGGAAAAGCAAAAAGATTGTTTTGGGCTATGTGACTATAAATAAAGACTAGTTGGAATTTTAGACATTCATTAAATGGCAACATCAATTCGGATATCAAATAACCGTTTATCGACTATTGATACGAATGGGAAAAGTTAGTATACTGAATTTTGGAACGCGAAATTTCAATTATCTTGACAGTTCGATATGGTTTGAAAATGTGCATTTAATCAATTAATTCTGTTTTCTTTCATTAGTTCATTTTTTAATAGCTTTGACACCTCGAAAAACGTGCAAGAGCTACGTAGGTAAGTCTAAAGGGATTGTGTACTCAACAAGAATTTATTGGTGAGTGGAAAATTAAAATTATTGTTTAGAGTTATGTCACTGTAAATAAAGACTAGTTGGATTTTTAGACATTAATTACATGACAATATCAGTTTGGATATCAAAGAACCATTTTTCGACTATTAATACGAATGAGAAAAGTGAATATGCCGAATTATGGAAGTTGAATTTTCAATTATCTTGACAGTCCAAAATGGTAAAAATTCACATTTAATCAATTAATTTTTGTTCTTTCATTAGCTCATTCTACAGTCTTTTTTACACCTAAAGAAAAATGGCAAGTGCTACAGAGGCAAGTAAAAAGGGGCTATTTCACACAGAATCAATTTACTTGTAAATGGAAAAGCAAAAAGATTTGTTTTGGGTTATGTGACTGTAAACAAAGACTAGATGGATTTTAAGATATTCACTGCAAGGCACAATCAATTCGGATATCAAACGGCCATTTTCGACTATTGATACGAACGAGAAAAATGTGTGTACTAAACTTTGAAACTTGAAATTTCAATTATCTTGACAGTCCAATATGGTTTGAAAATGCGCGTTTAATCAATTATTTTTTTTCTTTCATTAGTTCATTTAATGCCTTAGTTCATTTCATTTTAATGCCTTTGACACCTCGAAAAATGTGCAAAAGCTACATAGGCAAGTTCAAAGGGCTATGTACACAACATGAAATAACTGGTAAGTGGAAAATCAAAAAGATTGTTTCGTGTTATGTAACTATAAGTAAAGACTAGCTGGTTTTTAGATATTTACTCCATGGCAACATCAATTTGGATATCAGAGAACTGTTTTCCGACGACTTATATGAACGAAAAAAGTGAATATACTGAATTCTGTAACCCTTAACATTCAGTTATCTTGACAGTTCAAAATGGTCGAACAATATACATCTAATCAATTTTTTTTTTCTTTCACTAGTTCACTTTTAATTCATTTCAAGGGCTCCAAATTAGACATGTGTTTCATAGAACCAAAAAATGCTTTTTTCAAACAGTTCGTAGTAACGAACTGCAGGGAGGAGTGACCTGGCTCATTAGTAACCGAAACTCTAAAAACTGAATTTTATCAAACAGTTTGTGGTAACGAACAGTAGTAAGGAGCGACCCGGCTCAATAGTAACCGAAACTCTAAAAAACAGAATTTTAATACCAATAACTACATCAAAAGAATTGTATTGTTATGCTGATTTCAAATTTATAAGTTCAATCAGGTTTAGTGCTACCCGTCTATATTTACGAGCCTGAGAAAGTTTCCCTTATTTTAGAGAATAGGGAGAAACTCCCCCTAAAAGTCATTGAATATTAACAAACATCGCACCGTCAAATTCACCGTATCAGAGAACCCTAGTGTAGAAGATTTAAGCTCCTATCTACAAAAATGTAGAATTTTGTATTTTTTGCCAGAAGACAGATCACGGATGCGTGTTTCAATCAATCAATCAGTTTAGTAAGAGAAAATAAAGAAAAACTACAAATCTTTAGACCCCCACAAAGGCTCTTTTTCCTGTGATGGTGGGAGACTAAACATTACATTAATTAATATAGAACAAAATCAAAAAGAGAGTAAAAAAGAAAAACAACAAAAACAAACCAATGACATATATGCTTACATAGCAAAATCAATTAATAAAGGAAATGGAAAGAAAAAATGAAATAGTGAAAAAAAAGAAAAGAAAAACAACAACAAAAAAATGAAGACATATCTGCTTATGTACTAAAATCAATTGATAAATGAATATAGTAAAAAAAGAAAAAATGAAGGGAAAAATATACCAAACCAATCAAAGCAAGTGGAATTTACAAATTGAAAAAAGAGAGAGAAGGGAGGAGGTAGCTGAATTTTTGGGTATTGGAAGTGGTCAGTCGGGAGGACATAAAAAAAAATTTCAAAATTCTTTTGAAATTACCAAACGAGTAACATTCTTGAGCTGAATCGGGTAGGCTGTTCCAAACTATATGACAAGCAGTTAATGGATTAAAGTCAAATCTCACCGATGGGGTAAACAAAATATTAATAATATTCCTTGAATTGCGAAGGTGATGCATAGACGTATCAATGACGAAAGAAGGAGTTGTTTGTAGGGCTGAGGGAACATCACCATGAAGCTGACGAAAAATGAATGACGCACAAGAAAGAATGTAGGGGAGAGGGGGGCGAAACCATACGGGGGCGAAACCGTCCGTTGGACCTCTCGTCCAAAGTCTTTGAACTAATACATTCAGAAAATCGCTGCTAGATGCCATTCATGTAGCGCACATTAGGCGGAAGTTTTGAATATTTGATGCCAAAGACTACTGAGATAAGAGGTAAAGAAGTTTTTATATACTCTCTGGAAATTTTGACACCTATAGTCCTCGTCAAATATTTTCCAAGCTATTTTAGCTACAGGTTTGTAAGTTAGAAGGATCATAAGAGGTATGTTTCCGGTATTTTCCTCGTAATTTTCATCAAGAAATGTCTGGCGGTTTCCAAAAAAAGGTAAATTTTCAAAATGGCGTCAATAAGGGGTGACTCCGGACAGTTTTTTTGGGGCGACTCCGGACACATTTCGTGGTGTCCGGTTTCACCCCTTGCTGATGGAAGTATCTCCGAGTCTGGAATTGAAGTAGCTAGGTCTAGGAAATTACCAAATATTTCAATTTTATTATAGACTAGAAATAAGAACTTATTAAATTCAACTTTCAAAAAACAAAAACAATATTATGCCCCAACAGAGAGCAGAGCTCGTAAGGCTGGGACAGTATAAATGCATAGAAAAAACACAACATCTCGTCATAAAAAAAAAAGCATACAAGATACAAGTTAACAGAGGAGGTCACCCCAGCGCGAGAATCCCACAACAAAATATATATTAAAATCTATTATTCATCAATCCAGACACCCAGGCAAAGAACTATTTTTGAAGTATGTTTTCTCAAAGAAAATCAGCTCACAAAACTTTGGGACATTTCTCTCTCCGTGCTTGACATTTTAGATTTTGATTTTACAGATGGTTAGCACCTATATTCGAAAAGGGGGTGGCCCCCCAGATCCAGAATTATTGAAGCGTGCTGTGAGACAAGTCTTAAATGAGAATTCATCTTTCTGATCAGCCACGGAAGAATTTTCTTTGAAGAAGTCTACCCTTGTGGATGCCGTGAAACGCTACAAGAGTAGAATGCAAGATCTTGAGAAGGGTAGCCCAAGTGCAAACAATGATAATGATAGTGTTCGGGAGAGTTCCAAGTTCGTTTTTACTCCCAAACAAGAGAGAGATCTTGCTATATACCTCGAAAACTGCTCAATATTGAAACACGGACTAAATCCAAATGCAACGAGAAAATTAGCCTACCAATGGGCAACAACTCTGAAGCTCAAATTCCCACCAAGTTGGGAGCTGAATGAAGGAGCAGGATTTGACTGGTTTAAAGTATTTATGAAGCGTAATGCCAATTTGTCCATTAGAAAACCGGAAAATACAAGCCAGGCTTGTGCTGCCGGCTTCAATGACACTGTAATTGGTGCCTTCTTTCGTAATCTTCAGGGACTGTATAGCAAGTTACAATTTCGTCCTGGTAGGATTTGGAACTGCGACGAAACAGGAGTACCCACAGTTTTTCAGGGTCCAAAGGTGATTGCTAAAAAGGGGACAAAACAGGTGGCACAGACCGTGTCGGCAGAAAGAGGGGAAAATACCACAATGCTGTGCTTTGTGTCTGCAACTGGTCAGACTATTCCATCAGCGTTTGTTTTTCCAAGAGTCAAGGCTCCTGAGAGAATGTATCAAGATGGACCACCAGGATGCATTGGCTTAGCCCATCGCAGTGGATGGATGACCTCGGAAAATTTCGTTTGTTCATTGTAGCACTTCCAGAAAGAAGTTAAACCTAGCAAAGAGAATCCTGTTTTGCTCTTGTTCGACAATCATGAAGGACATATTTCAATTGAAGTAGTTTCCTTGAGCAAAGATAATGGCATTCATCTTCTGACCTTTCCTCTCCATTGCTCTCATCGCATTCGCCCCCTTGATGTTTCGGTTTATGCACCATTCAAACATGCCATCAGGGAGACATTGGAAGTGTTAGTGAACTTCAGACTGACGAAGAATTTTCTCCTGGAAATTTGTGCTTGTGAGGTTTATGGCAAAAAAAAACTCTGATAAACATCAAATTTTTGAACATCAAAACATCAAAAACATCAAATTTTAAACATCAAAGATTGCAACACTATGTTTGTGAGATTGAAGAAGTGAGTGGCAGATTAGCTAAAATAAACTACCTCCGCAAATCAAGTGAAAAGTCCATCTTCCCAGAATGGCCTGATTTTGCTGAAACTGATTTTGATGATATAATTATGAAGTTGCCTACTCCTTTTGCTGCAAGAGGGACAGGGCGATCAGGCAGTCAAAGGCCTTGTATTTGGGTGTGACCTGTCTTGCTATGCCATAAAATAATAATGTGAAATACCTTTAGAGTTCTTTTGATATTCCAGTTAATTCTGCTACTTTTATATTATCTGAATGCACTGTTTGAATCGTTAACTAATAGATGTCCGAAAATGCCCCTCATGTGTCCGAATTTGCCCCACGGTAGGGGCGACTTCGGACACTTTAAGACGTCATATGTTTTTGGGTCTCACTGAGAAACGACTTGATGGAAGTCATTGAAAAAAAATCCTAAGAAAGATGAATATTTAAGCTTTCTGTTCATGTAAAAACAAAGTTTGTATCTTTAGAAGAACATCTTATAGGGGTCAAAAACTCAAAAACGTACGGTTTCGCCCCCCTCTCCCCTAGAGTGACCACAAATCAAACAGAGGGATAGTTAGGTTAGTTGTAGAACAATTGGTTACCTGTATAAGCCTTTTTGCTTTATCGTACGACTTAGATAGTGGTTTCAGAAAAGAAGAAAAAGTTGACATCCATACAGTAAGGCAATAAGAGACGTAGGAATGAACTAAGCATGGAACAGAATTTTTAAAACTGATCCAGGAAAAATATGTTTTAGTTTCCTCAAAATTCCAAGGCTCCTTGAGATCTTCATATTAATTATTCCAATATGATGCTTGAACGAAAGGTTTTCATCAAGAAGAATAGCCTACCGAGGAATCGGACATATCGGTCCTTAGGCTTACTGAGAGAACCCCCTAGAAAGGTGGATACCAGTTAACTGAGAAATGTAGGAAAAAATTAAACAACTTGACTTAGCATCAAACCAGAGAACGACTCTCTCGAAGAGGTTCGCTAGTTGAGGAGGCATCTCAGACTCAGTTCCAACTGCAGTACAAATAGTACTGTCATCAGCGAAGGCAACGAGAGCGTCCTTATCCTGCGAAAGTGAAAGATTTTTTTTTTTGCATTGAAAGATTCAGGATGACACAGGCGACAGCAAACTGAGGGTTTTCTGCTTTTTAACCGCAACTATAAGGTCATTAACATAAATCAAAAACACAAACGGACCAAGAACAGAACCCTGAGGAACAGCAAAGTCAACTTCAGACGAAAAGCGGGAAAGAGAATCGACAGAGATTATCTACCGTACAAATTGGAATCAAACCAAGTATGATTCTGTCCTCTTATACCAATGTGTGATGGCTTATAAAGAAGAATCCCATGAGTTAAGGAGTCAAAAGCTTTACAGACATCCAGGAATATAGCCACAGGAATCAAACCAGAGTCAAGTGCAGAGCGGAGAAAATTTAAAACCGTTGCACATGCATGTTCCGTAGAATGTTTAGCTCGGAAACCAAACTGAAAACCATGAAAAAAAAAACTTTTAGCCTCTAGGAAAGCTAGTAGTCGGGGAAGCATGGTCTTTTCAAAATTTTTCTAAAAACAGACAGCAAGGATATAGGTCAATAATTGGCTGGATCGTTTCAAAGTCCACGTTTATTTAAAACAATTACTTTAGCGCGTTTAAGAGAACTGGGGAAAATCCCATTTTCAAAAGAAAGATTTATAAGCTTCGTCAATAGAGAAATAATTGAAGGAAGAACGAACTTAACTACCATAGTTGGAATGTAGTAAGGTCCCAGGGGTGATCGTATCGACCCAGTGGTCCTACAATGTCGCGAGAGGGCTCATTCTAACAGAAATTCAAAGTTCTAGTGCCCTTTTTAAGTGACCAACAAAATTGGAGGGCACCTAGATCTCCTTCCACGCTCATTTTTCCCCCAAGTCACCGAATTAAAATTTTGAGATAGCCATTTTGTTCAGCATAGTCGGAAAACCTAAAAATTATGTCTTTGGGACGACTTAATCCCTCATAATCCCCGGAGGAGGTGCGGCAAGTTACAAACTTTGACCATTGTTTACATATAGTAAGAGTTATTGGGAAGTCTACAGATGTTTTTAGGGGGACTTTTTCGTGCTGAGGGGATGGGGGTGGGGAGGCTGGTCGGGGGGAGGGTACGTGGGAGGATCTTTCCATGGATGATTTTATCATGAGGGAAGAGATTTTCCATGAAGGGGCTGCAGGATTTTCTAGCCCTATTTATAAAAAAAAACAATGAGAAAATCATCTCCTCCACGGTACCTTGCTCTTTACGCTAAAGTATTTTAGTAATTTCAACGATTTATTCAAGGGCCTTTGTGGTTCAGGGGCCATTCTTAAAGAATTGCTCTCAGTAGCTCTTGCCAATTTTATCAGGTGCCAAAGGCATTGAAAAATAAACTAATGAAAGGGAAAAATGCATTAATTAAATGCGCATTTTCTGACCATATTGTACTGTCAAGATAATTGAAAGTTCAAGTTCAAAAAATTAGTACAATCACTTTTCTCCTTCGTATCAATTGTCGAAAAATGATTCTTTGATACCCAAATTGATGTTGCCATGCAATGAAAGTCTAAAAATCCAGCTAGGCGTTATTCGCAGTCATAAAACCCAAAAAAAATCCTTTCGCTTTTCCACTCACCAGTAAATACCTGTTGTGTGACATAAATTCCCTTTGACTTGTCTCTGTAGCTCTTGCAAATTTTCCAAGGTGCCAAAGGCATTAAAAAATTAACTGATGAAAGAAATAAAAATAATTGATTAAATGCGCATTTTCTGACCATATTGGACTGTCAAGATAATGGAAAGTTCATGTTCTAAAATCCAGTATAATCACTTTTCTCGTTTGTATCAATAGTCGAAAAATTGTTCTTTGATATCCGAGGTGAAATCCAGCTAGTACTTAATTACAGTAGTATTAATAAAAGCAATTTTTTGCTTTTCCACTCTCTAGTAAATTCATGTTGTGTGACATAAACCCTTTTGGCATGCTTTTGAAGCTCCCGCCAATTTTCTCCAGGTACCAAAGGCATTAAAAAGTGCAACTAATTAAAGTAAAATATAACTTATAAATTGTGCATTTTTTGAACATATTGTACTGTCAAGATAATTGAAAGTTCAAGTTCTGAAATTCAGAATATCAACTTTTCTGCTTATCAATAGTCAAAAAGTGGTTCTTTGACATCTGAGTCGATGTTGCCATGCAATGAATGTCTAAAATTCTAGCTAGCTTTATTTACAGTCAAATAACCCAAAACGATTTTTTTTTCTTTTCCATTCACCAGTAAATTAAATTTATGTTGTGTGACATAACGCGTTTTGACTTGCCTCTGTAGCTCTTGCCAATACTCCCAGGTGCCAATATTCTAGATTCTGCTTATATTATATGCAGCACTAAAAAGGCGTTGGTTTTTCGGTAATGATTCCCACGAACCCTTTGATTTCGATTTAGAGTGTAACTTGGTTCATTTTGTAGGTAATCTCTCGCTAGGCCATCCCTCTAAATGCCTTCACAAATAAGTAAAAATATAGTACGATTTAAACTTTTGCAATAATTCCACTATTTCTAATAGAAAATAAAAATTAAGTATTTTATGAAATATATTCGTATCCATTTAAATAGTTTTCTAGGTTTTAATGTTTAATGATGTTTTATTTATGTGTTTTTTGATCAGGTAAGGATTTATCTTACGATGATATTACATATGCAACAAAGGATAAGTATACTGAGATATGGCGTAACAGTGGCCTTTGTCACCTCTTCATGATAAAAAGGCAGAAAATGACTCCTAAGGAGCAAGAAAAGTGGAGAAGCAGAATATTCAAAAATAAAAACAATATATAGCCTACTACTATAAGTATTTAAGTCCTGTGGTGGCGCAGTGGGTTTGACCTTAGCTTCGTAATACGGGACCCAGAGATCGAATCATGCTGCAGGAATTCACTGCAGGGCCGACGCCTTAGTAGTCAAGAAGCGTCGTTAATCCGATACAATACTATAAGTATTTAATAGAAATGCTAAAATTCAGCACTAAATTAAATCTGTATTGCTCTATTTGACGTAAGATAACCATTCATCTTTGTGTCTCCTTGGGGATATATACTATTTTCTACAGACTTTGATGCATCTGTGATTAAAAAGTGAAAACATGTGGCCTCTCTACCCATCTCTCCCATAAACAAGGAAAGAAGAAGAAAATTCCTAAACCTCATTACCCAAGGAACAAATTCGTAGATATTAAAGCTTATCATATCTTGAATTTAAGTTTAAATTAAATAAAAAAACAAGTTTTTTTAACTGAAAGTAAGGAGCGACATTAAAACTTAAAACGAACAGAAATTACTTCGTATATGAAAGGGGTCCCTCATCAACACCCCGCTCTTTACGCTAAAGTTTGACTCTTTCTCTTAACTCTACTTTTTAAAACAGTAAAAAACTTTAATGTAAAGAACAGGGCGTTGATGAGGAGGCAGCCCCTTTCAAATACGAAGTAATCCCTGTTCGTTTTAAGTTTTAATGTCACTCCTTAATTTCTTTTAAAATAAAACTTGTTTTTTTTTTCATTTAATTTCTGAACGTTTTTGAATCAATGCGTGTTTTGACTTTAGCTCTCCGCAGATGAATAATTAAAACGGAATTTGCATATTTATTTTTTTGGCTAAATGGCTTTCTCATAGTTTTGATTGAATGATTTTGAGAAAAAAGAGCGGGGGAGGAGGCCTAGTTGCCCTCCGATTTTTGGGTTACTTAGAAAGGCAACTAAAACTTTTAATTCTTTACGAATGTTTTTATTGGTAAAAGATATACGTAACTGACAAATTAGCTTACATAAGAAACTTCTGTATTCTCATGTTTTTGTTACGTATATGGGGGGGGGGTTCAACCCCTCGTCAGTACCTCGCTCTTTACACTAAAGCTTAAATGTTGTCCCAATTTCTTAAGAATGACCCCTGAATCACAAAAGTCGTAGAATAAATAGTTGAAATTACTAAAACTACTTTAGAATAAAGATTGAGGTGTTAGGAGGAGGTGAGCCACTCATATGCATAATAATTTCTGTTCGTTTTAAGTTTTAATGCTGCTCCTTACTTTCAGTTGAAAAAACTTTTCATATTTATTTTTTCCGTTTTTTTAAATAATGCTAGAAAATCCTGTACTCTCTTCATGGAAATTTTCTTCCCCCGTGACAAATTCCTCCATGGAAAGTTCCCACAACATATCCCCCTCTTCTCAACCCCTCCTCCCAACCACAAAATCCCCCTGAACACGTCTGTACACTTCCCTATCACCATTAATATATGTAAGCACTGGTCAAAGTTTATAACTTGCAGCCCCTTCCACGGGGACTGCGGGGGAGTAAGTCGTCCTAATAATACATAGTTATAAGGTTTTACTACTACGCTGATTAAAATCAGAATTTTCATTCGGTGATTTTTGGAAAATAACTAGCGTGGGAGGGAACCTAGGTGCCCTCCAATTTTTTTGGTTACTTAAAAAGGGCACTAAAACTTTTCATTTCCGTTAAATGAGCCCTCTCGCAAGATTCTAGGACCACTGGGTCGATACGATCACCCCTGGGAAAAAAAAAAACAAAAACAAATAAACACGCATCTTTGATACCCATATTGAAGTTCCTATGGATTTTGTATTTTTTGCCAGAAGGCTTCCGTGATCTGCCTTCTGGCAAAAAATACAAAATACCACATTTTTGTAGATAGGAGCTTGAAACTTTTACAATAGTGTTTTCCGATACGCAGAATCTGATGGTGTGATTTTCGTTAAGATTCTATGACTTTTAGGGGTTATTTCCTCCTATTTTCTTAAATAAGGCAAATTTTCTCAGGCTCATAACTTTTGATGGGTAAGACTAAACTTGATGAAACTTATATATTTAAAATCATCATTAAAATGAAATTCTTTTGATGTAGCTATTGGTATCAAAATCCCATTTTTTAGAGTTTTGGTTACTATTGAGCCGTATCGCTCCTTACTACAGTTCGTTACCACGAACTGTTTGAAATAAGCGTTTCAATAAGTCAAGGTAAAATCGATGAAAAAATCTTTTCATATAGAAACATATTTTTCAAGTTCTATCCATTTCACATTTAAGTAGGACAAGCCTCAAACAGTAGAAATGAGTATAGGCAATCTTTGGAGCCCAAATAAGGTGTGCAGTCAGGAGTATAGGTAATCTATTAGAGTCCAAGTAAGGGACATATTATTTCTATGCTACTCGTATTCTTGCTTCAAATCGTAGAAGTTAGAGTTGGATGTAACCTACTAAAAAATGTGTAAGCCAAGGTCCTATTTAGGGAGGTGCCGGTTTTGGAGTCCTCCCTCCCTCCGAAATTTTTTCAAACTCATAAAAACGGAACAAATATACTTGAAACCAAATTTTTAATACGTCTTTTAAAGTTTTTTCTTTATCTAGACCGTTGTCTAGAAAAGACCCCCCCCCAAAAAAAAAAAAAATTGATACAATCTTGGCTGAACTACGAAACTGTAGTGTTAATGTTTGAATTTTTTATACTACTTCAAAATTTTAAACAAATCCACTGAAATAACTGAGAAAACGTCATTTCCACTTTGTGTCCTAATAAGCTGACAGTCAATGAAATGCTTTATCGATACTACCCAGGTTTATTTTCCAGGCTCAAATTAATGAACGGTACATTAGCTAGCTACTGGAGGCTTATTATTAAATCTTTCTTATTGAATCTTTAGTCAAGTCGTTTAATGTTTTGCTTATCTGTTAATTCTGACTGATTCAAAAATGTGTTTGATTTCATCGATTTTTATTCAGCTAAGAAAAGGTAAACAAATTAATGTCTACCTCTTGTGATGGTAAATTGATTTTCCTTTTTTTAACAATGTTTTTTGGTTGGTAATTGGACCATTTCTATTATCCTTATTTTTAGTTGGGCTGGAAAATGTGGTTTTAAGCATTCACTTAAAATTTGTTAAGGAAGAAAATTTAAAAATTATTTCCAAAAGAGTGTCACAAGCTCAATTAGAGCCGAATTTCCTTCAAATGTCACGTAAGAGAGCTAAAAACAGAAACAGTCAAAACAGCAGAAAACTTCTAGAAACTAATTAAAAGAAGAAAATTAAAGAAAAAAAATATAAAGATTTATTGTCATCCTCAAACGTAACTAGCGAGAGGTCAACTCTGAAGATTAAATAAAAAAAAACAAGTTTTTTTTTAACGGAAAGTAAGGAGTGGCATTAGAACTTAAGACGAACAGAAATTACTTCGTATATGAAAGGGGCTGCATGCTCCTCAACGCCCCGCTCTTTACGCTAAAGTTTGACTCTTTCTCCGAACTCTACTTTTTAAAACAGTAAGAAACTTTAGCGTAACGAGCGGGGTGTTGAGGAGGAAGCAGCCCCTTTCATATACGAAGTAATTTCTGTTCGTTTTAAGTTTTAATGCCGGTCCTTACTTTCCGTTAAAAAAAAACATGTTTTTTTTATTTACTTTCTGAACGTTTTTGAATCAATGCATGTTTTGATTGTGGCTCTCCGCAGATGAATAATTAAAACGAAATTTGCATATTTATTTTTTGGCTAAATGGCTTTCTCATAGTATTGATCGAATGATTTTGAGAAAAAAGGAGCGGGGGAGGAGGCCTAGTTGCCCTCCGATGTTTTGTTACTTAAAAAGGCAACTAGAACTTTCAATTTTTTGCGAATGTTTTTATTAGTAAAAGATATACGTAACTTATAAATTAGCCTACGTAACAAATTTTTGTATTCTCATGTTTTATTACATACATGAGGGAGTTCACCCCCTTGTCATTACATCGCTCTTTACACTAAAGCTTAAATTTTGTCCCAACTCATTAAGAATGACCCCTGAATCACAAAAGCCGTAGAATAAATAGTTGAAATTACTAAAAATACTTTGGCTTAAAGAGCGAGGTATCAGGAGGAGGTGAGCCCCTCATATTCGTAATAATTTCTGTTCGTTTTAAGTTTTAATGCTGCTCCTTACTTCCAGTTGAAAAAACTTTTTCATATTTATTTTTCCATTGTTTTTTTTTTAAATAATGCTAGAAAATCCAGCGCTCTCTTCATGGAAGTTTTCTTCCCCCATGACAAAGTCCTCGACAGAAAGGTCCCCCAACATATCTCACTCTTCTCAGCCCCTCCCTCTAACCAAAACATCCCCCTGAAAACGTCTATACACTTCCCAATAACCATTACTATATGTAAGCACTGGTCAAAGTTTGTAACTTGTAGCCCCTCTCACGGGGACCGTGGGGGAGTAAGTCGTCCCCAAAGACATAGTTACAAGGTATTTCGACTACGTTGAATAAAGTGGCTATCTCGGAATTTTTATCTGTTGACTTTGGGAAAATACTTACGGTTGGAGGGGGCTTAGGTGCCCTCCAATTTTGTTGGTCACTTAAAAAGGGCACTAGAACTTTTCATTTACGTTAGAATGAGCCCTCTTGCAAAATTCTAGGACCACTGGGTCGATACGATCACCCCTGGGAAAATAATAACAAAAAACAAACAAACAAATAAACACGCATCCGTGATCTGGCTTCTGGCAAAAAATACAAAATTCCACATTTTTGTAGATAGGAGCTTGAAACTTCTACAACAGGGTTCTCTGATACGCTGAATCTGATGGTGTCATTTTCGTTAAGATTCTATGACTTTTAGGGGGTTTTTCCCCCTATTTTCTTAAATAACCTCAATTTTCTCAGGCTCGTAACTTTTGATGGGTAAGACTAAACTTGATGAAACTTATATATTTAAAATTAGCATTAAAATGCGATTCTTTTGATGTAGCTATTGGTATCAAAATTCAATTTTTTAGAGTTTTGGTTACTATCAAGCCGGGTCGCTCATTACTACAGTTCGTTACCAGTAACTGTTTGATAAGTGTACAGTTCAACTTATCCTGAGTAGGCTACGAGTGACACAAATATTAAACAAACCTGGAGGATTCAAAGCACCTTGCCATAAACGTTTCAGGATCCGAAATAGCAGACAACTATCTTTAACTGTAGCTTTCAGATTTCTATATACATGTATCTTACTCAAATAACCACCACGGCGTTAGTGCCTTTCATATGAGCCTCAAGTAAAACCTGAACGAATTATAACGAATCTAAAGCTTTTGCTATATCAAGTGCACATAAAATTAAGAAATTACCTCTGTCTTCAATGTCTTTCAGTACATTTACATGTAGAAAGAGAGTTTGCTTTCCACCTCAACCTGGCTTATACCTAAACTGGTGAAGAGGGGTGAAACATTATTCTTCAATGTCTTTTACAAATGACCCGAAGAGCTTAAGTGTTGGTAGTAAATGCATTGCTTCCATTCAAGGGAATTTCCTCTAAAATAAAGATTTCGAAGTTTCTTAAGGGTAAACTTTTTCATTTAGGAATTTAGGGATTTTTAGGGATATTTACAAATCTTATGGGTTTCTTAAAGAATTTCTAGGGTTTCTTCCCTAGGAAATCCTCTTCCAACCCGAAAAGGAAAATGGGAAGGAAATAGTTTTATGTCCCATTTTTCAAAAATCTGATAGTCTGGACACGTCATACAGGGAGTTAGGGATCTTTTACACTTTCGATATGGAAACCCATTTGTTTGAATGTTTGCCAATAGGCTACTGAATAGAGGCTTCTACCAGACAATAGCGACAACAACTAAATGGACCTAGAAGTCAAGAAAAGAGGGGTCCAAATTTCTTTTAACACTGCTAATCATTTGAAAAAAATCTGATAAAGGTGCAGATTAGGGACCCCTAATTCAGAGTCCTAGACTAGAAGTCAAAGGTGCAGAGATACTGCTCAATTAAACTAAGACTTGAAGGATGACTATGCGAAGTTAACGAATGCATTCCAAATTAATTGAATCACCTAAATCTCCCAATCTTCCTAAAAGATCCTCAGAGCTCCACAATCTTTTTACATAGAAGCTGTGCAAAAGATCCAAACTCGATTTCGTCTCCATGATGACATTCACAAATATGTAGAAATGGTTGACCGTGTATCAGTTCGGTCACTACTGCCTACTTCACTCCAACCATTTATTCGAAAGTATGGAAAAGTATCAGGGGATGGAACAAAATCGAACAGGAATGTAGGAATCCAAAGTCTAATCAATGTCAAAAATATGGATGCGTGTCACCTGCTGGTGTTCGTTTTTTTGAAGACAAACTTCCGGAACCAAGGTATCCGTAAATCTAAAATTGTCAGTTATATTTTTGCTTTCTCTTGAAGACGGACTTTCTCTTCAAATCTTGAAGACGGACAAACGGAACAGGCTTAAGCGAAACTGTCACGTGGAATTCTGAAAACAAACTATGGTGTGAAGTGGGCCCAAGAATGTTCTTTATGCATTCGTGGAGACGAGCAGCTACTGCTACTCATGAAAAGAGTTAGGCTTCAGCTACCATCGCAAAAAAAAGAATGAAGGTGCTAAATCTGATTTTAACTAAAAATAGATTTTTCTTTATTTTTTTTTATTAGTATAACCGGATACTGAGGCAACTAATGGATTGTCCATATAGGTAAAATAAGCAATGTGGCCATATAACCCAAATTGCCGAAAATAACCATATAAAATAAATATTTATTTATTCTGACCACCATATCGACTGTCGTACTGACACAACCTATTTAGCACTCTGATTGGTCAAACGTAACAGAAAACAAAAACAATTGAAATCCATTTCTCTTACTCGTCTTCCTATATCTAATATGCTGTCATATTTTTACAGACCTGTTGACAGATAACTGTGTTTTCAAACACTTTTATAAAAATAGACCCAGATCAATATAAAAACAAGTCAAAACCAAATATTGCTTGAAAAAGTGACTGGTTGGATATCATTAATGTCAATCCATCGTAGAAATTCAAATAAAAATGAAGGTGTTGCAAAAACAGTAATAGAGAAGGAAAAAATAATAGCAAAGAAAAAAATATCTTCATATTGTCCAGATTCTGAAATTTGGCCCCGGAACCTATAAACCAAAATTGAACTTAACTAACCAATAAATACAAAGTATTGTTTTAGACGTCAAACGAAGATATTTGCTACAAATAAAGCTCTTAATTTGCAAAATAAGTCATCTTTAACAAATGCTACAGAAAGTCAGCATAACAAGGCTTTACTAGTGATTTGGAAAGAAATAAGATAATGAGGAAACCTATAGGGATTTTGGTATTGAAAATTGGAATTTATAGGGAATTTTCAGCCTTTTAGGGATTTCAAAAAATATGAAGTGGAAACACTGAGTACATAAGACGGTAATCAGTTGATAAGAACTGCATTAGGAAACTTTTTTTGCCCTTTTTAAGGATGGCGAAAAAAGCCAAATCCTTATCTGCGTATTCCATCTTGTCTGCCAAAGAGTAGGAGGATTGCATCTCCTATCTGTTCTTCGCAGTTATTTGGTAGATGTGTCTCTTAGAGACCAATAAAATCCCGCTTGAAGTGGTTGGCTATGCGGAGGAATTTATCTTTCTTATCCGGTTTGTGGGTGCCAAAATGTTTAATGTATCGATTCTGGTGGCATGTCTTGTATATAAAATCAGTCTGGTGTCTGAGACAGAATGGAGGAAAATTGTCTAAGTGGGTTGTCACTGCTGTTGGGTGTCAATACATCGATTGCCCCGGATTTGGTAACTTGTCCGTCGGTTTCCCTGGACACCTTAGACCTAGTTCTTTATTTCATTAATTATTTTCATTGATCTAAATAATTTTCTCATTAGTCATACTTTATAAACAAGAAATGTTTTTTGGCTGAATTTCGAAGTAGCAGCAAGCCAATTGTCTCTGCTTCTTGCTGGGACCGTTTCTCATAAGTGTCCTCCGCTCTTTGCAGTTGTCCTCGCAGGAAGGGTCATCCCACTTGGCCACAAGACATCACAAAGTAATTCCTTGCGATACTGGATGTTAATTTTAACGTCATCGAAACATGTCTACCTGTCACTGAGCCCCGCAAGATCGATATTAGATGGGATTACCCCCTCCTCTGTCTTTATTTGTCCCCCAAAATAGACTACAACAATTATTTAGGAGCCATGGAGACCTGGTCACCCTGGTCCCCACCCTCTTATTTGATATTCAAGGGTGTCTTTCATATCTGAAGGATTTTCCCCGATCCATCTCCTGAAGACGCACCCGAGTTGCCGAGGGAGGCACCTTAGAAATTATTAAAGACTCAAGGGTCTTAAAACGATCTAAGTATAGTTCTCCTGCCTCCCGAGTGTGTTTTTCAAGAAGTATCCAAATCTTGCTGACATAGGAGTCTGCTACATCCATCGGATCTGTATGGATACTACCACTAGAAAGAGTATTAAAAGGATCTCTAAGCTCAATTCTATATCATAAGTACTGCACAAAGCGGTATCCACTAAAAATAAATCAGGCAAATTTGGGGGGAACCGGCACCTCTTTGTTCTGATTCCCCGATGTCACTGTGAGGAGTGGGGGATGTTTTTCCAGCACCATACCGACTTTGCTTTTTTGTACTTGGTTTAATAGATTGTCTGAAAATTCACTGTCAAGGACAAGATCCCTAGCAAAACAGTCTAAATTAATGTTGGGGAAGGTATACATAATAAGGCTCACCCTTGAATTATAATGCTCCTCGTGCTCACTATTCTCTGGAATCGTAAATGCACTGTCGCAGAATTCGGATAGAAATGCCAATATGTAAACCTATATAATTATAGGAGCTTATTAGCTGATTGGAACACTTCATCCTTTGAAAAACTTTAATTTAGGTTAAGAGTGAGCGTTCAGAACTAGAAGGACTTCACTGGCTCGTAAGGACCATACATGGCCCTAAAGGGCATTTGGATGTATTGAGACCACACAACCACTTAATGGCTTAATGACCATAAATGGGCTTCCGAAGGGCCCCTTCCAATGTATTAAGACCACACAACCAGTTATAAGTTTGATGACCATACATGGACCCTTCGGGTCCATAGATTGCCAAAATACTGGATATAAATTTAATGACCAGAAATTACCGCGTAAGAAGTCTCCCCTTTACGTTTCAGGTATTATGACGTTTTAACGAGTCTTAAAAAAACTTACCGAAGGGGTGTTGGTTCCCATTTTTGCTTCACCAAAGAAAAGTTGGCCGATGCATGCATGATCATCACTGTTGGCCTGGAAAAAGAATAAAAAATTTATTTCTCTTTGAAGTATTTATGGTTTTAAGCTGTGAAAAGAATATTAATCTAAGGATCTTCAAATCTCCTTCCTAGAGACAACAGTAGAATGCAGGATCTTAAAAACACCTTGTTTTCAAAACGATATTAATAGCTAAAACCACGGTGAAAAGTACATTTTCTATAGGATCGAGGGGAGTGGGGTGAACAGCTGCATCAAACTATGGAAGTGTCTTTAATAGTCTGTAAACCTTGGGTTAGTCTCGGACCCTCAATGTTCAAATAGTCTGAGAAATTCATCTCGCATAAAAATTAGGCTATTGCCGTTAAACCATGGTGAAAAGTTCATTTCTCTGGGGTCTCCTTCTTATTGAAGGCCCTGGTAATTTCACTTATTATTAATCTGGGTATTAGGACCCCCAAATTTACTTCCTAAAGGCAATAGTAAACGCTAAGTTTCCAAAAGCAGGCTCTTAAAAACACCTTATTTTAAAAACATGCTTCTTGCTAAAAGAATGGGAAAAAGTAAACTAAAGTAAACTAAAAGAAATAAATCTTAAGTTTTTTAGTGGAAATAAATAAGTTTTATGGAAAATATCAAAGAATAAACGCTTATATTAAAGTCAGCATCTTGAATGGCATTCTCCTCATGCTGGATCGCTGAATGGGGGTGTATCATCGCCTTGTAAGGGCACCACAAGTCTTGAAGGATAGACGACTTCTTGCTTGGGGGGGTAGAGGGCCTTGCAACCTGTGCTGTATAGTGGGATGGTGGTCGCATTCTTGTCGCTTTGCTTGGGACCTGAAGGAGCCGTCTCCAGACTTTGTATGGAGAGGGTAAATGTATCCTCATTGCATGCCTTTGCCCTTTTTTCGGGAGGAAGCACTTCTTTGGAATTTTCCTTGAAAAGAAATTAAATTTTAGCTTTTCGTGTTATGAAAAACACATCTTAAAGAAATTAGTTTTCATTAAAAGAAACGTGTACGGTTAAAATATGTCTTAATTTTCATAGAAATGTATGAGCATTGAAGAAGAGTAGAATCTGGTTTTTGGAAATAACTTCATTGTCCCCCACTCACCTTAACAGGGCCAAAAATGCACCAATCGAAAATTCAGTGTGTAAGCCTTTGCTCTATGAGGAATTCAAACTTTCTTAACCTTATTAAGGGAACAGAAAAATTTAAATTAGCGAATATCATAGATCATAAATATTTTATTCTTGGTATAATATACTAAAAAAAAAAAATATTCTTCAGACGTATTTTGTTCTTGGGCTTCTTGCAGCGCTTTTTCATATGTCCCCAAGCACATCATTAAAATT
This sequence comes from Artemia franciscana, assembly GCF_032884065.1. Classification (NCBI taxonomy): domain Eukaryota; kingdom Metazoa; phylum Arthropoda; class Branchiopoda; order Anostraca; family Artemiidae; genus Artemia; species Artemia franciscana. Next base: position 18,793,639 of record NC_088878.1, read on the forward strand.
CTGGTGATTAAATTTTAGTTTTTCCCAAATTGAATCTAATTTCAACATGCTCCTACTTACACTTAAAATTAATAATCGTTTGCTTTCTGGAACTGCAAGGGTAAATCTATTTTAAAGAAAAAGTAATCTTTTTAAAGTAAAACAATCCAATCAATATTTCAAGTATTTTTAATCCCCCAATTAAATTTTGGCATTTATTCTTACAATAAAGTTTTATACAATGTTGATACTTAAACACACCCTCCTCCTTTATCACTGTCCTCCGGCTTAAAAATTTGCCATTATTCAGCCGTCTGAGAATTTAGTGCTTATTTAAATGGGAATAAAATAGGTTTGGTACGTGCCTGAAAATAGCTTTTCAGGGCAAGTATGTAGATGCCTGTCTCAGTTTTCTAACTCCTTTTTAGAAAGCAATACAGCAAGGCTCTCAAATATTTGTCAAAAAAGACACTTGTTTACTGTTCTTTAGGATAATTCATACCCTCCCTTTTAATGAAAAAATACATTTTTGTCATTTTTTTTGGGCTAAAATTCAGTATTATATTTATCCATACCACCCTACTTTGCGATTCGAAAGTAATATCAGAATATACATTTTCCAGCTGGTACGGCTTTCATGCAATTATCAGAAGAGCAGCTGTACAGTGGAAAATTGTGGTTTACGCCGTGAAGGGTTTAACCTAGCGCAATTGTTTATACCCTTTTTTTAGCAGACTACTAGAAAGCGGTTTTCAAAAAATTGCCAGAAAATAAGACTATTCTATCGATTTTTCTATCAGATTATTCAAACTTTTTTATGGGAGTTTAGCTGTTAATTCAATACATAGAGTTACAAACGGTTAAATTGGTGGAGTGTATAGAAAGAAGGGGTCACCAGCATAATAACAGCTGTCCGATAGAAAATAAGTCATTTTGACCATTAACGGTTTAACGCAACTTACGCCTTTTCTAATAATCAGATTGAAAGTGGTTTTAATGAATTTCAGCGGGAAAGTAAGATTATTCTATCAGTAATAAAACCTTTTTATGTGAATTTTGGGGTGGGTTTTAGATGTTTATATAATATAGAGAATTATAGTAACTCAAACTCAGTAGGGGGATGCAACAGAAAAAGGGACTCACCAGCATATAAGCAAAAATCCGATTTTTTCTTCAAATTTCTCAGAGCATCCATTTTAGAAAGTCTTGAGTTGTGCCAGTTTCAACATCTGATAGAAGACTTTTCGGAATTTTGTCCTAATATCTTTTTTGCATTCCTTGGAAACAACAGAAAACTACACAGTTTCACGCGTTGGAATAGCGAATGACGCTTTTGTTTTTCGAGAAATAACAGGGATTCTTTATCCCATAAAATCAACAGTCTCTCTAACTGCTCTGCTAGTAGAAAATGGATGCAAATTTGCTTGCATAAAATGGCAGGTATATTGGGATGGTAGCTTTGGAGATTGGGAGGGAGGAAGGGAGCTTGTGAGAGAGGAACCCTTTGAAGGTTGTTTAAAGAACAATTTTAGAAATCCTGAAGCAAAGAAGTTCCTGAAGATTTTTTAAAGGAAACTGTGGGGGTAAAGAAGGACTTAGGTTTTTTCTAAACATAAAACCCAAGAAAAACCCTAAAGTTAACAAGCCCAGGTGGTTTTTAAAAGGAAATCTATATTTGGCGGGGAGGTCTGAAGGTTTTTAATCATAAGAATCTTAGAAATCAAGGAATAAAACCCTGAAGGTTTTTATAGAGCCATCTTAGTGATCCTAAAGTAAACAAGCCTTGGCACCTATGGATCTCTAAAAGGAAAGTATGGAATAACAATCTTAGAAATCTTGAAATAAACAAGCCCCCTGGAGGTTCTTAAAGAACAATTTTTTGCAATCCTGAAGCAAAGTCTCGCAAGATTGTGTCACCCTCAACTCCTATTATGCAATATGCACCTATGTCTTGAAGAAGTTTAAAAAAAAGTGTCGGGACTGGGATTCGAAAGAATAGGGGCCTTTTCGGATTTGTTGAGCCTCCACTACTCCTTCTATATGTTGTTTTGTTTTCATCTGCTCGTCTTTGGTTGAGTGTAGCTCTATACTTTGCTTTGAGATACTTCTTTTTTGGAAAACTGCGTTGGAGTTAATTTCTGTCCGTTTTTCATTGATCTTTTTTATTTGTTTATTAAAAGAGTATTTGTTAATTTTGGTTTGGTTTATTTTACTGGATTTTAAGAATTAAGGTTTTATCTTGTTTTTTTTCTATTTAGGCTTAATTTTGCGGGTTTTAATAAAAGTTTTTTTTTGATGAATGGAAAGGGTAATAAAATTCCAGTAAATGGATTGAAAATCTGCGTAATTCTTACTTTTCTAAAGGGCTGAAACCACTGTCATCTCGATCCTGTACAATCGTGAATATAAGCAAATATTGATCTACTGCTTTATTAGAAGAATCTTATTTTGTTATACTTTTTCTAACTGTTTGTTCCTTTAGATAAATGTATTTTGAGCTCATTTAAGAAAAATAATTCCGATTTGTTGTTAAAAAAAGGAAATATGACGTCGAAAATCAATGTAACCAATTTTTTCCGGTTGAGTTTGTCTTGGTTCTTAAACTTTGATAAAGCTGTCTTCATTGCCGGAAATTTTAGGAACATGATAAAAAAGAACAATTCACGCTCAGAATCAACACAAGCACAAATCTCTTCAAACATTTGTTGCCCTTAATAGCACCTCTTAAAAGACACCAAATATTCGCTCAAGTTCCAGCCGGGTCCCGTAAGCGTTTAATCTATGAGCTTAGCTGTTCCTGATACATTATATATGCGCCTTAGCCTGGATGCACATAATGTCTGTTGATTTAGTTTCTTGTCCTCTAAAGGCTTCAACTTATTACCCTCATCTGTCCCTGAAGTATTATATATTCATTGTTATGACAACATCATATTCTATTTGCAGATATTATAAAGAATTAACAAAGAAAGTTGACGACATTGAAGAAATAACAGCTCTCCAGCGCGGAGATTTATTTCAAAAAGAAAAAGACCAGAATCAGTATGGTAAGAAATCTTACAACTATAATACGGCTTATGTGCTGACCTACGGTGAGCATACTTCCATGAAAATTGTACACAGTTACATAGTTCTGAGTTTTATCCTGCTTTACAGGAATTAATTAGAAAAATTTCTGAAAAAGAATTTTTTTTAAAGAAACGTAAAGGTCAGATTAAACTTAATATCAGTAGAAATAAAGTACCATAATAATTCAAACACAAAACAACCAGAAAATACTATTAAATGATAAATGAATTTCAAAACGAACATAAATTAGATAAGCAATCATAGCAAACAAACATGAAACAGGTACTAATATAAATGAATAAAAAATGCTAAAACGAGTAAAATTTATATCGAATATACTAGTCAAGCTTAAAACGAATAAAGAATTCTAAAAAAAGCGCTTGGTTACTTCCCCCTTCGCTAACTGTAAAAGTCGAAAGCCTACTGCGCCATCTGCGTTATATTAAAAACCAATTAGTTGAAGAGAATACTAACCTGGGCGCACTATAATCATTCACATCGAAAATAATTTTATGATTTGGTTTCAACAACGGGTAATGCGCTCATTTTTTATAGAAAGACTGCGTTCTTTTGTGCTAAGATCTTACTTCTAAGACCTTATATCTTTCTGTACAGATTACCATTCTTTTGTTCGCTATTGTTTTAAGGTCTTACAGCTCACGTAGATTAGCTAAAAGTGCAAAGAATGTCATTTTTCTGCCGCATAGAACCATGATTAGAGAACTTTGGTCATGTACTCATCATTGGTCTAAGATAACTGATCAAAGCAGGATGATGAAAGACGTTTGCAATAGAACGGCATAAAAAGTAAGATCTTAAGTGTTCCTTGTCGAAGATGCAACATCTTAGCACAATGATGAGCAAAAGTACAGCCCTAAGGCATCTTTTTTGAAGAATTTTCATTAAAATGAATATTTGCAAAAAAAAAAAATTTACCCTCGTGACCTCAAAGATTATCTTAACCATGAAAGATTAATTTTTGGACCTTACATTGATGAAAATAAATACCTTGGAATTACAATGTGATACTATGTGACCTGCAGCGGGCCATATGATTTGCAGAAAGAACAGCATGTTCGATTAACTATTGCCCTTTGGGAAGGGTTTTGATCCTTTACCTTGGAACTGCATTGGCTTCATTTATATAAATGTTTGTTTTATGTGTAAAGCCATTTTACAATTTTGATTGTTTTTTCTTTTATTTTATCTTTTTTGTAATTGCAAAACTTCTAAAAAGATTCGACCCTTTTTGAAATATTGAGGGTGCTGTAATCCCCTTTACTACGGTGTTGCATTATAAGATGAAGTAAACATGCTAGCTTTTCAAAGTTAATTATTTTTCTAGAGTCTGACAACACAGTATCCCGTAATCTTTATAAGAAAGTTCGACTTCTTTGTTGGATATTAACTGCTGGTGTAAACCACGGAAAGAAAGCAGCCCATGTCAAAGCAACCTGGGGGCAGAGATGTAACATTATCTTATTTGTGAGTGGCAAAAAAGGTGAGCAAAAAAGTCTTTTCAACTGAAAGCAAGGATCAGCATAAAATTTAAAACGAACTTAAACTGCTCTATTTGTGATTGGCCAAAAAGGTGGAGTACTTTTGAAACGATCAACGATTTTCTTTTCGCGCGTGCCATGCCAAAAATGCTGCTAATTTTTGTCTCGTTTCTAGGCGTACAAAATAAAAAAAAAAAAAAAAAAAAAAACGAAATAAGACCCAAGCGTTAAGGACACAAAACTGAAGAACATAAAAAAATATATTTATTGAAACCAGCTTGTTTTAGTTGCAAAAGAAATAGTACTTATCGGTTATGTAATAGACACTCGGGAAGTGAAGTTCGATTAATGCTAATGAAATGAAACAAAATATGATGAATATACAATAGTTTAGAAACAAATTTGGGCTATATATTTGCACATTAGGGGGGGGGGGGTAAAGCAGAGCATATATTAAATACGTAAACTAACCATTGCTGTATTTAATATATACTAAACTTTACCTTCCCTCGTCTAATGTGCAAATATGTAGCCCAAATTTGTTTGCATAAACCAAACCACAATACAAATTAAATACTTAAATAAAATATAGCTACAATTTATTTTGCAGCCAAACCAAAGCTAATTGTGTGGTTTAAAAAGTTGCCCAACCAGTTTCTTGCGTCATGCTCGCATCATTCGCGATCGAAACTGTACAATATCTATTATATAACCGATAAGTACGTCAGAAGCCCCTTGCTCTAAAGACTAACTACTGGCGTGTGCAATTTATGCACCTGTTAACAATTAGCTTTTAAAAGATCGTTGCAACCAATATTTAGTTTTCTTGTTTTAACAAAACGATTTTTTTTTGTAATTGTGCAATTTATTATCCCGAAAAGTTTATGCTTAAAAATAATTATCAAAAAGTATTAATCTTTCGTAAATTTGCAAAGGTTATACATTCAGGAATTATCGTGAGAAGTACTCATGGTTAAGCTAAAGGTATTACTTTTTTCATAAATAATCAAACAAGTTTGTTGCAAAGAACTGTAAGCAAGGAGGGACTTAAATTAATAATAACCGAAAATCCAAAATAATAAAGTTTTGATAACAATATATACAAAAAAAAATCAGATTTTCATGGTGATTAAAGTGTATAAAATTCATCAAATTTAAAGTTGCCAAGAAAGCGCTAGGAGGTTGAGGAATTTTGACTGGCTTTCACAAAAGAGAGAAAATACTCTGAATAGTTCAGGTTGTCTTGATAAAACATACACCATCAAATTTAACACATTAGAAAGCCTTCTTGCAATGTTCAAGCTTTTGTTTACTAAAATGTATAATCTTTTTTTTTCCGAGGAAGATTATGGATGCGTGTTTATTATTGTTTTTTTTTCTCTCAGGGGTTACTGCATTGAACCAATAGATTCTAACTAGTCACAAATCACAAAAACACATTCTGGCAAAAAAATGCAAAATTATATGTTTTCTATATGAAAGCTTTAACGTCTATAGCAGGTTTCTCTTATACGCTGAATCTGACGGTGTTATATTCATTAAAATTCCTTTACTTTGGGGGGGGATTAAAAGTCCTTGACCATTTCCTAAAAGTTCCATCTTAATGCGCTCAGTCATTCCTGAGTTACATCCTTTTGATAGCCCAAACATAAATAACATGTTTTGATTTAGTTCCATAGTCCCCTCAAAATTCACTGAAAGACTGGACCCTAGAGATAAAATATGACGACCTTTGTCAACTGCCAATACTGTATGTGAACAAGGACATATTGCCTCAGTTATAGCCCTTTCCCAGTGGGCTGTGGGGTGGATGGCCCAAAAGATACAGTTAATGGACTTTTCAACTATGCTGACCAAAATGGATGTCTCGAAATTTTTTAATATGTTTGGGGAAGGAATTGGCGTTGCAAGGGGGAGTGGTTGCTTTCCAGTCTGTTTTGACTCTTAAGTAGGGCACGTAAAAAAACTTGAATTTTTGATTTCTGATCGAATGAGCCAACTCCAAAGTTTATACGATCACCCCCCCCCAAAAAAAACCCTTAAATATATTAACGATGGACAACTTTCGTATGTTACAGGCCTTGTCCTTGGGGCTGGGAGGATTTGTCGATCCCTGAGTTATAGTTATTTGAATTTCGCTGTACTTCGAACAAACCAGCCATTTCAAAATTTTGATCGGATACATTCGGGTGAAAAGAGTATCAGGGGTAGGGGGGATGGATTTCCTCTTATCACTTTTGACTATCACAATAGGGTACAATAACTTTTGACCTCCAATCGGATAAACCCTCTCCAAGTTTACACGGCCACCCTTTCCATAAAAAGTTATATATTAGCAATGGCCAACTAACAGAGCTTATAGCCCTTGCCCCGAGGGCTGGGTTAATTATCATACCGGCAACCATAATTATTTGACCTTCAAACTAATTTGAACAAGATGGTTATCTCACAATTTCGATCGGAATCAGTTGGGAGAAAAGGGAAGGCAACTAGAACTTTCAATTTCAAATCAAATGAGCCTCCTCCAAACTTTATACAACCACACCTTCTATAAGAACTTCATTTCCCAACAAAGGGCAACTTACATAATTTACAGCCTTTATCCTGGGACGGGGAAGGGGGATTTTGTCAACCCGGGAGGCAAATTTCAATGAGCTTTGGACTATTTTGAACAAAATGGCTATCTAAATATTTTGATTGGATACATTTGGGGAAAAGATATCGTGGGAGGGGGGCTAGTTACCCTTTGATTGCTTTTTACTCTTATACTCTTAAAAAAGCATGAGAATTTCTGATTCTTGAGGCTCTTCCAAAGGTGATACGACCACTCATTCCATAAGAACCTTATATGCCTCCAGGAGATAACTTACAACCGTTGCCCCCGGAATCTGGGGGCTCTGTGAACCCTGGAAGTATTGTTATATGATCTTTGGACTATTTTGCACAAAAAAGAAACCCCAAACTTCCGATTGGATGGATTTTGGGGAAAGATGGCGTGGGGAGGGGGCTAGTTGCCCTTCGATCACGTTTGAATCTTAAAAAGACAACTATAACTTTCAATTTCCATACAAATGAGCTTCCTCCTAAGTTTATGCGACACTTTTTCCATAAAAAACCTTAAATTCCCCCATGGCACAACTTACGATCCTAGACCCCAGGATCTGCGGTTTTTTTCAGTCCTGGAGGCTTTGTTAAAGGATCTCTGGAATATTTTGAACGAAATATCTATCTGAAATTCCGATCAGACACATTTGGGTAAAAGAGGGGTGTAGGGGCTCCGATAACTTTTGACTCCTAATAAGGGAACTAGAAATTTTATCTTTTAGTAAGATAACCTCCTCCAAAACTTATGTGACTACTCCTTTCCAAAACCCCTGGGGAAAATCGTTTGACCCTTGTCCCCAGGCTCTGGGGGATTTTGTCAACTCCGAAGATCTTGTTACATGATTTTTGGACTATTTTAAAAAGAAGGGCTAACTAAAAATTTCGATCTGATGCGTTTGGGAAAAGAGGGCGTAGAGGCTATATGCTCTCCGATCACTCTCGACTCTACAAAAGGGCATTATACCTTCCCGTGTCCAATCGTATGACCCCCTTCCAAAGTTTTTACAACTATCTTTTCCATAAAAAACCTCTTATGTTAATTATGAAAAACTAGCATAATTTATAACTCTTGCCCTGATGGTTTTCATTCCCAAAAACCCAATTACTGAAACTTTCAACTATGCAGAACAAAATGGTTATTTCAAAATTTTAATAGGATGTGCTTGGGGATAATTATAAGTTGCGGGGAAGGGGCTTGTTACCTTCCAACTACTTTTGAGTTAAAAATGGCACTAGAACTTTCAGTTTTTAATCGAGTTAACTCCTTTCGATAAATAAAACATTGTGCCCATTTCGCTGTTTATTTAGGCAGCGCCTTTACGCTGCTAAGTAAAGAGCAGCATTGGTAACTCTGGCAAACAAAAGCACTGATCTCAACATGAAATTGATAATTCTGGCAAACAAAAACTACTATTGCTTCAGTTTTAGGGGTGAATTGTAGTAACAGATTTAGTTCTTCCTATGGGTTGTTCTGTATATCCTCTTCTCACTAATTGGTTCTAGACATGTATTGAAAAATCCGCTATTCAGTGTTTCCGTTTGGGTTCCTTGCTTCTGGGTAAGGTTTATGGACGACACTTGGAGGCACGGAGTTGACTCCTTAAATCTACGTCTTGATCTTTTAAACAGGTTTGATAAAAACTAAAAATTTACAATTGTGATGGAGGGAAATAAAAAGCTGCGTTTATTGAGATATTTGATAAAAAAAAAAAGCTCTTCTAGTTATAAAATGAAAATAATAAACCGGATGAAAATGTAATCGGAGACCAATTTCAAGTCGAGAAGTTCTTATAGTTGAAACCCTGAACTAAAATCTTCACAAACATTACGAAAAGCATCTTTCCACTCAAAGTGTTCCAGGTGGCACTGTATTTAAGATGGAAACTATATCTATAAATGAATAGCCTAACTTAATTCCAGATGCATCATTACCATCCGTTGCTTTTCCGGTGCCAGATGAAAAAGGCCATCTTTGGGGTAAATCAAGAGAAGCATTCAAATACATTTATGATAAATATTTTGACCAAGCAGATTGGTTTTATAAAGCTGATGATGATACATATGCCATACCTGAGAACATGCGATACGTCTTATCTCGGTACAATACTACAGAACCCTTATATTTTGGAGCTAAGCTGAAAAAACCAAAAGTAAAGAACTTCTTCAGTGGAGGATCAGGTATTTTTATAACATATAAATGAACATATAGGTGTTATTTATATTTATATACATGTCAAGAAGTTTGATAAGTTTTTTAGTCCCATAATGTCTCTCTTCTTTTTTTAAAATCAAATTTATTTTAAATTTGATTTTCTTTGTAATTTTATCTTGGAGAAATATAGTTCCACCATAACATGAAAATTTTGAAATGTTTTCATTCGCAAAACCCTGATATATCACGCCATTTAAATATTAAGTAGCATAGAAATCCCAACTCTATACGGGCTTAGTTGGCTCCTCTTAAGATAATTTGGACATCGTTCTTAAAACTCTCGGAAACATAACAAGAAATTCTCAGTGTCCCAAAGCAACTGGTCCCTGAAAAGTCCCAAAAAACCCGTAGATTTCAAAAAATCAATGAAAAGCTGCTTAGAAGCTAAAAATTTTGTTGACTCAGTTTTTATAATAAAAGACCAGATATCAGGGTTGTCATAGGATGTATTGTATTATTTCACTGACAACATGAATAATACGCAATAACAGATAAAACATCATTCTTGAAATTACTGGAAACATACCAAGACATTCTCGAAAACCAGAATGATTACACAATATCAGATAGCGCATCATTTTTGAAATTCTCGGAAACATAGTACATCGGCGTATAGTTTGTCACAGTATCTCTGTCTGATATGACCAGATGTTTCACTGGAAGTATGAACAATTACAAAATACCAGATAACGCATCATTCCTGAAATTCTCGGAAACATACCAAGAAATTCTCGGCGTCCCAGAATAATTCCAAGTCCTTAAGAATTCTAAGCAAAAATTCAAAAAAAAGGAAAACATAAATTTGATAAAATCATTGGAAAACTCCTTAGAAGCTAAGAATGTTGCTGGCTCTGTTGTTATCTCAAAAGGCCAGATGTGAGGTCTGCCACGGAATGTGTTGTATTCTTTTACTGACAGTATTAATTATTAAGCAGTACCAGATTACGAATCATTCGTGAAATTCTTGGAAACATACCAAGACAGTCATGGTGTCCCAACATAATTCCAAATCCCCAAAATGTTCTAAGTAAAAAAAATAGAATAATTACAAGTCCCCAAAAAAACCCGTAAATTTCATGAAACCAATGAAAAATGGCTTAGAAGCTAAAAGTATTTTTGACTCAGTTGTTATCTCAAAAGACCAGATTTGAGGGCTGTCACAGGATGTGTTGTATTGTTTCACTGACAACATGAATGATTACGCTATACCAGATAACGCATCATTTTTGAAATTCTCGGGTACATGCTATGATATACTCAGAAACATGGATGCCTATTTTTGGAATGATGTCAAAAATGTGCTAGCAACTCTAATAGTACACCGGAGTATGGGGTACCACAGTATCTGAGTCTCAAATGACAAGAAGTGAAGGTTGTAACAGGATGTATCTTTTGTTTCACTGGAAACATGAATAATTACGCATTACCGGATAACGCATCATTCTTACAAGTCTTGGAAACATTAGGAAATCTTTCGTGTCCCAAAGTAATAAGTCCCAAAAAATCTTAGTCCAAAAATATATGTTTTAAAACAATTCGTGTCCGAAAAAATTTTCACAAGACAAATCTAGGCCCCAAAAAATTCTTTCCAAAAAAATTGTGTTGAAATAAAGTTTAAAAAATTCTCAAAGTTTAAAAAACTCTCATAGTTTAAAAAAATCGAAGTTCAAAAACATTGAGAGGCCACTGGGCCACTGGAGGGGGACATGGGGTCCTGGATGATAATGTAGGGACTCAAACTCATGCGCAAGCCCGGTAATGGAAAACCGATGTGCACAGAACCATTACATTATTAATAGTGTTTAAGTTCGCGGCCGAACGTGTTAATAGGATGCTAATCATTTCATTTAATTGTGAATTCATAAAGTGAATTGCGAAGTTTTTTGTCAAGCATAGAAAAGGCTCATAAAAAACTTTGGCTATGAAGTGTTTATAGATTCGGTGGTCTTTAGAATGGCCATTGGGTAGAGATGAGGGAATGGGACAGTTAAAAATATCTACTATTTATCTCCATTCATCACCCACTTGTTATGATCCTAATTTATACCACTGGATTCGTTCTTCTTCTTCCCGCAATATCTTTTACATATATCCAGAGAAGGGATTTATTTAGGATCCCATCTGCTAAAACATCGGATCTCGTCCTCGGGGTTATGTATTCTATATGAATATGTGTGACAGTTGAAATCTTCCAAATTGAATATGGGACATTTGAAATGCATTTTTAATTAAAAGTTTATCAATGGCTACATCATCCTTTACATATAGGGCTACCATTCCAAAAAAACTACATATTTTTTCTTCCTCTTGAACTGTACTTAATTCCTTCCCACCTTCACAGAGTGGGGGAATCACTCGGTCATAGAATCCTGTCGGTTTATATGGCATAATGTTACACTCCACAAGTTTCTATTGTACATATGCATATTATAGTTGACATGCCAGTGATAACAGGACACTTCACTATGGTCCTTATTCATCAACAAAGATCCGCATTCAAAAATTACCTCACACCAGGACTTCTTTAAGCCAATGTACTTTTGACTCAGTTGTTATCTCAAAAGACCAGATTTGAGAGCTGTCACAGGATGTGTTGTATTGTTTCACTGACAACATGAATGATTACGCTATACCAGATAACGCATCATTTTTGAAATTCTCGGGTGCATGCTATGACATACTCAGAAACATGGATGCATATTTTTGGAATGATTTCAATTATGTGCTAGCAACTCTAATAGTACACCGGAGTATGGGGTACCACAGTATCTGAGTCTCAAATGACAAGAAGTGAAGGCTGTAACAGGATGTATATTTTGTTTCACTGGAAACATGAATAATTACGCATTACCGGAAAACGCATAATTCTTACAAGTCTTGGAAACATTAGGAAATCTTTCGTGTCCCAAAGTAATAAGTCCAAAAAAATCTTAGTCCAAAAATATATGTTTTAAAACAATTCGTGTCCGAAGAAATTTTCACAAGAACACATCTAGGCCCCAAAAAATTCTGTCCAAAAAAATTGTGTTGAAAAAAAGTTTAAAAAATTTCAAAGTTTAAAAAAATCGAAGTCCAAAAACATTGAGGGGCCATTGGGCCACTGGAGGGGGACATGGGGTCCTGGATGGTAATGTAGGGACTCAAACTCATGCACAAGCCCGGTAATGGAAAACCGATGTGCACAGAACCATTACATTAGAAATAGTGTTTAAGTTCGCGGCCGAACGTGTTAATAGGATGTTAATCATTTCATTTAATTGTGAATTCATAAGGTGAATTGCGAAGTTTTTTGTCAGGAATAGAAAAGGCTCATAAAAAACTTTGGCTTTGAAGTATTTATAGATTCGGTGGTCTTTAGAATGGCCATTGGGTAGAGATGAGGGAATGGGACGGTTAAAAATATCTACCATTTATCTCCATTCATCACCCACTTGTTGTGATCCTAATTTATACCACTGGATTCGTTCTTCTTCTTCCCGCAATATCTTATACATATATCCAGAGAAGGGATTTATTTAGGATCCCATCTGCTAAAACATCGGATCTCGTCCTCGGGGTTATGTATTCTAAATGAATATGTGTGACAGTTGAAATCTTCCAAATTGAATATGGCGCATTTGAAATGCATTTTTAATTAAAAGTTTATCAGCGGCTGCATCATCCTTTATATATAGGGCTATTATTCCAAAAAAACTACATATTTTTTCTTCCTCTTGAACTGTACTTAATTCCTTCCCACCTTCACGGAGTGGGAGAATCACTCGGTCATAGAATCCTGTCGGTTTATATGGCATAATGTTACACTCCACAAGTTTCTATTGTACATATGCATATTATAGTTGACATGCCAGTGATAACAGGACACTTCACTATGGTCCTTATTCATCAACAAAGATCCGCATTCAAAAATTACCTCACACGAGGACTTCTTTAAGCCAATGTATTCACAGTAAAAAAAAAAAACATCTTTGAAACTTCTGTCACACCTTGATCAAACTCAGTTTATCATTCGATAATAAAACTTCGTTTATTAGACACCATGTCACTTAACACTTTACTTCAATTATTGAACAACATACTTGGTGAAGGAAGCTCAGATATTAATAATGCTTCTAAGTTTTTTCTTATTACCCCAGAAATTGAGATAACATCATATGAATAGGGCTCGTACTGTATAAATTGAGTGGTTTCACCGAGAATATATTGTTTCCATAAAATGCTAAGACTCTCCTTAGAAGTTTTTAGCTGGATAAGAGGGACTAGCAACTCCAATAGCACATTAGGATAGGGCTGTCGTTAAAAGCAGAGAAGAGATACGAGGAGTTGGTGACACCAATAGTACATCGGGATAGGGATGTCGTTAAAAGCGGAGAAGGGATACTACTCTCAAAGAAGGGAACTTAACTATTTTAAACTCAACTACAAAACAACTCAACCATCATCTAGTCAACCACCACATAGTTCAACCACCACATAACTCGACCACCATTAATTCAACCACCACATAACTCAGATCTGTTTCAATTTTTGTCTCGAGAGGTAATTTTTAGTTTTGAAAAAAGGATCAAAAACGGAATACTGCAATTGGTTCCATTTTTCTGAACAGCAAAACGTGACTCAATGGGAGAAAAACTCGATTCAAGTGAACAAAAGGCGTTTTGGCAGTTTGTACTTTTCTTTACTATTTTTTTCATAAAATCCTTAACATCTGTAAATGTTTTTATCTTCTAAATTTATTTAATCTTCGATCTCACCGTAAGCACAGGGGACACACAAACACTAGAAGAAAAGAGTGATATACTCCTAAAATCAATCTCTCATAATGTTTTCTTCCTGAGGGTATGGAAATAAAAACAAATCAACATATTCCTATGTAAGTGGTTGCCCAGAAGATCAAAACTTCAATCGAAGCTTTATGGCTATGTTTTTGAATTGTTCTTCTGAACAAGAACGTGTCCTTCTTTTAGAATTCTAGTATCTGCTTCTTTTTTACAGGTAGGAGGAGGATCTCTCTTAGTTAATTATCAAATATTTTTTTAAATAAATAATATAATTTTAGGTTATATTCTAAGTAAAGAAGCGTTAAGAAGATTTGCCACTATATCTCTCAACAATAAAACGATTTGTAAAATCAAAGGAACAGAAGGCATAGAAGAAGATGTAATGATGGGTATGGTATTATCTTATTATTGGGTTTAATCTTATTATCTATTAATATTATCTATAATCTTATTATCTTATTATTGGGTATAATCTTATTATCTATGATCTTATTATAATGATGGGTATAATCTTATTATTTTGGATCGTCATTTTATTGAATTTACGAGGCAGGGATACTTTGCCTATGCTTTTTTCTCCAAAATTGTTAATTATCATTCAAACTGAGAAAATCATAGATAGTGCAGGCCTATTTGACCGCACAAGTCCTCACTTCAAAACTTACCAGACACACAAAAGATGCATCGATAGATAAATACCGATATGGGAGATTAAAGTTCAATGAAGCCCAAAATTGAAGCCAGATTTATATAGTCAATTTAATCATTTGACCTTTTAATTACTTCCACAATCTGTTCAAATTATCAAAGCCTATTTATTTTTTTGGTTGCGAAGAGAAAGCCCGTTACAGTAACAAATAGCGGGCAGTGAAACCTTCATAACGAAATATTTGACAAAAGATGGGATTTGCGAAAACTATGTTAGCTGCCACATGTGTTCTCCAATCATCAAAAACAAGTATATCATCAGCGACGAAATTGTATTTTTACTATGATGAGTAAGGTTTTATCAAAAAGGGTATAGATTGTCCCAATCTCAGCAGCCCCTCAAAGGAGGGTTGAAGAATTACGCTCTAAGGCAAGACGAAGTCTAGAAACACAAAACTTAAACTATAAATGTTGTACAACGGGTGACTCAATATGTCTTTTTTGCCCCAGAATAAAATATTTGATGCTGCAAGAGTATAAAGTCTATGCTTGAATGCTAACAACAAACAATAAAACATAAAATCGCGAAGAAAGGAAGAAAACGAGGAAAAAAAGCAGCCAGTGACAAATATTGAAAAAATATGCAAATATTTCGGCCAAGGCCTCCGCTTGACCGTACTTAGTGCAGAATAATAGTGATAAAAATATATAAAAAAAACTTAAAACAAAACACAAAACTACAATAAGATGATTCTTTCTGATTAACAGTGAAAGGGTAACACTGGCTGGCTAAGTTACCCTTTCACTGTTACTCAGAAAGGGGCATCCTATTTTAGTTTGGTGTTTTTGTTTAAGGTTTTTTCAGTGTTATTCTGCACTGAGGACGGTCAAGCGGAGGTCTTGACTGAAATATTTGCTTAATTTTTCAATCTTTTCACCGGCTTTTTATTGTCCTTGTTTTCTTCCTTTCTTCTCGATTTTATGTTTTATAATGATTAGCCAGTGTGGTCTCAGAAATTATTTATTTAACAACAAAAAAATAGCCCTCCCAAGAAAAACATAAAAAAAGGGGCTCAAAATAGCGACGTTTCGTGTTTTTAAATTTGCGAGTCAATGTTTGAACCAGCTTGCCTCACTAGCTAAAGAGCAAGAATCATTCTTTAGCTCATAGCCCCCTTAGTGAAAACTTGAACTTGAAAACTTAAAAATTTAAACATATGATTTGGCGACTCAAAGCAGTTATGGCTATTGAAGATGTTTAATGTCAAGAAAAAATAAACACAAAATAATTTTCCATTTGTTATTTTTATATCAATGAAAGTTTATTCTCAAAAATATTTCTGATAGAATTTTAACATAAGTTACTACGAGTTATAATGTGGCAGCAATTAGACAGAAAATGCGACAATATGCTTCGGAGCCTAATTTCTATTGATTCCGAAGTTCCTATCTTCTACTGTTTCTTTTTGAAACAAATGGGGAATAAATATGGGGATGAAGATCAAAATTTTTTAATGGCAAGTGAGCATTGTCTAAGGACTTTAAAGTTTCTTATAACTATGCTTAAAGTTTGTCGGAACAAGATGCTGCCTATACCAAATACCTAAATTTCTTAGGCAAATTCTTATTAACAACAGATGGTTTCTTTCCGAATTTGAGCAGCTTCGTTTTCTTAATATTGATTCGCAAACTTAATCTCGCTGATTAATGTCCACCTCGTTAAAATGTAACACCTGTAGTCATCAATTAAAATTGAGTGAACTTTTGACAATTCTCAAAGTGTTTTTTTTAATTGAGTGCTGAATTTAACCTTTCCTCTGTTTATCGTTCCTCATTGAAATAAGCTGTATATTGGCTCAAAACCATTACTCAACTCCATTATTCATTACTTCCAAAGAAAACTGATATTATTTACAAGAAGAGGAGGCTCAAAAGACCAAGCATGACTCAAGTCAGTCTTAAACCTCCAACAAAGAGAAAAAAAATATGTAGTATGGGTTTAATAGTTCTTAATATTTTAATTATTCACAGCGAAGTGTCTCAACAATGTTGGAGTGAAGCTGATGGACAGTCGAGATGAAAAAGGGAGAGAAAGATTTTTACCATTTCAGCCTTCTGACCATTTAGTGCCAGGTAAAATTTCCCTGGATCATTGGTACTGGAATAACGTTTACTATAAGGCCAAAAAGGTAAATTAGATTTACTTTCCTCTCTTATATTGTGAAATTGAAAAAAAAACTTTACAGCAGAAAATACTTTCAAAGAAAAACAGAAAATGAAATCAAAGTCTTATATGATCAAAAAAAAGTAATTTAATAAATCAATCTTAAAACGAAACAGAAATTATTGTACGCGATGGCATAAAACCTAAAACAAACATAAATTAAAATCAATAATCATCTCTATGAGCGATATTTTGCAGAACATATATTCGCCGGTCAAGCACGGAAGCAAGATTTTGTGTTGAGAAGGGGAGGGGGGCGTATATTTGAAAAGAGCCACGAGACTGTGAAATATTGAGGAAATACCAAAAACTAAAGAAGTTGTTAGACTTAAGAGTTTGGGCTGAAGAAAAACCCAAAAGCCACCCCATACACGCAAGTGTCTGCTCCAACTGGTATCCCATATACACCAGTATACTTTCACGAACAAATATGTTATTGGGCCAATCTTTGACAGTACAAGGGTTAATAAGATAATTGTAGCAATCATGATTCAACTATAGTCATAACGATTATTTTGATGATCCTTATTGCATCATTCTCAATCACATTAATCAAATTTATTTAGAAATAAGAGATAGCTTACTGATTACGAATATTATATAAAACCTAAGACGAACAGACTTAGAATGAATAATCAAGTCCGACTTAGAATGGACTGAAACTATCCCATTGAAGGATGGTATGACTTTTTTTGCGAAGCAGGGTGTTTTTACAACATTGTTGTTTTTTAGGGCATTTGGTATTATAGAAGTAAAAGCGCAAAAATCATTAATTTAAGTTTTGGATTTTAGTGAGCAAATGGTGGCCACTTTACTGCCTATTTTCGTGTAATTAAAGCTCTGCATTATATGACATGTCACCTCCTCTGTTCTTACTAAAACATTAAAATAAAGGCCGAACTCTTTAGAACTTTAGAAAATAAAGATTCATACAAGTATATACTTAAAACTAAGTATATGAGTCGAAATACTCCTTCAAAGGTAGGAGTAATCATTTAAGAAGAATAGGTTTGGAAAAATCATTTATAAAAGAAGGGAAATAATTATGTATTTTTTTTTTTACATACAGTTGGTATAGATGGGTCTCTCAATTTTCAGTTTAAATTAGTGGAATGGCATTAATTTTATTTTTTTAGAACTTACTAATAAAATGTTGATAAAAAGTGGAAATTCATACAACTTAAGGTAACCGTGGAAAGAGAATGCAACTACAATATTACTTCAGAATTTCTCACCTTCTCAATACCAGTCAGTCACAAAATATAGTTATTATGGCACTTGGTATTAACCAAGTGATATATAACAATCGCAAATTCTGTCGGTCTGTCGGTCCCGGTTTCGCTACTTTAAGCACTTCGAGGTAAGCTAGGACGATGAAATTTGGCAGGCGTATCAGGGACCGGACCAGATTAAATTAGAAATAATCATTTTCCCCAATTTGGCCATCTGGGGGGAGTGGGGAGCCCGTTAATTCGGAAGAAAATAGGAAAAATGAAGTATTTTTAACTTAAGAACGGTTGATCAGATCTTAATGAAATTTGATGTTTGGAAGTATATCGTGTCTCAGAGCTTTCATTTTAAACCCCGACCGGAACTGGTGACATTAGGGGAGAGTTGAGAGGGGGAAACCTAAAATCTTGGAAAACACTTAGAGTGGAGGGACCGGGTTGAAACTTGGTGGGAAAAATAAGCACAAGTCCTAGATGCATGATTGACATTACCAGAACAGATCCACTCTCTTTGAGGTAGTTGGAGGGGGGTTAATTCTGAGAAATTAGAAAAAATGAGGTATTTTTAACTTACGGACGGGTGATCGGATCTCAATAAAATTTGATATTTAGAAGGATATCGTGTCTCAAAGCTCTTATTTTAAATCCCGACCGGATCTGGTGACATTGGGATGAGTTTGGGGCGGGGAAACCTAAAATCATGGAAAACGCTTAGATTGCAGGGATCAGGATGAAACTTGGTGGGAAAAATAAGCAGAAGTCTTAGATACGTAATTTACACAATTGGAACGGATTCGCTCTATTGGGGGGAGGGTTAATTCTGAAAAATTAGAAAAAATGACCTATTTTAACTTACGAAGGAGTGATTGGATCTTCATGAAACTTCATATTTAGAAGGATCTCGTAACGCAGATCTCTTATTTTAAATCTCAAACGGATCCAGCGCCATTGGGGGGGGGGAGTTGGGGGGACCGGAAATCTTAGAAAATACTTAAAGCGGAGAGATCAGGATTAAACTGGATGGGAAGAATAAGAACCTGTCTAAGATACGTGACTGACATAACCGGACCAGATATTCTCTCTTTGGCGAAGTTGGGGGGGGGGAGTAATTTGGAAAAATGAGGTATTTGTAACTTACGAAAGGGTGACCAGATCTTAATGAAATTTGATATTTAGAAGGATCTTCAGCTTTAAAGCTCACATTTTAACTTCCGGCCAAATCCTGTGACATTGGGGGGAGTTGGAGGGGGAAAACGGAATTTTTGGAAAACGTGAACATTGGGGTATTTTTATCTTACGAATAGGTGATCAGACCTTAATGAAATTTGATCTTTAGAAGGAGTTCATGTCTCAGAGCTCTTATTTCCAATCCCGACCAGATTTTTTGACATTGGGGGGAGTTGGAAGGGGGAAATCTTGAAAAACACTTGGAGTGAAGGAATCGGGATGAAGCTTGGTGGATAGAATAAGCAAATGTCCTTAATACGTGATTGACGTAAACGTACCGGATTCGCTCTCTTTGGGGGAGTTGGGGGGAGGGGTTCAGTGATTTGGCAAGTTTGGTGCTTCTAGACGTGCTAGGACGATGAAAAATGGTAGGCGTGTCAGGGAGCTGCACAAATTGACTTGATAAAGTCGTTTTCCCAGATTCGACCATGTGGGGGGCTAAAGGGAGAGGAAAAATTAGAAAAAAATTACGTATTTGTAAATTACGAGTGGGTGATCGGATCTTAATGAATTTTGATATTGAATTTAGAAGGACGTCGTAACTCAGAGCTCTTATTTTAACCCTGACCGGCATTAAGCCTCTGATTTTCCTTTTAAATCAATCTATTGATTCTTAGAATTTTGTTAGAGCTCATACCATATGAGCTCTTGGCTCTTCTCGCCTCGTCACAAGTGTCATATGAGCTCTTAGCTCTTGTGTTTTTGTATAGGGGTTGCATATATTTGTTCATAAAATTGTCTAAACTGCTATAGATATCGCTGAGGATTTTTATACCTATTTTGATACATGCCATTCTATCATATTTCCACGATTAGATTTTTATAAATCAAAATTTAACAGGACAATTTTCTTACTTAATACTAAATCTGAGTCAAATTTCAAATTTTATTTTTGTGATCAACAGACATATTGAGTTAAACTTTATATTGAATATCTGAAAATCTTTGAGGTAAAAAGAAAAATTAATTAGAAATCTACTACGGCTTAAAACCCTTAGAATTTAAATCCCCAGTCTATACCTATCAAATAAAAAATAACAAACGCATAATTATTTGTTATTTAGGGAGTATTTCGACTCGTATACTTAGTTTGAAGCATACATATTTATTAGAGTTCATATTTTTCTGTTAATTTAGGTCTTTATTCGAATATTTTAGGATGAATAGAAGAGGAAATACTAGCGAAGAGCTCTAAACTGACAGGAATCTAGACTGGCAGGACAAGCCTTTATAAACATTCACCGGAATATTGAGGTAGACATCGACCGTGTAATAAATAGACATGGTGGTTGTAGAAATAAAAAAAACTTTTACTTAAAAAATTGCAAATTCTGTAATTTCAGCGAAATATATCGAACTTTAAAAAGTGAATAGATACGCTACGTTGTTCTGAAGAGTAAAATTTTGATTAGTAAATTTTTGAGATTTTGTCAAAGTTGACACTGTTTATCTAAACACTATTTTTGAAAAGAAGCAGTGATTAGTTAATGCTTTATTGCCCTCGTTTTAAAAGTCTTCTATGCATTTCTATCTCTACGTTCTGTTTTTATGCTACACCCTCAAAAGAACTAGTATTTAATGCTCAATATATTTTTTACGAATATACAAGTTGTATCTTTATCCTCATTTCCTACTCTTCACTACTATCATAGTTACTAAGCGATGCCACAAAGTTAGGCATAATGCTAAATGGTTTGACCTATACAAGTTGTCACAAAGAGTGCATGCCCCCAAAAGATGGTTCAAAACCATTTTTTTCTTTTTACAATAAAAGGTTTAACTCACTCGCTATACCGGCAGACGTGTAAAGGCAAAAAATTATGCAGAAAATATTAAATATCATACTTTTTAATATATGTTGAACAACTTTTTATTTTTATGGTGGGGTGGTTTTTATAATATACTACTATTTATATCAATATTTTTATATTATTTTAATTTCAACAGATTTATTAGAACTTTAACACTCGCCAGATTTTAGATTAAATTAACGACCATTTCCACTACCTACCTACGATACACAATTTTCGAGTTTCCTTATAAATTGCGAGTATTTCTTTGTTCGTAATTTTATCGAAGTAACCTTTCGTACCCCCCCCCCAAAGAAAATCCTGCATCTGCCCCTGTTTTTGCCTAGCCAGAATGAATTCTAATCTACCACCCCAACAGCGTAATGGAAAAATTAAAAATAGATAAGCATCATATGGGTAATGGCATAGCCTTAATCAGGGGCTTCCAGCACGATTAACACGAATTTTCTCGCTCTTACATAATTTACATTTAAGAGAAGTGAAGAATCGGCTTCTGGTACATAAGATGATACCAGATGTCAGGAAATATAGTTTACACATTGTTTAATCGAATGATGAACTCACGTCGATAACAAGTGAAGATGAAATTTGGATACGTAGCTCAAGGAATAAGGTTTGGAGGAAATAAGTGGCAACTTGTTTCTGGTCCAGGGTAAGAACACAGAGTGGATATGCCAGATAAAGTTTCGGAGGAAACATAAGGTGACTGGTAATGGGAGGGAGTATTTCCTTAAGACCTGAGATTGGAAAGGCAAAGCCTCGGTAAGAGGGTCACAGCGGGCCAGTCATTTGTGCGTTGAGAGAACCAGCTGTCATTCGTGGCTCCCCGAAGAGACTCCTCTCTCTCAAAGGAGGCCAAATACCTCTTAGAATTGATACGATCAATTCCACATTATTTCTCAAGTCTCTCCTTTCCATTCCAAAATTCAATACCTCCCAACTTTTCCAAAGACCGTTGAAATCAATTCATTTCTACCTTTTGATCATCTCTGGTTTTCCCCAATGGTACTTAACACTTCTTTGTTTACCTAAGTTCTTTTGTCCTCCCCCCTATTTTATAATTCTCCCAAAAATTTCATTTCCGCCATCACGTTTTTTCAAGTTTAGTCTCTTTTTTCATTTGTTTTCTTTTCTATTTTTCTCTTAAGTTTCCAGTCACGCCACATGAATCGTCTTAAATTTTATTTGGACTCTAGTGTCGTTTTTTTTAGACTGAAGTTCATTATTGTAGTCTCCTTTTATGTTTTTTTCTATCTCTCTTAGTTTTCTTTATTTCTATAAACGAAACAAATAATTCGTCCTCACATGGGAACCAAATTGCTACATCTTGTTTTTGATGTTAGACCAGAATTTTTCGAATTTTCTGCAGGGGCGTGCACGCAATAATTTTATTTTTATTCTTCTCTGACCAATTCAGTGGATCATCTTAGTGCCTATACATATAAATTTCTACATATAAAACCACAAATAATTTCTATATAAATAGCTCTTTGGAAGGGAGTGGGTCCTCTAGTGGATATCACAATGACGATAAACTCCTAATGCTCTCTTCTTAACCTTACCAGGATTCAAGGAAAACAATAAATACCTTCGTAGAAAGTAACTCCAATATCAACTAGCTGAACTACTAACGAAACTAAGTTACGTAACATATATTCAGAAAAAGAGGTAAGGTCAACTCTTTCACCATCACGTGATGCCGTGGGCCAGTCTAGTCAATGGAGACCCATAATTTGCTTTACCCATAAATTGTATTTCAAATACAGGATTTTGCTAGCCCGTGAAAAGACTAAAATTGACCTCCAGTACAGACCAATTGATTCCCTCTTACGAAATTGTTACATTGAAAACTAGTCTGTACGAGTGCTTAATATGTAGATAAAACTATATAAGTAAATCTATGTAGTTCTACCTAAGTAAAGAGCAATGTTAGCACAATGTGCTATTTTTTTCTGACCAAGGGACTTTGCATAGAAGGAGTTGTCACGGAAAGTTCGAACAGAGCCCATTCGATTAAAAATTGAAAATTTTAGTGCCCTCTTTAAGATTAAAAAATGATTGGAGGGCAGCCAACTACACCATGAATAGCCCAAAGATCATATAACAAGGCCATTTGGGTCGACAGAACCCCAGAGCCTAGGGGCAAGGGTTGTAAGTTGTTTCCCGGGATCATATTAGGTTTAATGGAATGGGTGATGATATAAACTTCAGAGGAGACTCATTTGATTGGAAACTGGAGGCTCTAGTGCCCTTTCTAAGAGTCACAAGTGATTAGGGACAACCAGCCCCCCACGCTCTTAGCTTCCCAAAACATATCCAATAAAATTTTTAGACAACTGCTCTGTTCAGCATTGTTGAAAAGTCCAGTAATTAGGTCTTTGGGGAAGTCAACCCCCCAACAGCCCTCAGCACAATTGCTGATAGGGATTTTTTTTTTTTGCTGAATATGTTATTGAGAAAGATGGTCGTGTTTGACCCTTACTTTCGCAAATACGAGGGGCATTTAGGTGATCTTTTCATGTTAAGAGGATGTAACTCAGGAATGACTTAGTATATTAATTTGGTACTTTCAGGATATAATAAGGGAAATCATCAGTTGACCGAAAAGGCAATATTTGCACGCTATTACTGCTACTACTACAATGTACAATGCTACTAATACAACAGCCACTAATAATTCTGCTGCTACTATTACAACTACTGCTACCGCTACTACCACTAATGCTAGTGCTTTTTTAACCAGTGCCACCAAGGCTGAGGATACAGAAACGAAGATCTGAGGAAGCGATGAGAGAGAGTTAAATCAAAACATACTATATGCATACAGATTTCTGTGACAGACGTATTGGTACTACGCTTTGGAATGGCTTACCCTATCAAGATGAAACTCCTGGAGCATCATGAGGTGGATGTATATATGACCAAAGGGCAACATGTAACTGCTACTACTGCTATTAGTATTGCTGCTACTATTGCTCCTACTACCACCACTACTATTACGATGCTAGTACTATTAAGGCTACGCATATGAAAGTGAAAATTTGACAGAATATTGAGGAGGAATTTGAACTGAATCTAAACACACTATGTGCATTCAGATTTCCAAAAGGTTGTACCTAAAGAATTGCTGTAATTTAAGGTTGTAATTAAGGTTAAACTTTCAGTTAAGTTAAAACTTTCAGAGGATGCTTAAAGGGGAAGATCAATCGACCGAAAGGTAATATGTGCCGGCTACTACAAACGCTGCTACCCCTGGTACTTTTAATGCTACTACTGCTGCTACTACTGTTACTGAAATCCTCTAACTACTGCTTTAATTGCAAATGCTTGAAAAGTTAAGAGTACTAAGACGGAAAGGACGTCAAAAGGGGGTCAAGTGTGCACATCAGCAATAATTTTGGAAATGGCTTACGAAATCAAGATACACTTTTTGGGTTTCACGAGGGGAATATTCAACTGACCAAAAATGTGTATGCAGATTTTCGAAAGGACGTAACTGAAGAATAGATTTGGATATTAACTCGGAATTTTCAGAGAAGGCTTAAAGGGGAAGAGCAATTGACCTAAAGGCAATATAAACACGCTACTTAAAATACTACTGTAACTGCTATATTTCGTACTACTGCTACTACTACTATTACTTTTACCCCAATTACTATGTCAGGAAGTATATGAATATACAGGTTATAAAAATAACATATTGGCAATTTCATAGCGACGGCTAACTGTTTAAAGTTAAAACTTCCAGGACCTCATTAGAGGGAAGTCCAACTGACCAAAAAACAATAAGTTAATACTACTGCTGCTACTAGTAACCGCTCTATTACTATTAATACAACTACTAGCACTACTAATATGACTACTTTGACTACTATTGCAACTGTGCCAAAGGGTGTGAAGGAAAAATTTTCAGGAAAAATTGAGGGGGAAACTGAATCACAACGCGCCATCTGTATGAAGGTTGTCAAATGGGCGTATCAGCAATGTTTTAGGAACGGGTTGGGGCCTGAAGTTGAAACCTTCAGGGTTTATTGGGGGGATGTTGAACTAACCAAAAAACAATATTTGCATCCTAATTGTACTGCTCCTTCTCATACTTATACTACCGCTATTACTACTAGAACTACTACTATTATTACTACTACTGCTACTAAAATTAAGGCTACTACTATTAACTCTACTGCTACTACTACTGCTACTACTATTAGTACTAGCACTATAACTACTTCTACTAAAGTTAAGAGTATCAAGACGAAAATTGGGGAATATTAAAGCTATATTGAACTATGTCGAAAAACACTTTGCCCATACAGATTCTCGTGACCTCCCAGCTATGCTTCTTGAACAGTTTATGGTATTAAGTTGAAACTTTAAGAGTGTGTTGAATGGGATGCTGAAGAAAACCGAAGATTTTATATATGCATACCTCTCTAAGACTATTATTGCTACTACATCTGTTAAGGGTGTTCAGGTGAAGCTTTCAAGGAATTTTTAGAACTAAATTAAAACGAACTATGACCATGTAAAGTGTCAAAAGGGTGACAAAATAATATATGAGAAATGGCTTACATTATTAATCAGGGCAAGCTGGAATCTTACCTATTAATCAGGGATATTTCAGGGTAAGTGGTGGCGGGTTCTGAACTAGTCAAAAGGCACTGTGTGTAAAACTATTGATGCAACTACTGCTGCGATTACTGTTGCCCATTTTGCTTTAAGACTAAATCAAAGGCAAAAATCAATATTCCAAGAACGACTGAGGGTTTTGAATTGAAACTGTGTTGAATTGAATTAAAAAACACTATTTCCATAGAGGCTGTCAGGATACGTATCAGTAATGCTTCAGGAACAGTTTATGGTATTAAGTTGAAATTTTCAGCGTGTGTTGAAGGTGATGTTAAAGAAGGCCAAAGGGGCTATATGCATACTGCTACCAATCCTACTTCTGCTGGTACACAAGCAACAGATTTTAAGATAAGGCTTTCAAGGAATATTTAGGTGGATGTTGAATTAAATCTAAACTATGTTCATACTGTTAGTAGTACTACTATGATTAGTGTTGCCCATTATGTTTTAAAACTAAATTTTGCTTTGAAACTAAATTAAATGGCAGTGTTGGTAGGCTGGTTGCAAGTAAGATATCTCAGTAATATCCCAAGAACGACTGAGGGAATTAAGTTGGAACTTTTAGGTCACTGCTATTAGCCTACTACTTCTACTCTTACAATTGAATTCAATCGAAAGAGGTGAAATGTAGTCAGGTTATCAAAGAACATAAGTAGAATTTCTGGGGAATTTTTATTTTTTAGATCAACTAGAGGAGGTACAAAACTAAAACTAAAGGATATAACTAAGGATAAAACTAAATTGAACAATGCTACTTGTATCCAGATTTTCAAAAGTGTATATATTTTTAAAAATTGTTGGAAAAATTTTTCTGCCTTACAACTAGCAAGCTGAACTAAAGATTCTCTTAGAAAAAAAAAACAAGATATAAATATTATTTTCTGTTTCAATGAAAAAGACTATGCCAATAAAAAACGAACAGAAATTAAGCTAAAAACTTTCTCCACAAATAAGTTTTCCCAGTATAAGTAATGAACTCCGTTAAACCAAAATAGAGCCGAAATAAAGTCAAACAATTTTTCAAGCGTAAAACTATCCCAAATCATCAGCAATAAATAAAGGAAACCCAAAAAGAACTGAGATACGGCAGAAATTAAAACGAATAGGGTTGACAACCTCCATGCCTTAATAAGACCAGAACACAATTTGTACTGGGATCCTATCTATTTTTCCAGTAGCTGTAAGTAAATTCATTCGAGTCACTACTATCTGCATTAGGTAAGTCTACATTGGCATGTGATTGATACTCAGCACTGTTTAGTCATAAAATGAGCAAATGGTATTCTATTATAAATACTTTCCTAGCCTGAACAAGACTTGACAGCTTCCTCATTCATCATGAGCCCTGCTCCCTTCCTGTGCACCCTATCCTAACTGCCTGAGTAAATATATTCTATATCACCTAATTTCATGTTTCCTACCCCTAGGAAATAAATCCGGTTCGAAGTGTCTGAATTCATTAGTCAATTTGAGGATATGATAGTTGTTTTTTAATGTTGTAAAATCCCAAGTTGGATTTTCATATTCTTTATATCATTGAAATTTACTATGACTACAGGAAAAGCAATGGTCTCAGATCCAGTGCAGGATTAGAACCAAAAAGAAAGAAGTCTCTTGGACCTCAAGTTGATTGCAAGCTTGTGCAATCCTGAGCCAATGTTTGTAACAACATGGTTTTTCAAAATTGGCAACGTTCTTCTATCGACTAGAGTAAAAATCCTGCACAGACAATCCCAAGCCTATTACGTCCGACTTTAATTTTATTTTATTTTTGACCAAATTTAGGATTGCCGTGCTACTATGGAAACACAGAGCTTTTCATGGTCGATGGGATGTCCTCTGATCACCTTTGGCCCATAAAAGGGGTGGTACAACTGTAGTTAATGATTAAATAAGCCATCTCTGTAGTTTCTATGGCCATCCGATCTAAATGATCAGGCATTTAGACCAAAATAATAATAATACATGGAAAACGCATCATTTTCTGTTATTGCATGTTGCAAAAATGATGCGAGAAAAGTTTTTTTTTTTCAATTATTCTCCATCGGAAACTAATTCAAATCCTTTGTTTGTTGAATTTTTGCTTGCCCGACTGTACTCCGAGGGATCCTGTACATATTGGTATGTTTTCTTTCTTGTCTTACTTTATTCTGCCTGTTTTAGGGTGAAGGCTGCTGCTCAGATACACTAATTTCACTCCATCATCTTCGGCCAGAAGATATGTACGTTTTCGATTACCTGTTATACCGAGTAAGAATACATGGAATTTATCCTCCAAGATTTCCAGAAGTAAGTCTCAAAATCTCTCCTGAATGTTGAATAAATAAAAAAACTATTTTTCCGAATGATAGTGAAGAATGATATTAGAACTTAAAATGAATTAAAAAATTCTTTTATAAGGGGAGAGGCTGCCCCTCCTCCTTACGCCAAGTCTTATGGTGATTTAAAAATACTTTGTATTCCAAAGAATGGGCCTTGTGTTTGAGCAGCTGTATTTATACAAACTGAGGAAAAAATTCAACTCTAGCTAAAAAAAGGGGTCGGAGGAAGGAGCAGCCCCTTCTCTCAGGCAGCTCTTTACTTTCACTTGAATTTTTTTTTCTTTCAATTTAATTCCTGTTCGAATTTAATGGCATATCCGTGTTACCCAAAATACAAGAAGGGCTAACCTCCCTCTTCCCGCAAACCCATGTTAAAAGACAATCTAATTTTCACACAGCGAAGGTTCAAGCCTGGGGCTTATTTAGTGCGTTTGCTTTTCGAAATAAAGTTCATTCGTAACTTAGATGAACTCAATTTTACTATTCACAGAAAACCAACACAAAACAATAGATATTTACATTTTGAATCAAACCACTCCCCACAAGTTAAAAGAGGTATCGTAATATCTCTCGTAGATAGTGCCCTGAATATTTGTTCTGATTCCTTCATCACAGCTGAACTAGACTTTATCAGGGACATACTTTCTGGAAATGGGTATCCTTTTCGTTTATTAATAATACAATTAACCGTAAAGTGAAAAGACACTCCCATTAAATCAACGATAATTTACCATGTGAAAATCCCGATAAGCCCCAAAACATAATTTACCTCCCATATATCCCAAAAATCACTGGAAATCTTAAAAAAGTATGCACACAAAATAATATGTATGTTGTATTTACCAATTATTTGAAAATCATAAATTTCCTAAATTCTGGTAAAGATAAGACTCCAGTTACTCGCCAAAGAGGTGTCTATCAAATACCAAGCGACCGTGGCAAATTCTATGTAGGGAGAACCCACCAGAATTTCGAGAAACGCCTACAACGACATAAAGATGATATCAGCAAAGCTCCGAATTCTAATAATATTACTTCTGTTTCTTTTGATTCTGCTTTAAGTAGCCATGTTTTCGAAAATCCTAGCCACAAAATACTTTTTGAAGATTTCGCCATTATTAGCAACGATCTAGGCATAAAGCAAGGAGTTCGAGAAGCAATTGAAATCAGACTTAAGATTAATAATAATATTTCCTTAAATAGAGATTTAGGAGAATATTCACAGAATTCCTTATGCACAAATTGAATTAAAAATTACCTTACAAAATATTTTAAAAAACCAGTAGATATTAACACAGAACCTGTCACAAATAGACCTATAAGATCAGCAGTGAAAAAAAGCTAGGCTGGCATTAAAAACCTGTTTTAAAATCATTTTCTTTCATTTCTTTGAATTGCCTCGTTTCATAACAATTTATTTTTCAGTCCTGGTTGAACTTCACTGAGGTAAGGATGCTGGGACTGTTTTGAAAAATTGTTCATTTTAGTTTTATTGATTTTATCCTCTCGTAAGTTGTTTTTTCTTATTAGTATTGCTGAGGACGGCCCTTGGACATAAGGCCGAAATATTCATTCTAATTTGTTTCCCACTGTCTTAAAAAATTCCTTATTGTTCTTCTTGTTTTTGGTGTTTGTCATGGAAAGGCAGTGTGGTCTTCGTCGTTATATATGTGTAGAACACCTCCAATGATAAGAGACGTTGACCAGGGGAGGCCAGCCCCTGAAGGTCCATAAATTGAAACCAGGGCACCCTTAACCGGGGGCTATAATTACAGGTAGAGGAGGAAGAAGGTCCCTTTGATGCAGAATAAGCTGGGTCACCCGGGGTGTGGACATGTCCTGTCATCTGCAAACCTTCCCCTACCAATGGGTTATATTCCATGGTACTGCAGGATACCATAACGGGAGGATCTTCTTCAGGGGGACAAGTCTGAAAGGGTGAAAGGCACTCATAAGGATTTCAACGGTCACTGCTAGAAGCAAAGAGAATTGGCTTACCGTTGCTTCAAAAGTACGATAAGAAACTTTTCCTCTTTATAAATCATGATTGGACATTTAATGAGGTCACAAACTAGGGCTACCGCGACTAGTAGCCTCCTTATATCATCAATTCGTCTGGCTGTTGTCAAATCAAAGTAAAAAGTCCCAAGATTTCATGTTGAAGCAAGAGTATAGAGAGCAGCTAAACGAATGACTATCGAAGATCATGCAAGAAACACTATTTTATTTAGCCCAGCTGATATTGATCAGCTAGTGTTGCAAAGTAGTAGGGCTATATGTGAGACAGCCGAGGTAATTCTTGGCCGTAAATCTGCCATAGACAAGCCATGGATTACCCAGGTGATTGTTGACGTGAGCAACGAGAAACAAACGGTCAGAAACAAACAAGATAAAGAAAGCAAGAATATGTTCAAGCAACTCAAACATCAAATCAAGAAGAAAACTTGTCAGCCACTTAATAATAATAATAATTTATTTGTGACCCACTTGAAACAGCGGAGTATAAAAACTAACACACACACACAAAAAAAAAAACTTCTGATAACACATTATATTACTATAGAGAAGATTTTAGAAGATCATGAAAAGGGTTATTAGTAAAATGTATCGAGTCGGATAGTTTCTGGTGTAGCACTTTAAGTTTATTTAATAAATCTGGAGCCCCGAAATTTGTTACCATATCACTGTTCTTGTACCAGGGAGGAAGAAACAACAAAAATCGGAAGAAACGAAAATAAGATGACTTGGGAGCCTTTACATCTTTTCTTTTTAAAACAGGATATAATCCAGAAAGATATAAAACCGAGTGATCACTAAAGCAAGAATGAATTTGTGAAAGGGCTTTGCGGTTGTATTTCCCCCTGTTTGCAACAATTTTAGAATAGCCCACTTGAAGTTTAACCTTAGCGTTAGAAACAATTTTATTACGAAAAGAGACTAAATTGTTAGTAAGGGTAATGCCCAACCACCTTAAAGAAGTCACGCACGGAACGCTAAATTCAGAACAACTAAGTCTAGAAGATTGGTTAGGAGAAGGACCAAAATGATGGAATTCACATTTATCAGGGTTAAGGGTTAGACCTACATTCGAGAAAGCAGTAGAGATAGAACGAACAGAAGCTGAAAGCCCAGATTTAGTTCTACTAATGAGAAGAATATCGTCTGCATAAGCAAGATATGAGACATTTGAACTACCTAAAAGGTAAGTTGTTGGAAGACTATTTAAGATATCGGCAATACAAATTTTGAAAATTGATGAAGATAAAACTCCACCTTGTCTCACACCTTGTCTTACGGAGGTCTTTAACATAGAAGGATCAGAAGGAGAAGATTTAACATGAAGGAAAGAGTGAACATACCATAATTTTAATAAAGAAACAATAGAAACATTCACTCCACATTTAAGCAAAGAAAACAGGGCTTGGGAGTGAACTACAGAATTGAAAGCCTTAGATAGATCTAAAGAACAAAAATAAAGATCATAACCCTTCCCGGAAGCATCAGAAAGCAGAGTAGAAAGAACTTCATGGGCATGCTGACTTCCCAGACCACGCTGAAAACCAAACTGGTTAACTCCAAAATTTATATTATCTGTTATAGGAGGGAGAAGTAAATACTCAAGGACTTTGCTTAAGGTACAAGAAACAGTGATAGGACGATAAGATGAACATGAAAATAGATCTTTCTCCCTTTTTAAAATAGAAGTAACTGTGCCACACAAGAAACTGTCCGGCGCGACAGAACAACACAAACACATTTGAAAAAGTAGTTGTAAATACGATATTAAAGGGGGGCAATCAGGTTTTAATGATTCACTGATATTCCATCGGTGTCAACTGACTTAGACTTAAGCCTTTTAATAGCCTGGTAAACTGAATCAGCGGATATCGGTAATATATCCTGCTGAGATAGAGCAGACGGTAGCATACGTTTCAAAACAGCTGAAAAACGTGAATGAACTGCATAATTATTCCGGGAAAAAATAGCAGCATAATGCGATTCCCAAGCTGACTTAGAAATATAATTGCCAGGACCATCACTAATAATTTTACTAGAATTTAAAACATTCTTCCAATCACTTGGATTTGATGGAAAATCAAGACCCCAAAATCGGACTGCACGAAGGTATTTCTTATAAGTAGATTTAGTGCGATTGTTAATACCGAAAACAATACCAGAAGCAGGCCTTCTGCATTCTGACTATATACGCAACCATAACTTTGCACGGTTCTTAATCGACTTCAACTCTGAATCATTTTTCCACACAGGTTGACGAGTCCCTAACCTAACTCGTTCACAAGGGACAGCACAAGACTCAGCATTTTTCAAACACGAAATAATTCGAGAATAGTACAGGTTAATATCGGCAACCACATTTCTCACAGGCACCTGCGTCTGAAGCAAATGAAACAGAATACGAATAAAACTAAGTAGTGTAGCAAGCGTCACACTGTAAAGGGCACTATTTCCACGATTCCAATTATACTTGTCGAAAGATCGTGAGGGCTTAGGAATAGAGAAATATACAGGAACATCAGATGGGGTAAACATAAATAACATCGGCATATGATCAATATCTTGTTCATCCGTAAGGACATTGCACTTCAGAAATACTGAGACTTGGCGAACAGATTACATGTCAATATTTGATACACTTCCTGAATGATGAATGTAAGTATAGGACTGATCCTTTGGCACAATTTTATAATCAGGAACTAAATCTAACAAGCAGTCAGTTCTGGTCCAGTTATCTAAAATATTGCAGTTCAAGTCACCAACAATCAGATATGTAAGTTCGGAATCAGCGAACTGCTTCACAGCTGAGCATAACGAGGAGCAAGCTTTAGCCAACCGTGTCATAGAATCAATTCCACGTGCATTATGTGGCAAATAAGTGTTAATTATAACAGTATTGCCTAATTGGATGGCAAGACAATGGTCGTTCGAACATAAGCAAGTGGGATTTAGACCACTTAAACTCTGCTTCACAAAACATGCAAGCCCTCCAGAGGGTTTTCAAAAGTTGTGCGGGCATTTATAAGAAATAACTGATGTGGTGTACTTCGTTGTAGGAAACTGGAACTGGTGGAAGAGAGCAGGTGTTCTTGTAAGCACACTATATCGTAATCATTTATGAACTCGTCGATCAGAGAGGCTTTATGTTTAGTGCCGTTAATATTAAAAGAGAGTAGGGATATCGAGCGAGCCATCACTTGGCAGCAGAAATCACTTTTTTAAGAACTTGAAATTTTAGGCTAAACGACACATGCGGACCACCACAATTCGCACATTTCACAGGGAGTTTACAGGGAGACTCTTTCGTAGAGACATGAGCCCCTGAGCAGATTGCACACTTTGGATTTGAACTGGAACAGGCGGACTGGATATGGCTGGGGGATCTACACTTGTGACAACATCTAGGTGGGGTCAGAAACTCAGAAACTCAAATAAGTTCATAGCCGATTTTTAGTCCTGTTTTTAGCAGCCGATCCTTTGACAATAGATCTGTTAGCTCAATCTTGACAACTGTAGAGGCACCAAGACGACTAGCCAATGCTATGCCTGGCTCAGTGCAGAATTGGTCAACATCCAAGTCAAGAGGAATTCCTTTAGCAATTCCAAGTATTTTTTTGTGACAATCTTAGTCGCAGAAAATGTTACCGTATTTTTAATCGAAGAGCAAAAGTCATTCTCTGCAGATTTGTCTGTGTGAACAATCAATTGGTCTTTTTTTGCTTTTACACTACTAATACATTCATGACCAGTAACTTTATCCTGCATTTCTTTTCTTTTGATTGGATTTTCCAGTGAAGCAGGGATCTTGGAATCCACAAAAGTCGCCAGGACATTTGGTTCAATAAGTTGAGGAAGGGGCGGAAAATGGTTATCATAAACTTCCGCACGAGACGCAACAGCATTAAGGACTTTTTCCATTCGCCTGAGCTTCGAGGATAGATGTGAAAACATCAGGTCAGGGACCGAAGGAACTTCATTAGCTGCCAAGATAACATACGTAGGTACGGTTAAATCTTCAGAATCACATTTCGCTAGCAGCTCAAGAATATCACACTAAATGACTCTGTGTAGCCTTATTTCCTGCACGTCTTGGACAAATTTCTCCAGGTAAAACTTTGTTCCAAAAAGCAGACTTGGCGGCCGCAACAGCAGCTGCATCGAAGATTTCTAAGGCATGCCTAATAATAAGATCATCACCAACACCATTATTTCGGCTAAACTGCAAAAAGTTCAGAACTGGCAAATAAACAAGTTCTCCACTCACCATTATTCCAGAGCGATTATCACACATTTTACTGGTGGTTTCCTTACGAGAAAAGTAAGGGAAGTGTTGAGGGTTGGTTACCTTGTCCCAGCAATTTAAGGGGCACTCCCCCCCCTTCTGCTTACTTTTCTCTCGCCACCTCTATCGGAGCGTGATTGCCTATAAATATCGGAATTCCTAATTATATTCTTACTGCTTGATGGCTAAATGAAATGTCTAACTTCTTGCTAAAATACTAGTCTGACAGGTTTCGTAAGAGATCTTTGTTTGTCGAGAGATTGCAAAATAAGTTCATAAAAAATTGCCAAACAGCTTTGTTTAAAATCCAGAAAAAGGTTATTATTTAGTTGTTCACGGAACGAAATCTATTTGAAGACTGCACGTACTTAATAACATGATAACCAAAAAGTGTCAGCACTGCGAAGACGACCCCCCAAGAAGTAACTCACGCCTTATGTTCAGACTTGCTAAAGAGCAAGCAAATCATAAAGATACAAAGTACCTGTATCTCTTGGATAAAAATGGGCACAAAATTAGCTCAGAATAAATTAATGAGGGACAACCTCAACCACGCATACAGTCATAGGTTGAAACCACCGTGAAATCCCTCAAAACCAATAAAGCACCCAGGATAGACGTTATAAAAGCAGAATGGCCCAAAATAGAATCTGACTTTATCATCAATCTGTACCATCAAATAGTAACTGCTGTTTGGGAAACAAAAAACTATCCCGATTTCTGGACGTGTGTCATATTTCCCTCACACAAGAAACAATCCAAAAGCCATTGCGACAACTACAGACCCATATTAATAACTTGCTAACCTGCTAAAATCCTCAATAAAATACTCCTAGACCGCATATCCTTGCTGATATGGCAAGGCATGTTATTCCTGAGTAACCAGCTGGATTCCTTCAGAACAGATCCACTATAGACCATAAAATTTTCATCAAACAAATCATTGAACAATATTTTGAATTCGGTAAAAAGTTATACCAACTGTTCATTGACTTTAAGCAAGCCTTTAACCTAATCTGGCGAGATGGTATCTGGCATATCTTGACTTACTATGGAATTCCCTCTGACATTATCAATACTATAAGGAGTATGTACAAGAAGGCGAGAAGAACAGTGCAGATTAGTGAAGGGCTCACTAATGAGTTTTCTACCTCTGCTGGTGTTCTCCAAGGAGGTGTCTTATGACTGTACCTAAATTATTCTTGTGTGACAGATATTTTATCTAACCTATCTAAAAAAATATTATTGACAACTTTGATTTGCTAAAAATGATGTATAAATATATGATCAATCATGCAAATATATCTAAAGGATATTTCTTCTGGTATGGATTCGCCTTATTTCTTAGGATTTAAATCTAAGTGTCTTAAATGATTTATCAAATTACCACCGATAGCAAAATATATTTTATGGATAAAGTTAATAGCTTTATAATAAGTTTGCCTTGCAGAATTTGACTATGTGTGGTCTCAAGCATGGAAATATGGACAACGAAAGTGTTAAGTCTGTTAAATGTTACATATAAGTCTCCTTAAACACACACAAAAGGGTTCACAATAGCTCGAATTTGTTAATGTATTACGTGACATCTTCTTATGGCTTTTAGTATCTCCAAGCATTCCCAGTTGTTCTTAATCATGATTCATCATGTCTGATCTTGTTCGATTAAACTTACTTATTTACTTATTTAATTCTCATCATACCAGTTTGGCCAATTCTTGGCTTCTCATGTCATCATAGCAATATTTTCAGTATGCCTCCCTGTTTGGTGTAGTCCTCAGCAGTACTTGGATGGGGTGGTCAGAAAAGATTTCCCACCAGCGCTTGGGAGGTCATCCCCTGGGACGGGAGGTATTTATTCTTCCCTCAAAGGTTTTTTTGGGCAGTTGGGTTGGGTATATACGCTGAACGTGTCCTAGTCATCTTAGCTGTTGGAGTTTGAAGGTCTGCACGATGGAGGACAAGAAAAGTTCGCATAAGAGAGATAGCTGGATGTTTTGATGTCCCGTTCCCCTTTAAAGTGCACTTTACTGTTGGTCTAATAGCTTTATTATGTGTAAACTATTAAAATAATAAATACGTTACATTGTTTTGACTCCAGTCAAATAGACATAAATAGAGATTAAGTTTAATACTTTCTTTTGATCAAATTGTTGTTGATGAAAGAATATTTGTCAAACATTCTTAATATGTTCAAGGAGGTGATTTTTAACTGTTTCTAATAAATTCTCTGTCTTATGTTTTTAACTATCAATATCTAGTTAGACTCAAATGACTACCCCTTTCTCACATTGACGTGCAGATGTAGAGTTAGGTATATAGAAAGATGTTCCACTAAAGATAATAATTTATTTTAGGGATGGACCGCACCACCTCCTCCAGATGAAGATGGAAAGGAGCTGCCTTGGATAGGAATAAAAGAGGAGACTAAAAAAAAGTCTAATGTTTAATATTTTACCTGACATTCCAAATGTCAAAACAGTGGTTTTCGACATGAGAGACCATTTGTTCTTTCCTTGTTTCCAGCATCTAGATTGAACTTCGGAACGAGTTGATAAAAATATTGTGTTTAACAAAGATGTCATCTGCATACCTGCAAGCATTGTAATATCGCTAAAAATAAAAAAGAATCATCTTTAAAAAGTATCATAAATTTTAACAAAGGGAGATAAAAAAAAACATAAATTAGCTTTAAACGAAGCTCCCATGAAACGAGGAAAGCTCTGAACCAACAAAAGAATCTGTATCAGCAGGGGCGTCAATTGGGAAGGAAATCAAGGAGGTATTTGTCCTGCAGATTTGTTTTCTTCTCCCTTTGGGTTTTGTTTTAGGGTATTTTCATCGAAAAGCATATTCTGTGGTATTATTATTGAAAAATATTAAACACAATTCACCCACCCCCTAAAATACAAAAATATATTACGCTCCCCTCTCTCCTACATTTTCGTGAATTTACCCTACTTTGTATAAGCCTTAAACCACAAATAATTGATAATTCACTGATTTGACGTTAGAAAAAAGACAGGAAGGCACTATCCCAGCCAAAATGAACGGGCTTTGAATTTTTGCGTCCTAGCTGCGAAATTTCGTGATTCTTAAGGTTCTTCCAATAATTCCCCGTATTTTCCATGATATTCTCTCGTTTTTTCTCGTAATTTTTTTCCAAAATTACGACTCCTCGTTAAAATAACCCAAAACTCCTCTTTGAAATAATATCCTACACCCATCTCCGGTGTGAGACATATTCCGGAGTTTGAAGGTTATTTATGCCAATATTGTCCACAGGTGTTTTTTTTTCGAGCCTCCTAACCTAGTGTATCAATTTTTATCTGTCAACCGGCTCTTTAGCAAATTTGAACATTTCAAAGAGTAATTCATTTGCAGATTATCGAGTTCTAGTCTTAAATATTTATTTCTTTAGGTCTCAAATGACAAAAGAATAAATGAAGTCTGAATTTTAAAGGCTTAGTAACGTTTTTATTTGTACTGAAATCAAAATTGCCATTATATATTTTTAATTCTATTCAGTGAAGCTTACTGTAATATTCTGTTAATATGTACCCAAATCTTACCAGCTTTGGATATGCCTGTTAGCAGAACAGTTTTTAGGAAGTTTCAAAGGTTACTTTTTTTTAATAGAATCGAAAAAATCTACTTTTTGAGAGTTTATATCAGTAAACTCTCATTTTAACTTTTTTTTGGTTGAACGCTTGGAACATAGCTATCGAACTGAAGCTGTAATTCCATGCGTCTTCTATGTGCCCTACTTTATTTAGATTTAAAAATTTTCTATTTACTGCCCCTGAAACTGAAAAGTCGCGAATAAGGCTTTTTATCTTAAAATCCTAACTCGAGTGCATTTTTGCCCTTTTCAAGTAGATTTTTTTTTCTATAAAATACCAAAAAGCAACACTTTACAGTTACTTTATCACTTTTACTACTTAAGGTTCTATACTATAAAGCTTCTAGAACCTTCAGTTTCCAATCGATTGAACCCCTTTTTGGAAATTATAAACCAAAGATTCAATGCAATCATTCCATGGAAGAGTTCTATTATCATTAGTGCGAGCCAAGCTTTTCTTACCGTTTGTTACCACAAAGTATTAGAAAATATACAAGACTACTTATTCCGGAAGAACCGGTTTCTGGAAAAATGAAAAATATTTTTTTTTTTCTGGAAGGTTAGCAGGGTTTTGTACACATTAGGCTGATATCTATAAAAGAATATCTAGGTAGGTAGGTAGGTAGGTAATTTATTCTAAAAACAATACAATAAACTTTCATTCATCAGCTAAAAAAAATAGGCCGCAATGGCCTGTAAGCATAGCTGACATCAAATACGATCCATTTCTTTAAAATATTTCACTTATATCAAAAAGAAAAATAAATACGATAAATAAACTACAAAAAAAAGAAAAAAACACAAAAAAAGAAAACAAAACAAAAACTAATGGTCGATTTAACAAAATGGGGGGAGATACCCTTCTCTCAATCTAAAATACTCAACATTACTAATTGTTCAGAAGATGGGCCTTGAGGCGTCGTTTCAGCTGAGGCAGACTTTCTGATTCCTTAACTTGCTGTGGGAATGGATTCCAGACGGACGGTCCCATGTATCTGATGACATGAGCCGACCGGGAAGTATTCCGAAACTCATGAACAAGATTATTTGAATTTCGCGTGTCATAATCATGATAGGAAGAACCCAAGCTAAAAAAATCATTAAAAATATCAGGCCCTAAATTATGTAGACACTGATATACTAAAATATCAATCTGCATGTCTCTGATTTTTCCAACATCCAAAATATCAAACTTCTTATATATAGACACAGTGCTAGCGCTTCCAAGATCATAATTTCCTAGAATTCTAATTGCCTTATTCTGTTGCACTTGAACTCTCCTGTAATTAGACTGAAAGTTACTAGCCCAGATTAAACAACCATAATTTATATACGACGCTATTAAAGTATGGTACAGTGACATTAAAACTTTCAAAGGAAGCACATTTTTTAGACG
Organism: Artemia franciscana; assembly: GCF_032884065.1. Classification (NCBI taxonomy): domain Eukaryota; kingdom Metazoa; phylum Arthropoda; class Branchiopoda; order Anostraca; family Artemiidae; genus Artemia; species Artemia franciscana. Next base: position 18,833,185 of record NC_088878.1, read on the forward strand.
CCGCAGCATTCCAACTCCCCTTGACACTTTGGAGGAAACTAGGTCACTGTGCGCCTTCCAACTCAGTTTGAAGTCAAGAAGAAACCAGAGGTAACGCGTTTCTCGGACTTGTTTTAAAGAAACACCATTGTACTTAATATCTGAAGGTAAATCTTGGGGCTCACTAGTCCTTCTAAAAACCATGTAACTTGTTTTTGAAGCACTAACAGTAAGTTTACTGAGTGTAACAAACGTATGTAGTCCCTTTAAAGCACTGTTTGCTCGGTCTATCAAGTCCGGAAACGATTTGGCAATAACAGTTATAGCAGTGTCATCAGCAAAAGACGTTAAGTAACCAGGGACAAAAAATCTCATACTATCTACATAAATTAAAAATAAAAGAGGACCTAGGACAGAACCTTGTGGCACTCCGCAATTCAATGGGTAAGCTTGTGAAACTTCATTATTTATTACGACTTTTACACTTCCACCTCGCAAATACGAGTCAAACCAACTCAAACACTTATTCCTAACACCTAACTTCGACAATCTATCCAACAAAATTCCAAAATCAACAGTATCAAAAGCTTTTTTAAAATCAATGAAAATTGTCATGCAAAAATAATTTGTTTCCAGTGCACCGTTTACCTTATCAATTAAATTTAAAGCGGCATGCACAGTTGAATGTCTTTTTCTAAATCCAAATTGAGTTTCAGACAGAAATCCGCAATTTGTTAGATGCTCATATAGTCTTTTGTGCACTATTTTTTCATATAGCTTTGAAATGATGGGTAGTATTGATATAGGTCTCCAATTTGAAAGGTCACTTAGAGTCCCAGACTTCGGAAGCGGGATGACTTTGGCCATTTTCAGCGAACAGGGAAATTGACCCTCTGCCATTGACAGATTTATTAAAAATACTAGTACTGGAAGAATATTCGGAAGCACTGATTTTAGAGTTCGTAGGTTGAGGCCATCGGTCCCAGCACTGTTTGATTTTATTGAAGAAACAATCTTCTCTATTTCTACAGAATCGCAGGGTTCTAATTTCATTTCAAAATCTTTACCTCTTAGGTCTTCAAAAGTTGATTCTTCTATCAGTAACTCATTGTTCACTGCTGCTTCACTCTGAATAAGGTTATATGTATAGAGATATCTATAATCAAATCTATTAGCTACTCTAATCTCCAAATATCCATCTAACTGTAGATCAATGTGATGAGCTATAAATTTTAAACTCCGACTTCTCAGTTTAATCTACAGTATGAATAGTATTTTACTTGTGTATATGGCTGCCTGATCTAGAGCAATAAAGGTTCCACATTCTAAACCAGTGAAGGAGCAGTTCTACATATTTTTCGTACTTAACTAGATAATCATGTTTATTAATGACCTAATTTTACAATAGAACTCAAAACAGTCGAAACATAGCCTAATAGCGCCCAACACTAAAAATATAATAGCCTATAGCTCCTAAAAAGAGAGTAAGATCAAAACAAGAAGTACACTATTAGAACCGCCTAGTCCGAAACCCCTGAATGGAAAAGTTACTATCCCTTGGTTTGAACAACAAGGGAAATATATTGGCTTGAAAATCAAGAAAAGCAGCTACAACCGCGATATTCTGTATAAACGGCATCTTTGTTTCTTTCTTTTTAAGATAGATTGGCACTAGAACATCGTAGAGTTGTTTAATGGCTCATTTTCAATTAAACTGATGTGATTAAACATCTTTTGTAATAAGAACAATTTAACAAAAACAATTTTTTTAAGGAAAACTGCATTTTTCTACAACACTGTAGTAGCTTGTGTTATTAAAATCAGGAATTTGTCACATAATACGTGCTTTTGTAGTTAACAATAACAATGTAATTAACTTTAATGAGGAACAATTAAAATAACTCAAAGCTTCACCCGAAATTGTTTATCAAAACGGGCGCTCCTGTTCTACGCCCTCAGATAATTTTAAAAGTAAAACAATCCGTTGCATAACATATAGTTGATTCTATTGTATTATATTGTTATATCATGTTAGTCGTCTCTGTTATGTCGCTAAGATATCTATAGGTCTGATTCCTTCAAGCAAAGAATGAACAAATGTATAAAAGTTTACTAATTTTTTTTTGTACATTACTTCGTGAATATCTGATTTATCTTGGAGTAATTATCTTGGTAAGTAATTTAGTAACTTATTTTGAAGTAACCATTTTTATAGTAAAAACAGTTATCTTTTTTTTTTTTTTTCTTGCGAGACTAATGTTATTTTTACAATAATGAAAGTCAAAACTAGCACAAAAATAAAAAAAACTGGGGAAACCCCTGCTAAAGTCTAATTACCTCTTATTTGTTTTAAATTTTCTTTCAAGTCTTTATCTTTCTTTGAGGTTTGATTTTATTTAAATTATATTGACAACTAAAGCTAGTAACACAGGCGAGAGATCTGTTTACATCCTAACTACAATCTAATCAGCTTTTTTTTATTTTCTTTTGATTCTACTTTTATCTATTATTATAATCCAGATTTTAATCAAATAGTAATGATAGCTAATGTTATCACCAAGCGCAATAGATCTGTGTACTCACCTGTTAGAATCTAGGAAGCTGTTATTAGTTTAATGTTTTCTCTCTGCTCTAATTAAATTTTTATTTTTAAAATATTAAAGAGAGCTAGTCATAGCAAAAAGGGCGATAGATCTGCGCACACCCCTGCTACAATCTGATCAACTCTCATTTTATATTTTTTCCGAGTCTTTTTGTCTTTTTGAAATCGTAATGAGAATTAATACTACTAGCAATGCTGAGTCAATGAATTGTGATCATACTGACACAGCTACATAACCACACCTCCCCTCGTAATCAATATAAAATTCACCAAATAAGAAAAAAATATCGATTTCACCACCGCATTCTCCACATCATTTTATTCACTTGATGTGCCTAATTTGTTTTATTCACTCTATTCATTTTTTTTTTCTTTGCCTCTATTTTGAAAATTAATCGCAAAATCATTAATGGTTTTATGGAATCCAATCATTTTATTCACTTAATGTTATATTTTTAGTTTCTGATTTAGATGTGTTTTTTAAATTAGTGACAACTAGTCTTCCCCAGACTCCTATGGCAGCTATATGGGCTTCTTTCACTTGCTTTTACTTTTAATAGCAACGAATACAGCCCCTCTTCATATAAAATTGTTCAGGATCACGAAACGCTTAAATATCACCAGAACCTATCGACAATGGCATCTGAAATTCAATAGGGTGAAGTTCAATGCTCTCGGGTCAATATAGGATATCCGACAACGGAAAGTCAGTCTACATATATGAAAACGAAATATCACAGAACATATATTTTAACCTAGTCAAAAGCCCTAAAACCAAAAATTAACGTGCCAAATCCTATTAAAGAAACCTAACATGGCGAAAATTATGTGAACAAAAATTGAAAAATAAAAATCAGGTAACAAAACTCAGAAAAATTATGATTTAGAATTGCAAAAACGAAAATTGCATGAACTATGATTTGAAAAAAAAAAAACTGTAAAAAAAAAAAAAAAAAAAATGAAAATGGTGTAAAGCTTACCCATCCAAAACCATTGCATCTGAAAACTTTGGGACAACAATTGAAAAAAAATGAAAATTATTTAAAAAAAACGAAAAATGCAAATTTCGTCAACAAAAAGTGAATATACGAAAAATATGGGAACAAAAACTGAAAAATCTGAAAACTTCAAAGAATTTTCCAAGATTTTTATAAATTCTCCCAAATTTTGCATATAGTGCATTGAATGTTTTGGGTACGTTTAAGAAGTTGCCTCAATACAATTTTTTAGTGAGTTCTTTCAAGATTCTTATCACATTCTCAATAGTTTAGTGTATAGTGTATTGAATTTGTATATTTTGGTAATCTCGAAAAAGTAAAATCCAAATCTACAACAGCAAGAAACGCAAGTGTTAGTGAATCTTTCAAAATTTTTAAAGTCCTTCCTAAATTTAGTATGTAGCTGAGTATATGATGTTCTCATATGCTTATGGTGTTTTCAGCTGTTGTGTTTTCTCTACTGACTCGAGAGGGTTGAATTTCGTCATTTTGACTTGAGAAGAACCAAATTCACATTATGTCAATTAATGTCAATATAAATGCCAATGTCAATTAAAGCAAAATATGCAAGTGAGCTGTAACAATATTCCACATCTGACCTCTGTTTTTGTATAACTTGGAAAGGTGGTCTTTTCAAAATTACACGATTTCCAATAGATTTAATAAGTAAGTGCCTGTTGTGCACTCCGAATAAGCTGCATAGAGAATATCCAACTCAAATAAAGCACTGTAATTTATACATTGAAGATATTAGTTACTCTTATGCAAAAGGATTCTTGTGCTGCAATTGTCATTATGAAAAGTTTAAGCAATGGCAAAACACACATCCTGCCTTGATTGAAAAATATTGACTTTGCCATTAAATTAATTTAGTTTGAATTGTTTAGAAGGTGACTCAAGTTAATGCGAGAGGAAATGGTGGCTCGCGTTTCAGTTATTTGAAGAATAAGACACTATGTTACTGTGTCATCGCTTTGAAGATAAAGGATATTACGATTGAAAACCATCAGATTTTTATTTGGCAAGTAACAGTTCGTGGTAACCAACTGTAAGTAAGGAGCGACGCGGCTCAATAGTAACTGAAACCCCCAACAACAGAATTTTGATACCAATAGATATTTTCCGCCTAGCCAGTGCGAAGACTCCTCATCGGTCTGGATTTTTAGACATTAACTTGTTATCGAATTGATCAGAGGTGTCTAATAGCCCTTTTTTAGCCAAAAGAAAAAAAAATGTTAAAGGGAGCTACAAGCAAGGAAAGAAGATATCAAACTAATAGCTAGGGCATGTGGTGAAACAATGAGTTTAGAGAAGAATAGTAATAAGTTATAAAAGGAAGTGTATCTGATAATTAGTGCCAGGGACCCAACAACTTCCCCCTGAAAAAGTTGGGCACAACCGTGCAACATAAGATAGAATTTTAAAGAGTTATAAAACAACAGCATAAAATAAATCATAACACTTTCATATATGAGCTTGAAAATCTCAATCGAACCTTCCATCCTTTCATCTCTTTCGAATATCCATACTGCCTCTATATCAATTTGGTCCATATTCTATTGCCATCTAACTTATCTATAGAACGATTGCAGTCATTTGTTGTATAGCCATTAGAGATTCGTTCCCCAGCTCAGGCCAAACCATACTAACAAATACAAGTTACATAGCCTTAGAATACCTGCCATTAAACTATACCTCAAAAGTTTCTATATTCATTCAGGTATGCGATCCAACCAGGGAGCTGAATATCTGGGATATTATTTTATTGCCTCTTTCACCCCTTCTTTTGTTACTATATTAGATACCTCTTGACTTTCTTCCTGCAAGGAAGTTCTAGGCCCCCTATATCAGACAGTCTTGTGTCCCCTTTTAGGCTGTTTGACCACTACACGGATGACAAATTGCTTGCTTCTCAAAATACCATGGTCACAATTCCCGACTACAATTTTCTCTTTGTTTGTTAGTTTGCCAGTTAAATTCGTTTTTGTTCCATTTTTTCAAGCTTTCCAAATTTCCCAAGTCTTTCAGGTTTGAAACGACTGAAGTGGTTTTTCCACCTCCTTATATCTGATATTTTAACATAAAGAAATAAAACGATCGAAAATGAGGCTTCTAAAGGCCAGACGAAAATACTGCAGAAAACACAAAAAGCGACTATTTTGAGAGAACAGCCACTTAGCTTCTTCAGCACGACAAAATAAAATAAACATGTAAAATGCCAAAGAAAACGATCGAAAATGGGGCTTCTAAAGGCCAAACGAAAATACTGCAGAAAACACAAAAAGCGACTATTTTGAGAGAACAGCCACTTCTCTTCTTCAGCACGACAAAATAAAATAAACATGTAAAATGCCAAAGAAAACGATCGAAAATGGGGCTTCTAAAGGCCAAACGAAAATACTGCAGAAAACACAAAAAGCGACTATTTTGAGAGAACAGCCACTTAGCTTCTTCAGCACGACAAAATAAAATAAACATGTAAAATGCCAAAGAAAACGATCGAAAATGGGGCTTCTAAAGGCCAAACGAAAATACTGCAGAAAACACAAAAAGCGACTATTTTGAGAGAACAGCCACTTCTCTTCTTCAGCACGATAAAATAAAATAAACATGTAAAATGCCAAAGAAAACGATCGAAAATGGGGCTTCTAAAGGCCAAACGAAAATACTGCAGAAAACACAAAAAGCGACTATTTTGAGAGAACAACCACTTCGCTTCTTCAGCACGACAAAATAAAATAAACAAGTAAAACGCCAAAGAAAAGACAAGCGCGGAAAGTGCAACAAAATCAGTTAAAAACCAATTAAAAAAAAACTGCCCAAAACTTTAAGATAAATAAAATTCAATAAAAGAACAAAAATTATAAGAATTAAAATCAAATACCTAACAAAAATAAATTGAGTTATTCGCTAATATCTGCGACTGGCACCAAATTCAATCAAATGTGAACTGCCATCGGCGGATACTAGCGAACAACTCAATCGGTGGATATCCGTCGATGGCAGTTCACATTTGTTTGGATTTTAATTTTTTTTTTTTTTTTTTTTTTTTTTTTTTTTTTTTTTGGTGGCTTTAACTTTGGTTTTACTTTCCGCGTTTGTTTTTTTTTCCTTCGGCATTTTCTTTGTTTACATTATTTTGTTCGACCTGAAGAAGAGAGGCGGTTGTTCTCTCAAAACATTCGCTTTTTGTGTTTTCTGCAGCATTTTCGTTTGACCTTTAGAAGCCCCATTTTCGATCGTGTTCTTTTTTTATGTTATGGCAGGCCAATATAGCTTAAGAAATCATCATCTGATTTTTTTCCCTTCAAATATATTTTGCAAATTTTTCTTTCTACTGTGTATTTCTGTAACGGACGCATACATGATTATGTCTGTAATGCATCTCTGACTTTACTTTTTTTTTTTTTTAAATAGGAAGTTCAGTTTCATTTTAAAGTTTCACATTCAGTATCGAAATAACCTGTTCTACCACATTTTAAAAATTTTTAAAGATAAGGTGACAAATTGTTAGTAAACATATATCTAGTAAATGACATTTAAACCCATAAATGTTACAATTGAGAATGTCAATATTAAGCAAGTTTTTGATACTGACTTTTAAATAAAAAAAAGAATTCTGAAGTTTTTTCTTTGATACAAATTTTAAGGCACACTTATTTTACTCCGAAAATGGCTCCTATTCCCAAGCAAAAGAATAAAAGATACCCTTTTATTTTAAAAATTATTATTTGCCAAAGAAAAAACACAAAATTAGTCTTGAGCGTTGCAGAGATGAAGCAACGTTAACATTCTGTTTAAAAATAGGACACAAGAAATTACCGAAAAATTCACAAATAAAAGTCACAGTCCAAATTATCAGAAAAGGATTACATGAATAGAAAAGGCTATCTGGAATCATTCCCGAAATACAGCAATTTAAAGGGGACCCGACAAGCTTTAGCGACCTTTATCTCAAACCGGGAATCTTTTTGGACAAAAAATACACGTATCTCAATAGATAATCTCAAACACATATATTCACAATATACCCCATTCAATATGAGGGTAGGAAGACAAGATTCGTTTTTCTCTGCCTTAATTATGTGAAAAAATTACTGCAATTACTTTTAACTTTTTACAAGCTGCCCAAGTTAAAATAAATACCAGAGTGTCTTCCAAATGAATTCATAGAGTTAATGGCATTCTAGAAATAAAAAGTCTGGAAGATTAGGTTCTTTTCTTTTTTTAAGTATGAGTCAAAAAGGCTTTCATTCCTTATGCATTATCTTCTGCGGTGTTTGTTTACTTCGTGTGTCAAATAAATCTTGAATCTTTAACATTGTTTTTGTGGTATTTTTTCAACTTTGGGGAGTTACCAAACCCACATTCAATTTTTGGATAATATTTATAAGACTATGCAACAAAAATAAATCTTTTACTTTAGGTTATATAAATCCGTAAAATCATAAAACTAAACATTCCTTAATCACTTGCAAACAAATCTCGAAATATTCCCAAAAATGTATCACAATCTCAAGGGAACCAATTGTATTATGAAACAAAGACTCGCTAGGTCGGATACCTTCAGATACCCGGTCATGACGTCACACAAAACTTTGCTTACAAAGTTAGCTGTCTCCACGTAAATAACTTTCATAATAACAAATACAGTTTTATTGAACAAATAACTAAGTTAGAGTTAAAAAAAAATTATTATAGAAACGTTGGCCTTCTTTGAATAAAGTTCCTGAACCACATGTAACCAGTTATCCCAGAGAGAGTATACCTAGAAACAAAAATAGGATTAGAGATCTTACTGAATTCAGTATTACTAGAATTACTTAATTTATATACTAATTAGTTCAAATAATACACACTCGAGAAAAATAATTAGCATACAGAAATGGCTCGTTTACAAATAGTTATAGAAATTGAAGAAACAATTATTTTTTTTTTTGCTTTGTTTTTTTAACTCAGGGCTTGTGTAAATTATTCAAAGACCAAATGATGGTAAATCCTACCTGATAAATTTTCAGTCTCAGCCAAAATACAAGGGTGTCTCTCAAATATCCTTTATCACCATAAAAATTAGAAATAAATTGACCAACTTCGAAATAATCAAAAATTACTGATAAATCATGAAATATCTCAAGACCTAAGAATTCCCAATCTCACCAAGATCCAAAATACGTAAATTGATTAATTTACCTAACTACAAACGGAATATCGGGAATGGGGAAATCTATCTGGAAAGAGCATGGCTTAAAAATACACTTCTTTCGTGCTTTGGAAATACAAGTCACTTGACATAAGAAGTCTATGGATGAATTCCAAAACAAACCAAAAATACTAATTTACCAAAATAACTGCCAAAATTAAACATATATTAAGTGTACGAGAAAAATTTCAAGCTAAAAAATTTAATTTCAAAAAATAATAGTTCCTTGAAAACGCTAGTCAGAATAGAAGGGCCTTAGCCAATCAACCTTGTTACTTCATAAATTAGACAAAAAAACAAGTTTTTTCAACTGAAAGTAAGGAACAACATTAAAACTTAAAACGAACAGAAATTATTACGTATGTGAGGGGGATCGCGCCCTTGTCAATACCTTGCTCTTTACGCTATATTTTTTTAGTACTATCAAACGAGCTACTTATTCTAATTAAACGGCCTTTGTGATTCAGGGGTCACTTTCAAAGAATTGGAAAAAAATTCGAACTTTTGCGTAAAGAGGGAGGTATTGACAAGGGGGCGATCCCCCTCACATACATAATAATTTCTGTTCGCTTTAAGTTTTAATATTGCTCCTTACTTTCAGCTAAAAAACTTTTTTTATTTAATTTCCGATCGTTTTTAAATATTGCTGGGAAATCTGGTACTCCCTTCATAGAAATATCCCTTCCCCCATGAATACTTTCTCCATGGAAAGATTCTCCCACGTAACCCCAATCCCCAACCTCCCCCGCTAGAAAAAATCCCCCTGAAAACGTCTTTATACTTCCCAATGACCAATACTATATGTAAACAATGGACAAGGTTCATAACTTCCAGCCCTTCCCCTGGGGACTATAGAGGAATAAGTCATCCTCAAAGATATAGTTATTCGATTTTTTGACTATGCTGAACAGAATGGCCATTTCAAAATTTTGACCGGGTGACTTTGGAAAAAAAGAGCACTAGAACTTTGAATTTCGTCTTGAATGAGCCCTTTCGCGATATTCTAATACTACTGGGTTGATAAGATCACCCTTGAAAAAAAAACAAATAAACACGCATCCGTGATCTTTCTTCTGGCAAAAAAAAAATGCAAAATTTTACGTTTTTGCAGATGGGAGCTTGAAACCACTATAGAGTTCTCAGATACGCTGAATCTGACGGCGTGTTTTCGTTAAGATTCTCTGACCTTTAGGGGGTTTTCCCCTTTTTTCAAAATAAGGCAAATTTTCTCAGGCTCGTAACTTTTTATGGTACGAATAAACTTAATGAAACTTACATATTTGAAATCAGCTTGAAAAATCCAGTTCTTTTGGTGTATCTATTAATATTAAATTCCGCTTTTTTTTTAGAATCTCGATTACTATTGAGTCGGGTCAATCCTTACTTATAGTTCATTACCATGAACTGTTTGAAACGTTTTCTAAAGCTTTTCTCGATCCTTTCAGGATTGATCTAAATCAAACAAGCATAGATTTTTTTAAACTACTTGATGTCTTCGAAATGGGCTACTTTACTACAACCAAACGTCAAACAAGTTTTAAATTTCAAAATTTAAGTTAAAAGTTGAAAAAGGGAACATTTCTTTTCAACACGTAAAAAAAGAAGCAGAGACTATATTATCGTAGATAATGCTGCAGTTAGACCCACCACCCGGGGAGTATTTAGGAGGGAACAAGGGATTGTTGCGTTTGACCTCCTCCCAATAAAAAAGACTTCTCCAACTCGTAAACACATTTTTAAAATGCATGTAAAAAAAAACCTAATCCATCCCCTTCTACCAAACCAAAATTCTTTTGGTGAATTCCTCCGAACAAAAATACATTGATATCCCCTCCAAGCCGGAAATTTTTTTCAGATATGGCCCCGTCTACCTCTAAAGGGTTAAGTAGTTGCAACTAATGGTTTTCATAAATAGTGATCATCTAAAACTCACTATAGGAAGGCTAGAACTAAGATTTGCACCCCTATAATTCTAAAAGAAGCATTTATGTAATTGTTGCTATTTGTCTAGAAGTATTTGCAAAAACGCAAGTGAAAGTCTGCACGAAAATAACCTATGCCCACACTACAGAGGTGGACGGAGCCCTTGACAATGTAGGTCCTGCCAAAATTTGGTCAGTATAGAGAATAAGGGATGTTGTCTGGGAAAAACTCAAGGTGTATGATCCTCTTTATGTTTCTATTATTTTAGTTTATTCATTATTTTAAACTTTTAACTTAGCAAGTGATTTGTTGAGATTAAAAAAAAAAAAAAATTAAGTGCCAGAACCAAGCTTCCTTTTAAAAAAATCCCTAATATTTACATTGTTATGAAGTAACAGAAAGAAAATTATAAAAAAAAAAAATGACAAAAGAGAAAAGGAAAATAGCGCAACTAAACCTAAATCAACTTGATGTGACGTTTCAAATATCCCAAAAAAACTGCCACAGTTACCTGTCTCTCTCTAAGAAAAAACAAATGAGAGATTACTCCAGGTAAAAAATTCGGTAAGAAACATTGTACTTACCAAAACAAAGAGATTTTGAGCTATTTTTAGAATTAGTAACAGTTTCCTCCGTTAGTAACTCGCTCGTTAAATAATTATAATAACAGTACGAAAAGAAAAAACCAATCAATTGCAACAGGTCTGGGTTCAAACATTCTTTTTAAGCGAAATAACACTTGAAGTTAAATTTCCCTTTACGTGCAGGAATTACTAGAATGGAATTCATTAATTTCTTAGATAAGAGGTTTTTAAAATAATATTCATATTCCATCGCAGTAACGCCTAGAGGTCGTGTCTGAAATTTCTAATTCTGACAGAATTGTCAAGAACCGTTTTCTAAGCAGTGTTCAAAGGAAAGATCAGCAGGACCAAGGTGCAAAAGTTAACAATGCCCTCCTTTACTCAAAAAAGCTTAGTATTTATTTTCAACAATTATCTTACAAGTGTTAGAAATATCATATCTCTAGGCGTGACAGTGACGTTTTGTTACACTATTACAGCTCAGAAAATGGTAAAAAATTAACGATTTGTAAGATTATTTAAGTAATATGCATTCCTCATGAAAGAAGCTTAACATCATGCAAATTTTCAGTCTGGTTGCGTAAGTTTCCACTTAACCAATTCAATAAATCAGATTCATTTAACTTTCTTTGGCTCTTAAGTAACAAATTGAACCTACCAAGTTATAAGATAAGAAAGATGATCATTGCGCAATGCCACCCGCGTCTGTCCAGGGATTGGGCCATTAGTGTAAACCATCTTTGAGGTGGCATCGACGAAGATTGGATCCGTCTTCAAAATATTTGACATGGATTCAACATCTCTGCAAAAAGAATTAAAAGCTAAAGCTATTTTCACGACGAAAAAGAAAAAAACGTGATTATTTGCCCCAACGGAAAAAAAATCTTCGATTGGGCCTTGTGTTTTTTTACGTAAACAATAAAGTTGAAAACAGAAATCAAAGCAATCAGAAAAAGAGCTAAGCTAAAATGTTGAAAAAAAATTTCGAGAAGTGACAGTTCTTAGAGTTTCCTTTAGTGAGAGCCCAGAAAAAGCATACATAGATGAAGTCATCGCATAAGTTCAAATAAGAAAAAAAGCCAAAATCAAAACCCTGATCGAGACAATAGCTATGGGATCGCCAGGTTGCAGATATTAAGTGTGCATACAAAGTAAGATTAAAATAAAATTGTGTCAATATTGCGAGACATTAAGCCAGATTAATAGCCTTGAAAGCTTGTAGTTACCTTTTCTAGGAAAAAAATAAAAATGATTTAATGTAAATCGTCAAGCTGTTCCTATTGTGTTCGCCCTGAACCTCAAAATTCCTTTGGTTTTTAATGTCTCCAAATTCGAGGGCCCCGGAAACCCACATTTTTACAAAAGTTGGAAATTGAGAGGCAATGCCTGGCCAGTCAGCTAACTAGCTTTCAAAGTGTCAACTAGAGGATACGTCCCGAGCTGCGTAAAACAGACTATTTTGGATTAACACTGCTTGTATATATTGGATGTTGACATTTTGAATACAGGTATCTATAAATCTTAAAACCCTCTAGCTTTACCACGAATGACTATTATAAGGGGCACTAGTATTTTCACCTTGTATTTTCCTGAAATCCACCTGATAGGAATTTTGAGATGGCAGTTTGTTGTTGTAGAAACTTCAAAAGGCTCGTTCAATAAATAATTGAAGGGACTAGTGCCCCTTATAATATTCAAAAGCGATTGGAGGGTAACTAAACCCCATCCCAAGCCCACCATGTCCCCAAACACATTCAATCAAAATCTTAAGATGGGCATTTTTTCAGTGTAGTTAGAAGGTCTGGAAATTATGCTTTTGAGGATGACAAACCCCACCCAGCCCTCGGGGCAAGGGTTGTAAGTTATACCCTAGGGCATATAAGTTTTATACAGACAGGTTGTCGTACAAACTTTGGGGGGGGGGGTCACTGGATCGGTAATCGGATTTTCTACTGACCTTTTTAAGAATCAAAGTGATCAGAGGGCAGATATTTCCGCCAACACCTCGTATTTTCCCGAAATGCGCCTGACAGAAGTTTTGAGATGGCCATTTGCTGTCGTAGAAATTTCAAAAAACGCCCATCCGATTAGAAATTGAAAGGGCCTTCTTTAATAGTCAAAAGTGATTGGAGGACATCAAGCCCCTCCGCAAACGAACTCATCAATCCCCAAGACACGTCTAATCAAAATTTTGCGATAGTTATTATGTTCAGCGTAGTTAAAATGTCTGGGAATCTTTGAGAATGACCCCCCCCCCCACAGCCCTCAGCGCAAGGATTGTAAGTAATACCCCAAGGGCGTTTAAAGTTTTTATTGAAAGGGTGGTCGTATAACTCCGGAGAGGGAGGGGGTTCATTGGATTGGAAACCAGATGTTTTAGTTCCTTTTAAGAGTCAAAGTGATCGGGGGTAGCCTCCCCCCACGTCGTATTTTCCACAAATGCATCCGATAGAAATTTTGAGAAAGCCATTTGTTAAAAAATCGTCCAAAGGTCATACTAACGAGGTCTTTGGGGTAAACAGAATCCCACAGAGTCAGGCGGGGGCAGCCCCCCCCCCCCACGTCGTGTTTTCTACAAATGCATCCGATAGAAATTTTGAGAAAGCCATTTGTTTAAAAATCGTCCAAAGGTCTTTAGGGTAAACAGAATCCCACAGAGTCAGGGGATAAGGGTATTAAGCAATGCCCCAGGGACATATAAGGTTTTTATAGAAGGGGCGGTCGTGTGTACTTTAGAAGAGGCTTATTTAATTTGAAATGCGTAGTTCTAGTTCCCTTTTAAGAGTCGTCAAACATCGCGGAAAGCGACTAGTCCTTCTCCCTGACATCCTCTTCTTCCGAAACGCATTCAACTGAAATTTTGAGACAGTCATTTTGTACCAATAGTCCAAAAACCATATAACAATGTCTTTAGGGTGGACACAATCCCCCAGAATCTATTGCGGAGGTTGTAAGTTATGCCCCAGGGCATGTAAGGTTTTTATGGAACGGGTGGTCGCATAGGCTTTGAATCGGATGGAACTCATTTGATTGGAAGTCCAAGTTTTAGTGCCCTTTTTAAGAGTCATGTTTGAACTTTATTTTCCAAGAAAAGGAAGGGCATTCAGGTGAGCCTGTTAGAGAAGATGAGGGAAGTGTTGAACTATGTCAGAATGCGTTATTTGTATAAGGATTGCCAAAAGGCTGTAACACAGGAATAACTGAGTATATTAATTTGGAAAAGAGGGGAAATGATAAGGGATATGATGAAAAAGGCAATACTTACGTGCTATGAATACTACTACAACTACCGCCACTACTACTACCAGAGTCCTTTATTTACAGTATTGAGGGGAAATTCGAACTAAATCAAAAGACACTATGTGTATGCAAATTGTCAAAATAGCTATCTTAAGAATTGATTTGGGTATTAAGTTGGAACTTTCAGAGAATGCTTAAAGGGGAAGATCATATCACCAAAAGGCAATATGTGCACACTACTGCGCTTCATTGAAAACAAAACATGTTTTAAACGTTTTCACTTTTTTTACTTTCACAAATAAAAATTATCAAAACTTCAAGGAATAAACATAAGCATATGTCGATTGAACTGACAATAAACGGTCATTCGTTTTTTTTGTTTTTTTTTTCTTTCAGTAAAGTGCAAATTATGTTCTGGTCTTGAGAAGGCATGGGAATTATCAGCAGTACTCAATTGAATTTTTGCTCTTTTTAAGTTTGACACGCCTATTTATTGTAATTTCTGTTCGTTTTGGGTTTCATTTATTTATTGATAATGATTTATGGTAGTTTCACGTTTGGAAGATTATTTGACATTATTTCCGCTCATATTTGGCTTAATGAAGCTCTTTACTTTTCTTTGAAAAATATGTTTTATGGAAAAGTTTTTTAAATTAATTTACACTAATAAGACTATTCCGATTTTGCTTGCACTACTAATTTTTTCTTTCTGATTTTAGACCAAGAATCTTGAATAATTATTTTAAAGCAAAGTCAGTATAATAAAAAGGCTACGTTCACAGCTTCAATTCAGATTAATCAATGTGACTTCACAGAAGATGTGAAAGAAATTTCGGAGTAAGAATATAAAATAATCGGTATAGTAATTAGAATGTTTCATTTATTTTAAATATTTTATTACCACTTTATCTTTAAAGCCCTTTAATTCTATTAGGAAATAATATCGGTTTTAGGCATATGAGCATTTTTGTCTTTATTGTTTTTAACGATATCCAAAGCTTTAAAGGTAATTCAAACGGTAATTCAAATTAATGAATTAGATTTTACACGAACAAGACAAAACTATTTTGAAATCGAGGTTTGTTAACGTTAGCCAGTTGTTTCAACAATGCCGCAGAAAGAACCATTTTACTATCAGCAACCCATTATTGAATAATTTCTGTGAGCGACGAAAGAGGATATCAAACGGTTTGAACTAGTGAAAAAGCGGGCAAGCAGTAACCAAAACTCTGAAACAAGGAATTTTGATAACAATTAATAAATCAAAAGAATGGAGTTTTTCTGTTAATTACAAGTATATAAAATTGATAAAGTCTAATGTTACCCCACGAATCAAAAAGAATTTTGGTCTTTATGCATCATCTTCTCCTTTGTTTGTTCACTTCGCGTTTCAAATAAAAATTATTCCATTTTGAATACTTAACCTATTTTTGTTGTATTTATTCAACTTTGAGGAGTTGCCAAACCCTCATTCTATTTTTGAATATTTTACTGATGCTATTTAACAAAAAATATGCATCTATTCAAATTGCTAAGTCATTGAAGTGAAAAAAACAAACATTCCTTAGTTACTCTTATTTCAATTACAAACAAATCTCTAATATTCCCAAAAATTCATCACAATCTTAATGGAACCTACTGTATAATGAGACAAAGGCTCAATAGGTCAGATGGGTTCAGGTACCCAGCCATGATGCCACAAAAAGTTTATTTAAGGGATTTTCTGTCTTCACGCGAATAACCTTCATAATAACGAATACAGTTTTACTGCAAAAATAATTAAGTTTTACACCCACAAATGGGCACTTGACAAAAAATTCACAGGACACGTTTTTCAATATCACGGAACATTTAACTTAATATAAGCAATCTTAGTCAATCTAGATAAATAAACATTCCCCAGTGCACCATCCACTGGACTAGGCTTTGGAATGTGGATTTAAATCTTATTCCGACAAAGAATTTAGAGCGAGTGAATGACTGAAGTAGGCGAGGAGACAGAGAGAGAGAAAGAGAGAGAGAGAGAGAGAGAGAGAGAGAGAGAGAGAGAGAGAGAGAGAGAGAGAGAGAGAGAGAGAGAGAGAGAGAGAGAGAGAGAGATACCTGGAATGCCAAATGCCTTTTTCCGGCGTACTAGCAGGTGTAAAAGCAGTAGGAGGTTCAGTACGTCGTACTACACCTTCAAGTTCGATTTCACCCTCTGGGCCAGGGATTGGCTCTTTTGTTATACCAAATTTTCTTGCTTTATGAGGTATCCAGCCTCTATTCACCAATATAGTCATGCTTGAAAAAGAGCAATAGTTTCAGTAACACAAAAATAAATTAGTGAGCTTGTTAAAGTGTACAGGCTGAAGGTAAATGCAAACAATGCTAGAAATAATGTCTTGCCGAATCAAAGCAATGTATCTATTATTTTGATAATTTTACAGGAAAGCGAAAATAAGATTTTTTAGTTTCAGCACGAGCTTGTTCTTCTTTTGTACACTTAAATAGCGAAAAAAAAATATCCAGATTTGACAATATATAAATTAATATTTTGTCTTTGTTTAGGCATAATGGAGATAAAATTGCTTTCCGTGATCTTTAGAGCTGGATTCTCTGTGCCAATCATAGTGGGACTCCCTGGTCCCCATAGTGTGCCAATCCATAGTGTTACAAGCGAATTAATAAACTAAATTTAATTTTTCCTCTTTCTCTCGTATTTAACTTTATACAAACCATTTTAGGCACAAAAGAGTTAGGAAGGGTGTAATCTTTGTGACCCTGATTGCAAAAAGAAAAATTCTTTGGAGTTATTACAAACTGTACCCAACCAAGGCAGATATAACATAAAATCTTTGGCTTTGACTTTATATTCGGTTTTTACTGACCATTCGGTTTTTTGGAAGGGGAGGGTAAATATTACGTTATTTTTTATAACAATGAAAACCGCCCATTCCGTCAATATTATATCTGTTTTTAAGGTTTTTTATTATATCTAGCTCCATGGTTTAGAGAACAAAGCCTTATATCTGTTTACAGACTCCCTAACATCGGATTAAAACTTACGGACCTTACTGGCTGACTACGCCATGGCACCAACAAGTATCTGCCTACCCACCAACCCCCTCCAACTCCCCCAAATATAGCCAGATCCGGTCATGATTTAAAGTAAGAACTGTAAGACATGAGTTCCTTCTAAATATCAAATTTTATTAAGATTCGGTCACCCGTTCTTAAGTTAAAGATACCTTAATTTTTCTAAGTTTTCCAAATGACCCCCCCGACTCCCCCAAAGACAGCGGATTCAGTCCGGTTATGTCAATCACGCATCTAGGACTTGGTCTTATTCTCCCCACTAAGTTTCATCCCGATCTCTCCACTCTAAGCGTTTTCCAAAGATTTCCCGTTTCCCCCTCCAACTCCCCCAATATAACCGGATACGGTCGGGATTTAAAATAAGATCTCTGGGACATGGGGTCCTTCGAAATATCAAATTTCATTAAGATCCGTTCACCCATTCATAAGTTAAAAATACCTCATATTTTCCTCTTCCTCTAGCCCCCAGATGGTCAAATCGGGGAAATGACTGTTATCAAGTCAATTTGTGCAGCTCCCTGACACGCCTACCAATTTTCATCGTCCTAGCACGTCCAGAAGCACCAAACTCGCCAAAGCACTGAAAATCTCCCAGCTCTCCCAAAGAGAGTGGATCCGTTCCAATTATGTCAATCACGTATCTAGAACTTGTGCTTACTATTCCCATAAGTTTCATCCCGATCTCTCCTCTTTAAGCGTTTTCAAAGATTTCCAGTTTCAAAGATTTCTGTTTCCCCCTCTAACCCCCTATATCCCCGGATCCGATTCAAATCGAAAATGGAGCATCTGAGATATAAGATCTTTATATCAAGTTTCATTAAGATCGGATCACCCATTCGTAAGATAAAGATACTTCTATTTTCACGTTTTCCAAGATTTCCTGTTTCCCCTTCCAACTCCCCCTAATGTCACCACATCTTTTTGGTATTTAAAATAAGAGCTTTGAAGCACAAAATCCTTCTAGATATCAAATTTCACTAAGATCTGACCACCCGTTCGTAAGTCACAAATACCTCATTTTTCTAATCTTTCCAAATCACCCCCCCCCCACCTGCCAACTCCCCCAAAGAGAGCAAATCGAGTCCGGTTATGTCAGTCACGTATCTTGGACCTGTGCTTATTCTTCCCACCAAGTTTCATCCTGATCTATCCACTCTAAGCACTTTCCAAGATTTCCCCCCCCCCAACTCTCCCCAATGACACTGGATCCGGTTGGGATTCAAAATAAGACATCTGAGTTACGAGGTCCTTCTAAATAAGAAATTTCACTAAGATCCGATCACTTCTTCGTAAGTTAAAAATACCTCAATTTTTCTAATTTTTCGAAATAACCGTCCCCCCGGGAAACGACTATTTCTATTTTAATCTGGTCTGGTCCCCGATAGGCCTGCCAAATTTCATCGTCCTCGTTTATCTGAAAGTGCCTAAACTAGCAAAACCGGGATAGACAGACAGATCGACAGAATTTGCGATAGCTATATGTCACTTGGTAAATACCAAGTGACATAAAAAGGACACTTAAACGTAGGGCCATAGTGCTACTATTAAAGAAGTAACTCGGAGCTTTTTTCATGAGTCCACAGTAAATACATTATACGCTAACTGCGGCCATAAATATTATATCAAATAGGTTTTGGAATTCCAGTTTCTGGATTAAAAGCGAACTCAGATACCAACACACTCAAAAGTCTTTACAATCACCACCAGTACTTCCAGGGACAAATTAGTCACGCTAAATTGTAAATTAAGAAATGGAAATATACGATTTCAATCTCTGAATTTGCTTATTTCAACGTTTTTTACCCGGTATTTGAGGCCGGATAAATTATATATATAACATTATATAAATGTTAATAATGCTATAATATAACGTTATATAAAATATATATACCATAACATAATTTAATCTTGTTATTAACTTTTACAAGGACAAATTAACTGGTGTCGAATCAATCAGTTTCCCTAATAGTGATATCTCAACGAGAACGTTTACTTGTTGAATTAGATACACATATGCACACAAAATTTCATTTCAAAAATGACGATATTTCACGAAGTGGGGCCAAAAAAAATAGGAAGAATGTCAAGCATAAAAAAAACCTAAGAAATTACAGGAATAATATCAAACTCTCGAGAATTTGGTGAGCAAAGGCCTTAGTGCCCCCCTCCTCGTTTGCATACCTGCCTGATTCTATATACTCACTTTTTCCCTGATACTTCAAAAGGCGTAACAACATAATACCCACTTTGACCAGTTGAAATAAGGCCACCACCTGAAGACACATCACCACTTTCGATTAATGGCCGTGGGCCAATAAGTACTTCTTTGTCATAAATAAATCTTCCTCTGGTCTTCACTCGACTGTATTCCAATGCTTCTATTTCCTCTTTGCTATAAATAAATAAAATAAATTCTATCAACTTCCATCAATCTAATGAAAGTTATCTTTTTTCAAGAGTATTTCATATGTTGAATAAGTTGTTTATGTGGAAAAATAAAATTTGGGCTCCTACTTTTGTCTTCTTTTTTTAGACACACAAAATTACAAATTCCGCAATTTTGCCTTCTTGTCTAAGATTTGCTAATTAATCTTGTTTTAATTAACTTTACAAATTGCTGTGGGAATAACTACTGAAGGCTAAAATTTTATGAAAATACAGCCAATAGCAAGTTTTGACCCCAATCGATAAATTTACTTTTAAAAGTTTTTTTTTCAAGCTTTAAGTTCACTTTTTCAAAATTTACATTTATTCTGAGTCATCTATTTGTATGGCCAGCCACTCAGATTCAAAGGAAAAACAAAGTTCTTTAATTTCAGTTGTACATTATATGACAAATACTGCCTAAGATATAAGAGTCCGGAAGTTTTTTTTTCCTTTGAAAAAGATACATTACTCCCTAGATTATTCCACAAGGCCACACAAACAAATATTAAAAATTGTGGTTTAGAAATACCCTTGTACTCTTTTTAGTTTTAGACTCACTAAAAATATATTTGAAAAAACTTACATACCCTGCCCCATCTTCTCTAATTTTGGTCGTTCTTACAGTGAACCATTACTGAATGATAGATTCAACAAAAAGAAGATAGATCAATGCCATCTATGCAAAAATGAGACCTTCCTTGTTGTTCAATATTGTTCGCCTGTTGTTCGCAGGTTTTCAGCAATGATGATTTCAATAGCACATTTTTTGTTCAGTTTTAGTTGAACATTTTTGAGGGGTGTGTCTCCTTATCGAGATTCTCAAGTCTCTTTTCATGATTAAAAATTGCTCTTCGGCTTAAAAATAATAAAAATTACTATCTTCAAAACAGTTTGTCAAATATTTGTCATGAGACAGTTGCTGCAAACACGATTTCTAAGGGATGGAAATAACAAACGGATCATAAATTTACCCCCTGAGTTTAAATTCACCATAAGTATTACTATATATGAGTCTAAGATAACATTGTGAAAACCATTTAATTATTACATAATGTCAAAATTTTTAGAAAAATTACATAATGTCAAATACATCACAAAACAAGTTTCCATCATACACCTCAATACCTGAGCATTATTTGAAGTTTATACCAAACCGAATACAGTACAACAAATACTACTAACAGCCCATTACACCAAAATACCTCTTAAGTCGAGCAGAGAAGTGTCACTGTTTTGGTTATATTTATCGTTAACAATCACCGCTCCTAGAGGGAGAAGAGAAAAAAAGGAACACGAGCGTTTCTGGTTACAGATTATTTTTAACTCAGAGTGAATTGTATCTGATTAAGGCTAAGGTAGATGGCTTTCCCCTGTATTATCTTGTATTTTTTGTTAGCTTTAAGCTTTAATTGTTCTTACAAGTGAGACAAAAATTAACAATCAAAACGATTGAATTTAACTGAATTGTCTAATCTGAATAGTTATACTCAGTTAATTATCTTTAATCGGTCTGAATAATTATCAGCAAATTGCATATAAAACTGCTCTGAAGCTTATTGCAATATCGTCACTGTCACACCAAAAGGTTCTACCTCATATTTTCACTTTGTGATAATTGCCAAACCGTTCGCGGAGCAATTCTTAAGAGCAGGACCAGCAGGGCAATTTAGACGAGGAGGGTCAAATTATCCCTGAAAATTCATTGGTCTGCTGACTCTCCCTTTCAAAACAGCATTTGAATTTGAACATATCAGACGGTACGCGTAATAGCAACGCACCTCTATTCCCTTTTCATATTATGAGATGCTATAACAGCAATACAGGTGGTACGCTGCGCTTGTATTTTATTCCGTTGCCCATTTGAAATAGAGTTAATACTGAATTAAAATAATTCCTCTACGTAATTTCTTGTTAGAACTATTTTTTTGCTTCCTAGTTTCAGTTCCTTTTAGAGAAATCCGCCCACCCAAATCCCGAGTATCATAATTTTGTTTCTTTGTAAAATTAATACTGATTATTACTACAATCAGGAGACACTCGATTTGCTTACTTCTCTGGTAGGTTAACTGGCGGAGAATTTTGCCTCTCTTCTAGTTCTTCCATAAGGTTTAACTTCCATTGTCGTCTTCTTACTTGCCAACTTCCTAGCAAAAATGTACCAACAGGAATAGTCTATCAAATAGAAACATATTCAACTTACGAGCAAGTTTTACAGAAAATAATACACTATCTACTGCATACGTTTGGGGTAAAATATGGACGGATTGCCCAATGTTTAGTTCGGTCGTCCAGAATCGAATTGAATTCTTTGCAAATTCCATGGTTTGGGGCAAGAAGCATCAGTAATAATAGATCTTCGATTAAATTTTATTGGGAACATAACAATACTATGTTTTTGATATCCGGTACGTAAATGTTGAACTAAAGTCAAATAAAAATAAAAAATTGTTACACACGAAGATAATACGACAAAATTCTTTTAGAGCAGGAATGTACAATCTAACAGAGATAGATATACGCAATACTAATCTTAGGCTAGCTTGTTCCTCTATTTACATCTTTAAATCTTTGGTTGTCATAACTACAAACATGGTGGTATGGGCAGTCAGCAGGCTGAGTGTTTTGTAAGACCAAAATCGGCAAGAACAGAACGTATTATCTAAAATTACCCACAAACCCATACGAATGATCACTGATACTTAAAAAAAAGTAAATAGCTGAGATTGCTTGCATTTCAATAAAAAGACTCTGCCAGATTCTAACTGAAATCTCTTACATATGACCCAAGTCAACAAGGTTCGTGCCCAGTAAGCTGATCCTAGGTAAAAATGCAGGACATGATTATATCAGAACAACGTTTGGCTTCTTTTTTTCTGTTAAACGCAACACATTGTTTGTGGTGTTTTACCACAAAAGAGAAAAATAAAGTTTTGCAAACTCGAGGAATCAATTTGCAAACTTTAACCGAAGTACCTATGCTTCCGCATACATGTCTACCGATTTATCATGGTCTTCCGATTTTTTTTTCTTTTTGTTTTGGAAATACCACCGTCAAAAACTAGATCTCACAATCTACCAATAAAAATCGAGATTCAAATTATTGCTAACTAAAGCAAACTGTAATAAATGAAATGAACCTCCATAGTCTTATTTTATGGTACTTCAGTAAGATATTACAAATAAATTTCAATAAATACAGCTAGGGAAAAATCGCTAAACACGAGGGAAAGTTTCCAATAATTATGACAACTACAACTACTAATGACTCACTGCAGCACCAAGCAATCTGAGGCTAACACAGCTGCGCATGCTTCTCCTCCATCCCAATTTATTCAGTCTTCCTCCTAATATCCTCCCAAAAAGTTCCAATTTTCATTAAACCATTCCCTCTCACATCCTCCCACCCCATTCCGAGAGGAACTGCTTTTCGGCTGGACTTATATGATTGGCCGAAAAGGAAGATATTTGGCAATTTGGCAGTGTTCATTAGCAGAACGTGTCCTAGCCTTTTCGACCTTTCTCTCATTATACCCCTAGAAAGAAGGAGAGCGCCATATTTTTCACACAGCTTACTGTTTGGAATACAGTTAGTCCGATGGATTATAGCATTATAGCAAAATATTGTGTTGACATGTTAATATATTGAGAGGATATGGTCAATCTGGACTGCACCCCGTTAAAGATAGAAACGGGGGTACAATTAGTGATAAGGAAAGAGTTGGAGGGAGATCGGCAGAATATTTTGAGAATGCATTAAACCGTGATAGAGTTACATGAAAAGAAAATGATGGAAAAATTTGCGACACTTTGGATGAAGGAAGATTTCTTTTATCAGGAAGTATTAGTAAAAGTAATAAGAGAATAAAAAAAATAATAAGGCCCAAGGTGCTGATAGTGTGGTTAACGAGTTTTTTTTTTTTTTTAATATGATAAAGCTAGAGATAAGCAACTGAAAATTATGAATATGATTTTTGGAAAAGGAGAAGTACCTAGAGATCTTAGGAAAACCAGTTAAACCCCTCTGTAAGAAAGGTGATTAGAGTAAGTGTGGTAATTAGAGAGGCCTTAGCTATATTTCTATAGGAAGCAAATTACTTATTATGATTTTTTTAGACTTAGAGAAGAACAGTGTGGTTTTAGGAAGGAGAGGATTACTCAACCTAATTTTAAGATAATGATTGATTGAGATGATGATTGAGAAGTACTTGAGTCATCAAAACCCCATGAGTCCTCTGTTTTATTGATTCTGAGCAGGCGTTTGATTCAGCTGATAGAAGAGCTATAGCAAAGGTCCTATCCTTGTATGGTATACCAAATAAATACATTGAAGTGATTAGTGAAATACATAAGGATAAAATTGCTGCAGCTAAATCAGGAGGTGGTTTTGTATTAAGTCAGGAGTTAAGCAGGGCTGCGTCCTATCTCCACTTATATGGATCATTTTGATTGACTTCGTCAGAAGGAGCACATCAAACACAATGGGAGAACACAGAGTCCACTGGGGAAGTAAAACTTTCAATTTAAGCATCCCAGATGTAATGTTAGCAAAATGAATGAATTTTTAGAGGTTTTGAAAGTTCAGGGTGCAAGAATAGGCTCTTAAAATTAATTTTAAGAATACTAAGTCACTAAGACTATGAATAAGTGAAGTTGAAGGAATCATGTTGGGTAACGAGATGATCAATCAAGTGAACAGACTCACTTACCTAGGTATCATTATTAGTAAAGACGGTGGGTATAGTGGATAGCCAGGGTGCAAAGTATGCAGTAGCCATGGCCCAGGGTGTTTTTCACAGTTGAAAAAAATTAGATAGAATAGAAGATAAGCCTGCGCAACAAGATTGGAATATTGGAAGCTATGGTTATTACACTGGTCAGGTATAGTTTTGAAGCGTGGGCGCTCCCAAAAACGAAGGAGGGTTAACTAGATGCTTTCCAGACCCATTGCCTATGGATTTTTTGGGCACCTGACTGACTGACCATATCTCAAACAGTAAGCTGCACGAAAAATATGGGTCAATCCCGCTTTCTATAGCTGTTTTATTGTGATACCACTTTGGATAGATTGGTATTGAGGAAGAGCGTGAGTAGCTGCGTTGGACTCAGGCGGCTTGGTGTTGCAGTGATTTGTTAGTAGTAGTAATATCAGTAACATCGATTGCCGCTTTCTTAGGCCTGTTGGTAGGAGGGCCATTCATCCCATCATAAAAGAAATAAACAAAGGAAGAAATGGGAGACAGAAACGAAGAGAGGGGAGAAGGATTATACAACTCCTAGTTAAAGCCCAAATCACGCAAGGATTCTTAATATATGTAACTGGATATCCCTATGTCGTCCAAAATTTTGTCAAATAAACTAGAGTCAATTAAGATTCGTAAAAATAAGCAATAAGGTATCATACGCAAGAAAGAAGACAGTTAACTTGATAAACGTGTAAAAAGGAACTAAGAATACCAGCAATCCTATGGCAGAAGCTGTTATTTCTGGGTTTCTTCTAGATGTGGAAGCAATACGAGAAGCATATCTTCTAAATAGACGGCCTGTAAGAAAAAAAAAACTATGAATAAACAATAGCATAAGCTTAGAAAACAATAAATTATTCAAAATGTATTGGTAACAAGGGCTTCCCATAGTTTTACGAAGCGAAATATCCTATTTTTTATCCCTATGAAATTGCTTGAAGTGTGACTGCAGCAAATATTTCTACTCAGTCAAAGCCAAAGAAATCAATGGCATATTTAGGGGGAAGGGGGCCCTCCTCCCCCTGAATTTCTCAGAGACTTTCTTAAGAGTTTAATTGCTTGCTTCTAGCAGTCCTGTTGATTTTTGTTGTATACTTCGATATTGTATTGTAAATACTGCACTTTATTTCATAAATTTGTCCAGATCCTATACTTTCAAGATCTCTCTCATATACTAAGCTGAGAGTTGCCATTTCCCTCGGTTATTCCACCCCTTAGCTAGAGTCTCCAACAACTGTTATTTCATACTTGTTGTGATTGCGTTTGATCTGGTTGAAACCTTATTGCTAGTATTTCACTCGACGTGACTCGGTGATTTTCAAAAGGAAAATGAAAGGAAGAAAGTGACTAAGTGGTATTTAAAAAAGAAAATCTGTTGACAAATCATAATGGTGAGACGAAATAACATATCTTTTTCTGTGCTTCGTGATAAAGATTGTGCTTTTACTCCAAGTGTTCCAGTTTTTGTGGCAAGGGTAGAAGGTACTAGTCTAATCTCATTCCTGGCGAAATCATTCCACCCAAAGGGAGTATTAATAACTAACCTTTTTTGGCAGCTTTATACACCATTTTCCTTTTTTCATGTTTTCAAATGCTTGAGAGAGACTGGATATTAAGAATGAAAGAGATCAGCCTTATAACAGCATTGCATTGATGCTAATCATCCAGATCAGTTTTCTATAGGATGCAGATGGAGAATTAGTGTCAACATTGTTGGCTAACAAGACAACTTCAACAACAGTTTAAATACCTTTTTTTCAGTTCAAATTCTAATTGAATAGTTTATCTGTAAATCCTAACCTTAAAAATACAATAACCTTCTTTAATACCTCAGAGAAATTCAGAAATTCTTTAACCTTTTTTTAGTTTTAAAGCAGCCACTGTAAGTCCATAAATCTATGGAAGAAGCTATGCTGAATGGTAGAGTAGTTTCTCTGAAAGAAAGATTTTATTAACTTAGTAATTTCAGGAAATGAAAATATTGACAGTTTAAATGTTCTGTTCTCCTCAAACTGAAAATACTTAGAAAGGGGAGGGTTGTTTAGTTTCTTTGGAAAGATGGGATGAAATGAAGACAGATACAAGAACTAGACAGTGGCTCCGGTAAAGTACCATTTTTCTAACCACATGACTCAAACTGAAATAAAAAACAGCTCGCACGATTGTTGCTCGATTTCACCAACAATATGGGCCAAAGAATCCTTGTTGAATAGGGGAACAGAATTTTTAATGAATCAAGGCGCGCAAGAACAAATTGTTGGGCACCAATATTTGCAATTTTTATTCCCTTATCTTCTGAGGCCTCAGAGTAAGGGAGCAGAATTGCCAATGAGTCAAGGCGCGCAAGAACGGACTGTTGGGCAACAATAGTTGCGTTTTTGTCCACTTATCTTCTGAGACCTTTGATTATTTTCTCGTTTTTGAACCAAACCTTTTCTCCTAAGGCCTGCAAAGAAAGGAGAATGGTGACTCTGTAGCTCTAAGGGTCAATATTGCGGGAGTATTCCAAGCCATCTACTAAAAACGTAAAAAATGTATCTCCTCTACTGCAGAACAATACCATCAATATTGTAGGTAATGTCAATTGGGACACAAGTATCCATTTGCCATTTACATGCAATGTGCTTTGCATTGTTTAAACCATGCCCTGGTGAAGGCCTCCAGACAAGAATTTAATTCAAATGCTATATGGATACTGGCAAGAAGTCTGTGTATTTTTTTTTTTCTCTTTCCCCAAACGAATAGAATCATTAGTTTCTACACTGCCATCCTCTCTGCCACGCACGAAAAAAAAAGGCAAAAGCTCATATGTTTTTGCAACATAGAGTGGATTGAAAAGCATTATAGTCTTATCACTTTTCGGAAGTTTTTCCCTGCTGTTGTTAGAGTACTAGAGAGATTTGTTGACAATCAGTTAATTTCAGATCCAATGACAAAAGCCAACACCTTAATAGCAGCCATAACCAATTTAGTTCCATTTTCTCTCTGATTCTTGTTGGAAAAGTAAGTTTGATTTTGGTATCAACTTCCATTACTCTGTAGAATAAAAATTTAGATTTACTTGCCTGCTGTAAACATATCTATCTATGCAAGTCTGCATTAAAAGATCTAGCAGAAACGTTCTGATTTATGTTAAGGGTTCCACTGGAGTATACTTGGCTCAAATCAAACAATCAACAATGAATCAATAATAGGCAGCACTGGAGAATTTTCGACAATGACATTAGAATCATGAGAACTTCCCTGGTTCTTAAAACTGATGTCCATGTCATTTACTTTATGAAATAGTTATGTTTTATTGTCTTTAAACAAAATTCATTAATTTTTTCTGTTTAATAACGTTATTTCTTCTTATTGAAATCTTTAGAGTCTGAACAGAAGATGATTGTATTATATAATTATGATACACAGTTATCAGAGACAATAACTCTGGCATTGCCCATAGCAAAGAGCCTTTAAAAATCTAATATGGATGGGATTTACCTTATTCCTCATCAGTGGTGTCGTTTGCAGGGAAGGGGGGGGGGAGATATTTCCCCTGTATTTCATCATCCGTTATTCTTGTTTCAACCAGTGAAATTCAATAAAATAGACATTAAACATTTAAGATATTAAAGATAAATTTTAAATAAAAAAGCATCTTTTTTTTAACAAAAGTACACGTTGTGTGTGTCATATGGCACTTTATGATTGCCTTCACTGCTCAGAATTAGCTAATAAATGTGGTTTTAGAGGTCCTGAATTGCCTCAGAAACGGAAAGTTCCAGTGAAATTAGGTGGGGGTACAATAGTTCCATATGATACAGCAGAAGAGTTTTTCAGAAATCCAGTGTTGAATTCTGTTATTGATGTTCTAACTACAGAGATTGAAGGTAGGCTAGAAGAGAACAGTCTGGACGTATTGAACAACTTAGTGTAATGCTAGGTGCAAACGAAATGAACAAAGACAGCATAAGCTTTGTGTGTAAATAATATGAGCTCAACTCTAAAAATTGCATGTCTGAGCTACAGTGTTTTTATGGAGTTAAAGATATAAAAAACAAAAACATTCTAGAAAGAGCATTTGTTTTTGCAGAAAAACACTTGAAATGTGTATTATCCTCTGATATTTGATCTATTTAAGCAGTACTTTACTATTCCTATTAATTCTGCATCATGTGAAAGATCTTTTACTTGCCTTCAATGTTTGAAGACGTACTGCTGCAACACCATGGAACAAGAAAGAGTATCTTCACTTGCACTCTTGGCAATTGAAAGAGAAAACATAGACGACTACAATTTTCGTAACAAGTCAGTGTGCATTGTAGGTTTGCTTTATATGTACATTCGTCTAAGTTTCAAATCCTACAAAAATATCACTGTGCATAATAATAATGCAACAAGATTTAGCAGCTGGACAGTTACAAAAAAGGCAAAAGCTGCAAAAGAAGAAGGATTACATTTGTACAGAAGTGACAAATGTACAAAATTTGAGCTTTATTTAAATCTAAAGCTTTTTAGATCAGATAAAAAGTCTACTGACTGAATCTAGTGAAGGGCAACTGCTAAGTTACTGGTCAAGCAATCTATTACTAAATTGAAGAGTAATTTGTTGTTTTTTTTAAATTGTTTGAGGTAAAAAAAAAATGTGCCATTATAGTTGATAATAGAGACTAAAGTGCTAAGTTGTCTTTAAATCTTGGTGTAAAATTTCTTTTCTGAACTAAAAACTATACTAACAGAAGAATAATATCACTTGGTTTCCTATTCAACACTCTTCTCTGGATAGCCTACAGTAGATTTTGGCCTTGAATTATATTTCTCCTTCCCCTCCCCCCCCTAACAACTGGATTTAGTATTAGGCTATATACAAAAATTTGTAGCTTCTGTGAGTTTAAATTTGCTTTTTTTTTTGTACTTATTGCTAACCAACAGGCCTGGTTGGTTCATAATGGCATTTTAAGAATAAAATCAGCTATCTTTAAAATAACTTTGGGATATATGTAAGTATTAGGGCGAGGTTGGAATGTAATTATAAAAGTTATCCATCTGAGGTTACTGAAAGAAGTTGCAAGCATCATCGCAGCACCCCTTATAAGTGCTTGACTCTGGCACTATTCCACCTGATTGGAAAGAGGCACATGTGGCTCCTCCCATTTTCAAGAAAAAGGACAAATCCAGAGCAGAGAACTACAGACCAATCGGTCTAACATCTCTAACAACCAACATAATACACAACCATCTAACAACCCACATAATACACAAATGACGACTGGGACACAGGGAATATAAATGATGACCGCGACACTCAAAGAAAAATTACAGACTGGGACACCGGGACACAAATGACGACCGGGACACAGGGAAACAACAACAACAACGGGGACGCCGAGGGGCACAGGGGGATATATAAATGACGACGGGGACACAGGGAATGTTTGATTAGCAATCACCATTAACAAAGCTCAATGGCAATCATTAGAATAATGAGGTATAGATCTGAATACAGATTGTTTTTCCCATGGACAATTATGTTGCATGTTCAAGAGTCGGTAAACCTGACAATCTATTTATATGCACAGACAATGGGACAGCCAAGAATGTTGTATATTCGCAAGTTTTACGTTTAAATATATATATATATATATATATATATATATATATATATATATATATATATATATATATATATATATATATATATATATATATATATATATATATATATATATATTCACAGGTGGAACACAGGGACACAACTACAATGGCACGTAACTAATATGGCGCGTAACGACTTACGCGCGCGGAGGGGCTTGGGGGGGGGGGCGAAACGCCCCCATCAACTAGGTGTTGGGGTGGCGCGAAGCACCACCCCAACAGCTAGTCTATATATATATATAAAAATAAGTTGTCTGTGTCTGTCGAGTGACGTCATGTTTGTGTGTCGACTGACGTCATGTTTGTCGACTGACGAAATTACAGACCGGGACATCGGGACACAAATGACGACCGGGACACCGGGACATAGGGAACATAAATGACGACCGGGACACTCAAAGAAAAAGCGACCGGGACACAAGGAATGTTCGATTAGCAATCACCATCAACAAAGCACCAGGACACAGGGAATATAAACGACGACCAGGACACTCAAAGAGAAATTACAGACCGGGACACCAGAACACAAATGACGACCGGGACATCGGGACACAGGGAATATAAATGACGACCACGCCACTCAAAGAGAAATTACAGACTGGGACACCGGGACACAGGGAAACAACAACAACGGGGACGCCGGGGGGCATAGGGGGATATATAAATGACGACGGGGACACAGGGAATGTTCGATTAGCAATCACCATCAACAAAGCTCAAGGGCAATCATTAGAATAATGAGGTATAGATCTGAATAAAGATTGTTTTTCCCATGGACAATTATATGTTGCATGTTCAAGAGTCGGTAAACTCGACAATCTATTTATATGCACAGACAATGAGAAAGCCAAGAATGTTGTATATTCGCAAGTTTTACGTAGTTAAAAATATATATATCTTATCTATATTCACAGGTGGGCCATAAGGACACAACTACAATGGCGCGTAACTAATATGGCGCGTAACGACTTACAAGCGCGAGGGGGCTTGGGGGGCGCAACACGCCCCTGACAACTAGGTGTACTTTCTAACAACCAACATGGATTCCATTGCAACAAGTTGGTGGAAACCAATCTACTTGAAACCTATAACATCATCGCCAAGTTCCTCAACACTGGTATACTGGTAAGCTACCAACAACACTAAACCTGACAAATTACCTGGTGCTTCCTGTTAAAAAAGGTGTAAGGCAGGGTGCATTGACATCACCTACCATATTTAATAACACAATCTAACCGCAATCTAAGTCAAATCTGACATACATTCTTAGAGGGATTGATCCATCATTAATAAGCTATGCAGACAATGTACTTAATCTGAGCCACCTGCTTTGCAGTTTAGAGGAGAATTTTATCCAGTTTCAAGTAGAATATGAAAAAATAGACCTTCAGTTTAATGAAAAGAAGTCAGATGTGTTGTTGTTTAATTCTAAGCAAGGGTATGCTGTTGATGTTATGCTGGGTGGTGCTACTGTTCGGCTTGCCAAACACATAGTTTATTTGGGGATTCCTATTGGTTGGTCTATGCTTGAAATGCTTCATCTTTTGCAGAGTCATCTGCAGAAACGGATATCTTTAGCGTATAGCCGTGTTGTAGTTTATAAGCGTCAGTTTGATCAGTGGATTTTGGCCCATCTGTATAATGTAATGGCACTACCCCATTATCTGTATTTGAGTCCCCTTTGGAGGATATTCCAAAAGGAAGATAAGAAAGAACTGTGGTCTACATATTATAAATATGCAAAGTACCTCTTACATCTTCCATCATGGACAAGTAACCATATTGTGATAAGTCAGTATGGGATTATCGACCCTAATGAAGCGATAATAGCCCAGATCGCCAGATATAACTCTAATATTGTTACTCATCCTTGGGCAATTATTTTGAGACAATAGTTTTTGGTTTTTGTAGTTACATATCCATTTGTTCTTTATTTTTCTTTTGTTTGTGTATTTTTTGCTTTTTATCTTATACGCCATCTGTTTCTTTTGATGGGAAATAAATATATACATACATACCTGTTGACCTGATTATCCTTAATTTAGTCAAAGTGTTTGATAAGGCTCCCCACAGAAGGCTCCACATCAAGCTTCTCTCTACAGGCCTTAACCAGACAGCAGTCAATTGGCTTATGTGTTTTCTCACAAAATGCACACAAAGGGTCAGACTGTTTGGATCAGGTGGTCAGAATATATACTCTAAACATTGTGATGCCATCAGTGGTGTCCCACAAGGTACAGTCTTGGCCCAACCCTCTTCTTGATTTACATCAACAACTTAGTCACCAGGGTCAGCAACAACATCACACTATTTGCTAATGACTCCAAGCTCTTTGTTCCAGCAGACAAAAAAGCCTCCAAGCCAATCTCAACCATATCCAAGAGTGGGTTGAAGAGTGGCTACTGTCATTCAACATCAGCAAATGCTGCATCTTGCACTTGGGACCATAGAATGAAAATCGCAGTGGACTCAATGTGGGATCCTGACAAGCAAACACAGATTGATCTTCCCACAATAAAGGAAGGGACTTGGGTGTACTCATTGATAATCAGCTCAAGTTTCACTCCCATATAAGGAATGTGGTTTCCAAATCTAATGCAGGATTTGGCCTACTCAAGAGATCTATTAGAAGCAGATCCCCCAAAGTCTTTCTTAGACTTTATAAAGCCATCATAAGACCCAACCTTGACTTTGGGAACTACATAGCTGCTCTCCAATACAAAGGTGACATAAGACTTCTTGAGGGTGTGCAGAGACATGCCACCAATGTTATAGATGGGCTGAAAGGCCTCCCCTATGATGTAAGACTAAAAATTCCCTCTTTAAGTCTACAGTGTCAGCAAATTCACCAGTAATTTTCAAGAAGTCACTTGATAACAAGTGGTCATATAGGAACTGAAAATACTGCTGGCATGATCCAGATCAGTAACAGGTGTCAGCCATCATCACACACAGAGCAATACAGACCCATTGGACCTTATTGCTCTGAAGTCCAAATTAAGGTAATTATAATATTTGGGAACTATGTTGAATAGAGAATTAAATGATAAGCCCGTGGGTGTCAATTATTTGGAACAGTGAGGCAAAGGGCATCTGTCCTCTCCCTAGAATTTGAAAAATACCTGTTTTGGGGACTTTAAGTTAAAAATGCTTTTTTGGTATTTTCAGAAAAATTGTGTTGATGGGCTTCTTTCAATCTCATAAGTTGTTAAGTTGGGTGATTAAAACTTCCAGGAATGAATACAAGGTTTAAACATACATTGGGAAGGTGTTGCTAAGTTTTTATCATAATGCTTTCCTTGTTCCTAGGCCTTAGAAGATTGCACTGATGACAGTTGTATAGTTATCTATGTTTTAATATAGAAGTTTTACCCCAAAATTTGGGTTTCAAGTCCTTTTTTTATCTGTTCTTGTTTCTAAAATTGTAATCTATGTCATTTTAGCATGATTTCAAGCTATATTAAAGCTTTTCCACTTTATCTTAAGCCTCATTTGAGCTGTTGATCTAGTTCTCAAAGTTTCATTTTTATAACACAAATAAATGACAAAGGTCAGTGCCCTCCAGAGAGGGAAGGGGTGGAAACAGGGTACTTTAAGATACCTTCCCAGGAGATAAATGAGGCTCTGGATCAATCTCAGAAGGTTTTGTTTACCTACTTTAGCTGCTTTTTCAAGATGGATAAAAGTCTCTCATATAGAATTTTTACTACAGCCAATTTCCATTTCAAAATTTGAAAGAAATACTTTAGATTTTGGGCAGTTTATGATTGCCCTGCCCCCCTGCTAGATTTTGAAAAAAAGACAATTTCCCCCTCTCCTTTCTGTATTTCCATAGATAAACACTAGTGAATGTATTACCTTAACTTGCAACTTGGAGCAATCTAAAGATTCCTCCTTGTAAAGCTCCAGAATTGATGATTAAATTTGTTTTCTATGTTATCTAGTGGTCATGTACAGTTGGATGATCAGTGGCCTCCTAGTCAAGTTTATACACCCTCAAGGACTACTCAGCACTCATCCTTTGATTGAAAATGTCAATAGATCCAGCAGTAATTGTGGCTTCAGAGTTTATTCCAACTGTTGAGAATTCTTGACAAAAAGAAGTGTGTGTTGATTCTGGCTAGGATAGACAACAAATTTCAGTCAATTGCCTCTGGCTCTTGAAATAGGACCAACAATTGGAAACAATACTGGCAGGGTGTTTGCCTTGATTAACTTGTAGGTATCACTTCTATTTCTCCTGTATACAAGTATTAGGAGTTGCAGCTTAGATAGTCTTACAGGGTATGAAAGCTCCCATATGCCAAATATCACTTTGGTGGCACATCTCTGCATGTCTTCCAAAACTTTTGCATTTTTTTTTAAAATAGAGTCCAAGTATCACAGTATGCAGAATAATTATAGTTAACATGTCTTGCACACAGCCTTGGAATACTTTGCCCCCCCCCTCTAATGTGCAAATATATAGGCCAAACTATAGCCTATATCTTAATGCATTCTGCCACCTGTAGCTTGTTTTCCAGTTTTGTTTTATCACAGTTGATTCAATTTATAGGCATACAGGTTAAAACAACTGAGATGCATTGGGAGAATAGATAGGAAATATATAATTGGGGCTATATATTTGTGCATTGGGGGTGAGAGGGTTAAGTATAGAAGAGGTGTATGCAAAATGTCTTAAACATGATTATTCTGCATGTCAAAAAGTAAGAATAGTTTTCTTAAGATAGGAAATATATAATTCTTAAATTACCTTAAATCACAGCTTGGAGTGATATAAGGATTATCCATCCTTGTGATGCTCCATGAAAAAAAAGAATTTGTTTGGTGTAGATTGCGGCTGTTAGATTAGACTCTTGTGGAGGACTCTGCAGCTTCCCAATTGTAAAGGAACTCCTGGCAGAGCCATTCCCTATCAAGGTGGGACTTGAACATGTCAGTTGAAGTAGCAGAAACTGTTTCTTCAGAGAACTGGCTCCACATATTGATGATTCTTTGGCTGAAAAAGTGGCTTCTATGTCTACTTGTGGAATGCTGCATGGAGAGCTTCAATGAATGTCCTCTAGTACCAGAATGCAAGGGCTGCGCAAAGAGACTGGGAAGGGTGTTTTTAGAGAGAATTTTTTTGGTTAAAATGATGTCATCCCTTTTTCTTTGGTATGTCAGCATTGGCAGCTTCAAACAATGTAGTCTTTCTTTGTATGGAAATTTATTCATGTTGCTAACCATCTTAGTGGCACAATTCTGGACATCCTCAAGCAACTTCTTATCTTTTTTGAAGAAAGGGGCTGCCAATGACTTTCCAACCTCTAGGTGTGGACGAACAAGTGCCTTATATAACTTCACAAGAACTCTAGGGTGTTGGCTGGAGATGATTCTTTTTATGATACTGAGGGTTTTATTTGCAGAATATGAAACAGACTTAGCATGGCTGCTAACTTTAATTGGTGATCTACAATAACCCCCAGATCTCTTTCATCAGAAACAGCAGAAAGGAAGTTGTCTTGAAGGAAATACTTATGATGCTTGTTGTGTTTGCCAAAATGGATTACATGGCATTTGTCAACATTGAAAGTCAGAAGCCACATGTTAGCCCATCTTCCTATGTTTGCATATTAGGGGTGGGAGGGATAAGTGTAGAAGAGGTGTATGCAAAATGTGTTAAATATGATTATTCTGCATATTAAAAAGTAAGAATTGTTTTCTTAAGACAGAAAATATATAATTTTGGCTATATATTTGCACATTAGGGGGTTAGGGAAAAGTATAGCAAGGTTGTATACAAAATGCATCAATAATTCTGCATATTATAAACTGAAAGCTGTTTTCTTAACAAATTTCTCCTTCTCTCCAGTTAGTTTTCTAGGCAAATACCAAACAGAGAAATATAGCCTACTAATTAGGGCTATAAGTTGTACTTAACCATCAAGGAGTAGGCTATGGGATGCATTTGCAAGTGAATTGACTAAGAGGCTATATTTTGAAAAAAAGGCAAAAAAGGACATTTATTGGTGTGTTCACCATGTTTCTTTTCTAGTAACCTAATAGAGTTGAGTAAATATTTAGACTGCTGCTAAACCTAATAGCCTACTTAGGTATTACAAGGCTATAACACAGTGTCAAAATCCTATAAGTTTTAACAAAAGTTGTACACATTAGACATGCCAGGATAATTACCTTAAAAGCAAATATTTAGACTAACATCAGCAATATTGTCAAAAGATAATTCAAAAATTGTAATTTTAAACAATTTTGTAGTAATTTTCAAGCAATTTGAATTCTGGCTGTTGAGAAGAAAACATGTTAAGATACCAATTCTTACTTCATAGGCCTAATAGCCTAGGCTATGCAGAATAAATGTAGTTAACACATTTTAGACTATAATTCCACTATACTGAGCCCCTTCCCTAGTTTGCAAATATATAACCCAAATTATAAAGCCTAGGCTATTTCTCATGTTTTTCTGTTTCTTGATTTTGTCAGCGTCAATCTGATTTAATGGTCAAAACAATAGTGACACATGGCAAAATGCATAGTAAATACACGATTTGGGCCATACATTTGAACAGCGGAGGTTGGGGATAAAGTACAATGAAAACTTAGTTAAAATGTCTAAACAACAATTATTGTGCATAGGCTATTATGAAGTAACCAAAAACCTGTTTTCTTGTCATGTTTACTTCTCAACAGCCACAAATTCAAGGCTGAAAACCAGCAAATTTTTAAGTTTTTAACACTACTAATTCCCATTTTATCGGTAAGAGGCATTTGATGCTCTATTCTGTAAGAAAATATTAGCCTACCTGCAGAATTCATAACAAGTTGATTTGAAATTTTTGCCTTTTCGACCTATATTGTCGAGTGAGAATAGATTCCGAGTTTGGCGAAAATTATTTAAATATTACCAGAAACTAACTCTTTCGGTTCCTGCTGTAGTTGCTGACACCGCGTTTAGTTCCTAATGTGCCCCGTGATCCTGTCCGATTACTTATCTGACTAATCCTAGCGTTTTATGAGACGCACAAGACGTCAGAGGTTACTCGGCTAACCCACTTCAACGCTCAGGATTACTTGTCCGTGTGCTTGCACTTTCTAACCCGAAAAAAAAAAGATTATTGAGGACAAGTGACGTCAATGTTACATTTTTTTAAAATGGATAAACATGTGAAAAGAAAAGACAAGGAAACTGTAAATGGTGGAAATAAATCTTAGCTTTTCAGTAACCGGTAAGTGATCTTATGCATATTCCTTAGGATCTAAAGGGTTTTTTGGTGTTCTAGGCCTGTCTTGCATAGGTTAAGCTTCATAAGGAGTCAGAAGAAAAGTTTTTTGGTTATTAAAAAGTTTGGTTCTTAGGAAGGTAGCTATCACATTGATGAGTTAGTCAAATATTACTATATCAAACAGACCTAGTTTCTAAATCATCCTATAATTTTTAGTTGAAAAAAAACTTATAATGATTAGGCCAATATCTACAGCCTTTTATATAGTCTATATTTGTTGAGATTGCTATTTAAACTGGATTGTTAAGGTAAAGTAGGGGTAAAAATTTACTCTAGCTACTTTTGGCTATCTTTGAAAGAGGTTAAGCTAGAAAAATGAAACTTTCAGGGATGTGTCTACAGGCTAAAGTATGTCCCAGAAAGGTATTTTGAAGTACCTACTTCTACTTCTTTTCCCTCTAGAGAGTCCTGAAATTTTTGGCTGCCTTATCTTTTGGTCATCAGTTTCTTTTTCTCTGGCCTTAGTTCTGAAAAGATAATTCCTGTTGAATGAGCAGAACTTTAAGCCATAACACTGGTTTTTTCTAATTTTAGAAATAATCTTGGTAAAATTCTAGTTAATTGACTTCTTGCTATCTTGGAAAGGGCTTAGGTTAGGAAAATGAAACATTCAGGGATGGGTCTATAGGCTAAAGTATGTCCTGGGAAGGTATTTTGAAGTACCCACCTTGACTCCTTCTCTCTCTAGAGGGCCCTGAAATTTGCCTACATGAGAGGTCTATACCTATTGAAATTTTGACAAAACAACATTTTACCATAATTTTCAGTTGCTTTTCTCTGCCTTTAGTTCTGAAAATGCAATTCCTGTTATTTGAGTAGAATTTTGAGCCAAATCAATGTTTTTCTTCAAAATTCAGGAAATGTATTTGCATATCTTTAAACCCTTATAAAATGGAATTGAGCAAAGTTATGAAGCTAAAAACAATTTTGTTGTACTTCAATTAAGCACAAGATCTATTTTGCAAGGTTTCACTTTTGTAACATGCATATTTTTAAAGGTCATCAAAGGTCAAGCCCCTCTAGAGGGAGAAGGAGTGGAGATAGTTGCTTCAAAATACCTTCCCAGGACATAGTTTAGTCTGTAGATGCATCCCTGAAAGTTTCATTTTCCTAACCTAAACCCTTTCTGAGATAGCAAGAAGTCAATTAACTAGAATTTTACCATAATCTTTTATGTCACCTCATTATAGGTTAAATATATGGCTTATATTATTTATTCTCCATGAATTTTTGTTTTATTTGATTTCATTGATGTCAGTTGCTTTCTGTTAAAAATGCATTTATTTTTTTTACATCAAGCTTCTTCTTTTGTGAAAAAATTTAAACCATGTTTCTTTTTACATGTTGTATAAAATGTAAAGGAATACATGGCCCTTCATTTCATAGATTCAACTAAAAGTCTTTGAGGCATC
Organism: Artemia franciscana; assembly: GCF_032884065.1. Taxonomy (NCBI): domain Eukaryota; kingdom Metazoa; phylum Arthropoda; class Branchiopoda; order Anostraca; family Artemiidae; genus Artemia; species Artemia franciscana. Next base: position 18,872,290 of record NC_088878.1, read on the forward strand.
TTATTTCAAAATACATCTGACACATTTTAATGTTTTTTTTTGTTTTTGTTTTTTTTTTAGATGACATAGGACACCATTAAAGTTTTGCATTTGCCAAGTTTAGAGAGATATGTTAATATTCTTCTTGCTGATCAGTATAATTGTTTTTAAAATTCCTTCTGTTTAAAGCATTTTAGAGAGATTCTGAACCAACCATGGATATATTGTTTGCACAAATGATTTTTCTCAAGGCTGGTGGAAAACAAATAGAACATATAATTTCTCTTTTTTTATTATTTCAAGACTAAAATATCACAAAACTAAGCATTCATATAGCTGATTGTATCTTAAGTAAATACAATCCCTGATGGAGTTTTGTTGATACCTGTTGTAAAATTTATTTGTCTAAATAAAATACATATTGTTTGTGGGACAGCAGTGAAAAATGGGAGCAACTATGACTTGAGTTATTTTTTTTTCAATATTTTCTTTCTTCAAATAGTTTTTGTTCTCTGGTGACATTTGTGTTCCTTCCTAAGTGGCTGGCACTCTAGGTTGAGAAGTTTATTTGGTTTGGGACAAAGGTCAGTGATGTGACTCTGTAAGTTCAGCCAGAATTGGCCCAAACTTAACAGGTTACCTAGAGAAATCTGGGGTCAGTAAGCAGGAAGGGCATGCAAAAGCGTAAAATGACTGGCCCCTAGCTTCCTATTGCACTTCCTGGCTAAAGGACCACCTGGTCCTTTACTGGTCTTCTGACTTAGCCATAGAAGCTTTCTTTTAAACCCATTAAATATAAGTACAAAGGAAGAAATGCCAGTAAGGTGGTCCTTCCTTTTCAATGAATTGTTGATGTACAGACAAGAGTGTAGGTCATAAGAGGTGGCTGGTGAATGTTTTGCAAGGTTTAAAAATTTAGGGCAATTGCTCAAGTTGGCAACTGAACACAAAAGTAAAATTTTGTGAATGGTTTTTCCTTGTGAATGTTATATTTATGTGATGTCAAGCATTTTAAAGTTAATCTTCATTGTTTTGTTTTAATTGCCATGGCCCCAGGACTTTAGTGCATTAAAACCTACTGATGTCCATCCATTTTCTTTTAAACAGAGAGAAGTTCTATGTTTCCTAGCTTCAATAAATTTATATACAGTTTTGAGACCAGGGTTACAAAGTAGGTCAAAACTTGCAAATGGAACTGTGGTATGACTAATTAATTTTTAAGAAATGTATATCAATTTAAAGATTAAAAAGATCATGTAGAAAACAAACAAGACAAATAAATAAAAGTTTCCCTTTACAACCATTTAAGGAAGTGTAACAAATGTAGATCATCCCTAAGATTGAAATGAACAAAGCTTCAATTATGAAAATGTTTTCATTAAACAGACTGAAGGGGCAAACCTCCAAGCTATGACAAATTCAATCTCACTTTTGGTCTCTTTCCTTTTCATTGGGAACTTTCTTTGGATTTTTTTCAACCAAGTAAAAACAGTAGGGACAGGATCAGGTATAAGTGACCTTCTACTGAGCCTACATACCCTGGGAAAATCATGCAGCTATACTAATAATTGGTAAATATTTTGTTGTTCATATTTTTGATTTACAAATAAAGTGAACATACCCCTTGATGTCTTTTTTATGTTCTTTACAAACATAATAAGTGCTTCAATTGCAAGTTTTTGAGCTCTTGAAAATAACCAAAATATATCCAAATAGTTTTTGGGTATAAAAAAGCTTAAAACATTGGTCTCAAACTTACTGTTTCATTATTAATCCATTTTTTTATATGTTGTATAATCTATGAGCACTGATTTTCCACAATTAAGTCGGATTAATAAATTTACAATATTATGCTGTTCTTCTTCTTCTTTGATGCCAAATTTTCAATTAAAGTATGTGTTTTTGGTCATTTTTGACAAAATAATGTATGTTTTTCACTGCCAAAATTTATTAGGTTAAGTAAGGTCAAAAAGTGCTTAAACTTGAACTAGCAATATAAGCAATTATTATATTTGTAAAGAACATACAAAAAGGCATCAAGTGGTATATTCACTTTATTTGTAAGTCAAAATATGAACAACAAAAAATTCACCCCTAACATGCCTAATTTGCAAATATATAGCCCAAATTATATATTTCCAATGTTTTCTGCCACCTTATACTTGTTTTTCCAGTTCTTGTTTTGCCACAGTTGCTTCAATTAACAGGTACTAGGGTTGAGGGATAGATTGGCAGAATCAATAGAAAATATGTAATTTCAGCTATAGATTTCCATATTAGAAGGGTTGTGGCTAAAGTAGAGCAGGGCTGTATGTAGAATGTGTTAGCTATAATTATTATGTAAATTACAAAGAATCATCTTTTTTTAACAGGTTTTCTTCTTTAGGTATACAGGTCCTTCTCTTGGCTTATACCACATCAAGCATTATATAACCAGAGAAGAATAAGTAGCAAAAAGCTATATATACATAAGCACTTGTTATTTAACAATGACTTCTCTAGTGCTTAACTATGATCCCTTAGTAATATTGACAAGAAATGAGTAACAGAAAAGTGAAATTTAGTGTAAATGACAATCAGGAACTGGATACTGGCTCAAGGGGGCCAAGAACAGGGCTATATAATTGGAGTTCAAAGAAGGTGGTGATTTTTTAGTAAAAAAAACACTTCCCTGGCTAATTTAGGACTTTAAATTGATTAGCCTACTGAAATTTTCATATACTATGCAATTGAAATATTTTTCCCTTTTCAGAGCATTAAGACAATTTATCACAATAAAAAATATCCAAAGCATCTTGAATGGACTGACTAAAAAAAGGCAAATGACAACCACAATTTGACGTTGACGTTAACTCCCCTCTTGCTGTTCAGCCTAGAGGACGTTCTATGGCAAGTCGATTCTCACTTCTTAATAAATAGTAGGAGGAAATTGTCTTTCCTGAAACTTTAGTTCTAACGTCCTTTAATCTTGCAATTCTTGTCAGAAACTGTATGACAAGACTAACTATCATACAATTTTCTTCTTCACTATCAAATCCTCCTAATAACATATATAGGCTCGACTGCACTTTCTTCTGTCTAAAAAATTCGGTTATTTCACGTCTTTCTTGTTCGCTTTCACGGCAAATTATCATCAAGTGTTCTATAGTTTCTGATGCACCACACTTAGGACATTCCTCACTCTGTCCCAAAAATTTTGCTTTGTAACAACCAACTCCAGCATGGTATGATCGGAGTCGAAACAGTTTCTTTGCTTCATATCTAGTGAGTTCTTTATACACCTTCGTTTCTATATTTCTCTGTTTTTTCATAGTCACAAAAAGATTCCCAGTCAAATCTCTATTCGCTTAAAAACCCCGACGATCAATCTCTTTAATCACTTTATCAAATATCATAACTTCGTAAGGAGTGTCCATGTCGGTTAGAAGTGTTCCTGACTCAACTGTAGATTTGGCCTTCAAATCTGCTATTTCATTTCCAGAGATCCCAATGTGGGCGGGAATCCACTGAATAACTACTTTCTTCTTTTTTAATATGTATTGTAGTTTAATGTAACATATAAGGACATCTCTATTTGGTTTTGCCATAGTATTAGCATTTACGACTGCTTGAATAGCACTTTTTGAATCAGAGCAAATGATAACCTTGTCCTCTTCAACAGATTACTCAATGAACTCCAGCACCTTCTTAATGGCATAGTCACTTCTGCCAGAAAAACACTACTCTCTGGAGGAAATTTAAATTTTTTTGACACATTTTTGAAAGGGCACCAAAACGCTGCTCCTACATGCTACATTTCATCTACTTTCGATCCATCAGTGAATAATGGAAGGTATCCCTTGTACTCTTTTTCCATCATCATGCAGAATGCCAAGTCCGCTGGAGTATCTTGGTCCATATTGAATTCTAATCTTGAACTGATCCTGTTTTCCTCCCATGGTGGAGGGACACCTATTTCACCAACTCTTAACATTTTGGAAAGTACTATATCAAATCCATAACTTTTACAAATTTCTAATGCTGCTTCAAGACAATTGGATTGATTTCTTGCTTTAGATGTGTTGGCAGTTGCTTGGCGACCAGGTTTGATGATTTTTTACTGAACTGGGTGGTTATTTTCTAAAGACCAAATCCTCGGTACATATTTTAAAAATCTGATCTTTCTTCGTGTGTTCAGGTTTGCTAGACCACTTTCTGATAGAAGGAAACTAACAGGTGTTGTTTTTCTTGCTCCAAATGCAATTCTTATGGCTGAGTTTTGGATTACATCTGATCTTGCAATGGTTGAGTGACAAGCTGTGCCATAAATTGTTGAGCAATACATATTTGATATAATACTGGATCAAAAGTTCTGCCTGTAATCCTCTAGCCATATAGGCCAAACTCTTCATAACATTGAGTCTTTTCAAACATGTTGATTTAAGATATATCACATGGGGTTTCCAGGTAAGTTTATTGTCAACCACTACACCTAGTATTTTTGCTTCACTAACATATTTAACTGGGTGGCCACTTAAGTACAGATCTGGAAGGGTTCCAATTCTTTTCCCAGTGATAACAATTGCCTTTGTCTTTGTTGCAGAAAACTTTAAGTCAGCTTCTTTGGACCATTTTTCTAATTTTGCAATGACCTGGGTTAGTAGGGTCTTTATATGGTAGGTGTCACGCGCCATGACCCACGCAGTATTGTCATCTGCAAAAATAGCTCCTCCATCATCCTTCATATTGATAGGAATATCATATGTTGCTATGTTGTACATGTCAGGCCCCAATGCTGATCCTTGAGGGGTTCCTCTTTCAGGAAACACTGTTATATTTGAAATTGTTCCACCAACTCGCACTTTAACTTTTCTTCCTATTAAATAATCATTTAAAAATGCTAACATTTGGCCTTTTATGCCAGCTGTTACTAGGCCTCCAACCATTTTTCTATGAAGCATATTATCAAAAGCACCTTCAATGTCAATTAAAATCGCTGCTAAAATCCACCCATTTTGCAAAGCATATAATGCCTCCTGTTTGAGGCACATAAGACTGTCTTCTGCACTTCTATTTTTTCTGAAACCACACTGAATGTCTTTCAAAATTTTCTTCTGTTGTGTCACAGCTTCCAGTCTCTTCTTCACCATCCTTTCCATAACTTTCCTCAAAATAGGTATAAGTGTAATGTATCTATAGTTTTCAATCTTTGATAAGTCTTTGCCAGGCTTTGGTAGCATTACTGCTTCACCATACTTCCAAACATCAGGAAATTTTCCCTTCCTCCATATACCATTAATTAATTCTAGCAGTACATTGATCCACAATTTAGGGAGCGACTTCGCGAACTGTGGCAAAATTTCGTCTGGTCCAGGAGATGTATCAGGAAGCTTATTAATTACATTCATTAATTCCTGTTCAATGAATGGTCTATTGTATGGTTCGTCTTGTCCTTGTGTTCCAAGGTCACTTAATTTTGTGTCCATATTGGTCTTCTTCTGTATATCCGGATCTCCCCGGCCAACGGTAGAGCTCATGAGTTTGGCAGCTGCATCAGCTTTTTGATCGTCAGTCACAAGAAGCTTATTATCAGATGCAATAGGTGGGTTGCTCCGGCCTGATGTTGCTCTGTTATTCATCTTTTTCATAAACTCATATACTTTGGATGTTGGTTTTCGAAAGTCAAGTTCTGTTCTTAAATCATAAGCTCTGTTCTTTTCAATAAGGCTATGAAGATTTCTCATCAGATTATATATTCTCTTTTTTCCAATGAATTCTCTTTTGGCTTTCGAACAATCTTCATTCCACCAGATACACCCTTGGTGACGGCTGATTTCTCTATATGGTACAAGAGTTTTGGCTATTTCTATCAATTTCTCTTGAAATATTTCAACTTTCCTAGATAATTCTACTTCTTCCTCTGTTAGTGATTTCACATCAAACTCGTCCAGTGCTTCTCTGAGTATAAACCAGTTAAAATTTTTAGTTTTGAATCCCTCTCTCTTATTACCTTTTGGAAGAACTTCTTCATTAATAGTGCACAATATGGGGTTGTGATCACTGGCCAGTTCACTTTCAGCATCACATTCTATGTTTAATTTGATATAGAGTCTAGGATTGCATAATAGCAAATCAATTGTTGTTGTCTCTCCTGTCTGGGGATTAACTCTAGTTGGCATCCCAACAGGTGTTGCTAAGCATATTGGGCTATTCATTAAACAGTTTTCTGAACTTGTTCCAGAACTATTTACATTTCTACACTTGCACCAAGATTTACTATCTGCATTCATATCACCCAATATTATCAGATCCTCTGCAACTGGTATCATTTTAATAATTTCATCTATCCTTTCTCCCAACAGTTCATTATTTCCAGATGGGTTATATGCACATATAACATTCATTTTCTTTTCATTTTTTAAAAACAGTTTAGTTCCAACTACTTCCACTTCATTATCAATTGATTGCTGGCTTGCTAAGTCCAATTCTTCATAATGAATATGACTTCTTATTCCAATCATAACTTCACCTTTTCTTCCTGTTATTCTATCATTTCTCAAGATGTTGAAACCTTTGCAGGGGCTCATGATATTTGGTTTTAGCCAAGTTTCTTGAATACAAAAAATATCAATGTATTTTCTGTCACAATATTGAAGCAGTAATTCCCTTTTTTCTCTCATGATTGAACATGCATTCCAGGATAATATTTTGAGCTGCATTAAGGACATGCTCTGTTTTCCAAGATGCTACTTGTTTCACAAACCAATTTTACATCATTGCGGTCAAGTTTTCCAAACTTCATTTGCTCAACCAATTCACACAGTTTATCTACCTTTCCATTCAATGGCAAGTTTTTAATACTCAGTATTCCTGGGGTTATAAGCATCCCAATCACTAACTTCTTTGCCGTCATTTGTTGCAATTCTGCCGCAGTGTTACTGTATTCTTTTCTCAGGATTCAGGTTATTCTGGACTACATGAGCATAACTTCTAAATGTTGTCCTTGCTCTTTTAAATCCCATGCCATACTTTTCTGCCACTTCTAGCACTTGTTGGTTTTCCCTTCTTACTGGGCATACTGATGAAGTGGATGAATGGTTTTGTTTACAATTGGCGCACCTGTATCTGCTGGTACGGTACTCTACACTCTCCTGTTTCAGAGGGCAATCACGGGTTTGATGATTCTTGGCACATCTGAGGCAGATCTCCTTTGATTTACAGTCTTTCTAAAGATGCCCTTATTTCTGGCATTTGTAGCACTGCATCACCTTCCTATGGTAGGGTAAGACATCTCTGTTTCTACCGCAGCACCACACACTTGCTGGGGTAATAATTGATTCAAAAACCACCATTACTGACAGGCTGTCTTCAAGCTTTTTTAGATCCCGGTTATACCTCTGCATTCTAATCACTTCTTTTACAGGCACAGCAGATTGGATACTTTCCTCAATTTATACAATTGATAAATATAAAGGAATTCCTTTCATCACACCTCTTGATACATGTTCTTTCCTTAAAACTGTTACTTCTATCTTATTCACAGTTTTGATTTCCAATGCTGATTTCATCCCGCTCTCATCTTCTAAATGCAAGTAAATAGTTTTCCCTTCACGATTTGTTTCAAACTCAAATCTGCCACTAATTTTTTCCTTGAAAAACATACAAAGCTCGTATTCATTTAAGAACTTGGCATTTATATCAACTGCTTTGATTAAAACACTTCCATGTATCTTTTCCTTTTCAGGTATTTCCAATAATGGGATCTGGAAATTTGAAATATTTCTCCTATCTTTTGCAAGTGACAGGCCTTTGGCCTTCTGGTCTGGTCTTTGGTGAACAAATTGTCTCTTTGTTGCTCCCCTTTCAATCTGAACACTTTCATTACTAATAGGTGAGGTCACTCTCCTTTTCAAGTTATTCTTTTTTCCTCTTGAGCTTCCTTCCACTACTCTTGGATTTACCATAGTCATATCATAGGATTCAAAGTTTTTGTCAGGTGGAGAATGGTCAATACCTTCTAACTCACATTCTTCCACTTCAAGTCCATTATATCTGTTACTCACTGTACAAGCATACTGTCCCTGGTTCAGCACTGGTGCTCGATTACTGTACACTTGCTGTCCATATAGTTGTGTCATAACTTGGCCTGATTCAAGTCCGTCATTTGTGTTATTCACTGTATGCATATACTGCTGTGATGGGTTGGAAGTTGGGGTATATACTTGTCCAGAAACATTTGGTACGACTGCCGGAAACATGACTTTTTGCATACCATTAGGCATATTCCACTGCATTTGCATCATCTGTGGTACTGGGGCCCCATTTACAGGCCCCCGCATGGGACTATGCACCACTGAATACTGTCCAACACTAGTAGGAGCTACTGTACCCCCAGCTGGGGGGGCCAGTTTGACTGTTCATGATACCACTAGTCTCCAGTCCACAAAATCATTTATTCCAGAATTTTCTCAAACAGACTTCATGCACCACAAACAAGTTTTTAGTTAAAAACCTTTTTCACAAGAAGCACGTAATCACAAATCAAGCTTCCATACAATTTGTCAACCACAATTTGCAATCTTACAATTAAACTTCTGGCCACACGAATTGCATTAGGCTACCCAGCTCTGAAGGTGTATTTGCCTGTAAAATTAGAAACAGGCCCGAAGACCCAGCCTCTTCCTTGTCAGAACTTCACATAGCATTAGACTATTTTACATATGAAAAATGTTGTTATTCTTGTAGTTATTCGTGCTGTTTCAAGTGACACGTGGCCAGATAAGTATTTGTTGTTATCTTTTAGGGGTTAAACCCCGATAAGTGAAATTCTATTGGACAAGTAAAAGAACATGGGGGTAGTGATGATTTAGAAGTTTCAGAACTAAAATCACTAACGACCACCAGCCAAAAAAATCGATAGACAATAAAAATTCACAAAAAAATAGTGATAAATAACTAGGGTTGGCAACCCTTGTTTTTTCCTTTGAGTTTTTGGCATTTTTGCAGGTTAAAAAAATCACGAATAAAAACAAAAAACCACAAGTTTACTTTTCTAAAAATCACTAGTTTTTATCCTTTGTTTCTACCTGCTGCAGATAGCTTGAAAGTTTGCCACTCTTAGTGAATTATAACTATTTCTATTGACGAAAACAGGTGATAATTCGGACATAGTATCTACCACTATATAAGCAATACCGAGTAATTACAGCTAATCGATCATAAGTGGAAAGAACTAATTATCCGCAAAAAATAAAAATGTAAAGTTTTGGTCCAAATTAATAATAAATAAATATTACAAAACTCAAGACTTAAAAAATATTTTTTAATATTTTACATGTCTTTTATGTCTTTTTTTCAAATTTCTCCCTCACCCAAAAAACTTTCCCATGCTTATGAGGCCTAAGTTCTTTTTGGTACGGAATCATTCATGATGTTCTTATTTAATCCATTTCCAACGAAAATAAAAACGAGATAGTGGACTCTTTCACTAAAATTAGATGAAAAGCCGAATGACTGACAAGCATGAGAAATTAAGTTGACATTTTCAAGGGCAGTTACATATTTTGAAGGCTTTAAAGTACTTTAAAGTTTATAGAGGACAGGAAATCTCAATCTTTTCATGTTAGAGAACCCTGTGGTGTTTTCAGAATCATGGTAGTAAATGGCATGGATGACTCAATCAACAATGAATCCTCTTTTCTAGAATCAGCATACTGCCGGACAAAACCATTTGTGCAGCCTAAAATAAGCGATAGTTAAAAAAGCCTATCCAGAGTATTACAACTATATCTGGAAAAAGGCCTTAATGCCTCAGAAATCAAATACTATAAATCTAACCACAAAATTCACAGATTACCTTAGACCCAGATTTTGCGAAAATTAACAAGCTCTACTGTTAGCTAAACTCAAATGTTTTTCGACAATATAAAAGTCTATTTATTCCAATACGATTAAGGTATGAAAAACTATCATTAATGATTAAAGCCCCCTTTCTTGGTAACTAATTATTTCTACAAATGCTCCATACATCAAAACATATAAGGAGAATTTCTTTTCTGATTAAATAAAACTAATTGTTAAAAATTACCAGAAAATTAGTAAAAATTTACGAATTTAGCGACTTTTTATTCATTAAGTGATTTATTCCGAATATTTTTAACAGGATATGTACTTTTAAAAAATGTGTTCTTAAGATAGTTACAGGTATCTTCTGATAGGTCAATCTTTACCATTATCGTAACTGGTCTTACTATCAGATTGACACATAGTTAAAATACATGTCAGATTTTGACTTAATTTCATGCCATCTACACTATAGTTCTGCTAAATGACAAGTCCAGATGACAGAAAAAGGTAAATAATACAAATCTGAAACTGAGCATTTTTCTTGGTAACCAATAAATTTGTTGTTTGTGCACGTCCGTCCTCTGTTTGGTCAAAAAATTTCGACATAAATATTGCCTGTTAAAAGCAAGTTTCTACAGAGTAGTTCAGCCTTACAAAAGATATTAAATAAAAGGGATAGCTACAAATTTTCTGGTATTGTTAATTAATTTTAATCAAATGATCGTTATATGAATACTGGAAGTTTTTTTTGGTGACTGTCGCAAAGAAAAGGTTTTCAGATTATTTATCTTTTGTGTGTGGTTTAAATCTTCAACTAGAATAAAAGAAAAAGTGAAGCTACATTAAATGTAATTAGTTTTTTCTCTCTTAGAATTCTGATACATAGATTGGTGTTTATTCTTAGGTACAAATGAAAGAAGTTGAAAATTTTGAAACGGTAATGTTTGTGAATTAACGTAGCTAAGGGTCAGAAATCAATTATTGGCCTTAACTCTGATTAACACTTAGGTTTGTAGCTGTTGACTTTGAAAGACCTTAAGGCAAAATATCTGGAAGTTACGTCATTTGGTGTATTTTCCTTCATTTTTGAAAAATTCCCCAAAGCTAATAACGACCGGCAGTATCTTAAGGGGTCACGGTTGTCCAAATAATCTTCCTATTCTTCCTATATAAGTATTTTTATGGCACTTGGTATTAACCAAGTGACATATAGCAGTCGCCAATTCTGTCGGTCTGTCTGTCGGTCTGTCTGTCGGTCTGTCGGTCCCGGTTTTGCTACTTTAGGCACTTCCAGGTAAGCTAGGACGATGAAATTTGGCAAGCGTATCAGGGACCGGACCAGATTAAATTAGAAATAGTCGTTTTCCTGATTTGACCATCTGGGGGGGAGTGGGGGCTTGGTTAATTCGCAAAAAATAGAAAAAATGAAGTATTTTTAACTTATCAGCGGGTATTTGGATCTTAATGAAATTTGATGTTTGGAATGATATTGTGTCTTAGAGCTCTTATTTTAAATCCCGACCGGATCTGATGACATTGGGGGGAGTTGGAGGGGGAAAACCTAAAGTCCCGGTTTTGCTACTTTAGGCACTTCCAGGTAAGCTAGGACGATGAAATTTGGCAAGCGTATCAGGGACCGGACCAGATTAAATTAGAAATAGTCGTTTTCCCAATTTGACCATCTTGGGGGGGGGGGGATTAGGGGCCGGTTAATTCGGAAAAATAGAAAAAATGAAGTATTTTTAACTTATGAGCGGGTGATTGTATCTTAATGAAATTTGATGTTTGGAATGATATTGTGTCTCAGAGCTCTTATTTTAAATCCCGACTGGGTCTGATGACATTGGGGGGAGTTGGAGGGGGGAAACCTAAAATCTTGGAAAACACTTAGAGTAGAGGGATCGGGATGAAACTTGATGGGAAAAATAAGCACAAGTCCTAGATACATGATTGACATGATCGGAACTTATTTGCTCTCTTTGGGGTAGTTGGGGGGGGGAGTAAGTCTTAAAAATTAGAAAAATGAGGTATTTTCAACTTACGAACGGGTGATCGGATCTCAATGAAATTTGATGTTTAGAAGGATATCGTGTCTTATAGCTCTTATTTTAAATCCCGACCGGATCTGGTGATGGGGGCGGGGAGTTGGGAGGGGGAAACCTAAAACTTGGAAAACACTTAGAGTGGAGGGATCGGGATGAAACATGGTGGGAAAAATAAGCACGAGTCCTAGATAGATGATTGACATAAACGGAACGGATCCGCTCTCTTTTGGGTAGTTGGGGGGGGGGGGGTAATTCTGAAAAATTAGAAAAAATGAGGTATTTTTAACTTACGAACGGGTGATTGGATCTCCATGAAATTTGATTTTTAGAAGGATATCGTGGCTCAAAGCTCTTATTTTAAATCCTGACCGGATCTGGTGACATTGGGGGAAGTTTGGGGTGGGGAGACCTAAAATGATGGGAAACGCTTAGATTGGAGGGATTGGGATGAAACTTGGTTGGAAAAATAAGCAAAAGTCTTGCATACGTAATTTACATAATTGGAACGGATCCGCTCAATTGCGGGGGGGGGGGGGTAATTCTGAAAAATAAGAAAAATAACGTATTTTTAACTTACGAAGGAGTGATCGGATCTTCATGAAACTTCATATTTAGAAGGACCTCGTAACTCCGATATCTTATTTTAAATCTCAACCGGATCAAACGTAATTGGGGGGGGGCAGTTGGGGGGACCGGAAATCTTAGAAAATACTTAAAGCGGTGAGATCAGGATGAAACTGGATGGGAAGAATAGAAACCTGTCTAAGATACGTGACTGACATAACTGGACCGGATCTGCTCTCTTTGGTGGAATTGGGAGGGGGGAGGTAATTTTGAAAATTGAGGTATTTGTAACTTACGAAAGGGTGACCAGATCTTAATGAAATTTGATATTTAGAAGGATCTTGTGCTATAAAGTTCTAATTTCAAATTCCGACCAGATCCTGTGACATTCGGGGGAGTTGGAAGGGCGGATCCGCTCTCTTTGGGGGAGTGGGGGCGAGGGTTAATTCTGAAAGATTATAAAAATGAGGTAGGTTCTTTAGGATTCTTTAGGTTCTGACCTTCTCACAAGTACCAAATGAGCTCTTGGCTCTTCCAACCTCGTACCATATGAGCTCTCGGCTCTTCCGACCTCGTCACAAGTGCCATATGAGCTCTTAGCTCTTGTTTAGTTTGCTATTAGTAAGTTCTTGGTGCATTTTGATGGTCTTTCTGTTGGTTTTCAAAGAAACAGAAACGACGTTATAAATGGAAAAAAAAGCTAAAGCCGACGCATATTTTATCTGAAATTTGAGATAAAGCACAAAAACTATTTTAAGGCTGCTTTATAAACTGTAGGACTTGATATTCCTGTAAATAGTATAGAAAATAGAGCAAAATATTCTTAAAAATAAATGGATATTTTATTTCACAATAAATGCCTGATGAACATAGTTCCTTTGAATGTTTCCCATACCTGCTTGCAAATTTGGAAAAAAAACGACAAAGAGTTTAGTTTCTGTTAAATTAAAGTGAATCCTGACACATAAACAAAGACAAGGGGTTTTTCACATGGTGCCGCGTAAATGTGGTTTACTAAGAGTACTCAGAGATTGTTGAATGTGGCCATGATAACAGACGGTAAGATGCCAAAGCTAGAAAATGATATCTCGAAGTCTTCTTAGTTACTAGGAAAAGTTGATGGAAGGGTTTTAAGTAGTATGGCAATACGTGTACTTTTTTAGTTATTTTTATATTTATCTATACCCATTTTAGTTATTTTTATATTTATCTATACCCATCTACAGATAAATATGAAATTTTTTTTAGATGAATTCGAAACAACTGAAAATCATTTATACAGCAAGATCAAATGGGCATGTTTTCTAAAGTAAAAGTTATCACTCGCAAAAAGGTTGGAGGGAGGGAGGAATATATTTCACCGACTAATCTGGGTGGTATTGCACTTTTTTGCATGAAGCTATTGTTATTCAAGTCTAGCTTTGGACTTTTTAGAAACATTCGTTTTTCACATTTCGCATCATTTTATAGGTGACACTCTAGCGTCGACTAAACTAACGAGCAATTGCGGTCCAATCTATTTTGTTGTTGTTTTTTTCCAGAGTCACTTCAAATGGAAGGAAATGATCGTATTAACTTCTAAGAAAACCTAAGAATTTCTGTATGCTTCCTAATAAAAAAATACTTTCTATAAGCAATGAGTGGCCGAGTGGATTGGTGCGCTGTATTCAGGATCCTTTGCCTGATAGGACACGGGTTCGAATCCCAGTGTACCCAATTGTTTAGTTTGGGACGAGGGTCAGTGGCGTGACTCTGTAAGCTTAGCCAGAGTCGACCCAGCTCTAAATGGGTACCTGGAGAAATCTGGGGAAGGTAAGGTAATCTGGGGAAGGGTGTGCGAAAGTACAGGATGGTTGGCCCCCAACCCCCCATTGCACTTCCTGGCTGAAGGGCCAAGAAACGGAGATCAGCACCGCCGGTAGGGATTGTAAAGTCTAATGCCGTATCCTTTACCTTTTATAAGCAATGAGTTAATTTCATAACTTACAGCTCTTTCCGTGGGAGCTGTAAAAGGATCATATCATCTCCATAGGCATAGCTATTAGACTCTTTAACTCTTATGAACAGAATGCTTAACTCAAAAATTTTGTTAGAATGACCTCTGGGAGAAAAGGGCCATGGGAGGAGGGTAAGTTGATTTCCAATCTTACTAGCCAATCAAAATGTGCTCTATAACTTTTAGTTTACGCTTAGTAATAACTCTTTTACGTTTCAGAAAACTTTTAGTATCGACTCTGGTCAGTACTAGACCTAGTCCACGGAGATTGTTTACTCACAAAATTTAAGTGTTATAGTAAATTAAGTACAGTAAACCACATCTCTGTGCACTTCTACCATGAAACGACTCTTCTACAATTGCCATTCATTTTACAATTTTCTTTCCTTTATCTTACCCTTCCAATATAATTCAACCCCAAAACACAGGAAAAAAGGATAAAAATATAATAAAATGCAAAAATGAGCGCTATTTAATGTTACAACATACTATCTGCTAAAACTCTGGAATGCAGGTAGAATATTCCCAAATTCCTTCTTGTTTTATTTTTATTACTTTCGTTTTGGGTAATCAATTTACACGGGGTGGGAGGGGAATTTTCAGCTGGTGGTGATCTTGGGGGGGGGGAGTGCCTAGCACTTCTCCATATGTTGGTGTTTCCCTGAATAAGAAGAATAATAGTTTTTGTGGGGATTAGCGCCATGTATTCATTATATGCAGGGTAGATTACAAAATTTTTCATCTTATGATTCGTATATACCGTAAGAAATACAGCAAACTATAAATTTTTCCTGATTATACCAGCTGCCATGCGTCAATTATTTCCTTATTTTGCTCTAGCGTAAGCAGACCACGAAAAGCACATGTCAGAAATATGTAAGGAATTTGAATTCTTTTGACTTTGACAGGGTTTACTGACAGAACCAAGTTCAGGATTTAATTTTTTTTTTTTTTTGAAGTTCCATGACCTCTTAAACACACGCGAAAAAAACCCAAAAGAAACCACTGATTTGTTGAAAAAGTCAACAAAAAGTACTATAATAAGGTAAATTATGCTGACTGTCTTGACTTTAGTGAATAAAGTAGTATGTCTCCAACATTCATAAATACTTCTAATTTTCTCCATATGTTAGATTTGCTCACATCTCTATGTGATAGTTCATTTACATAAATCTTATTGCAATGCTTTAACACAAAAATTACTAAATATTTAACATATGACTGCAGACCTATCAAAACTATTTAATACTGTTTTTTTAAAGATTCACTGTCTGTTTATTTTGGGTCTATGCATACTCTAACACAAATTCCCGCCAGAATACATCTCAAATAACCTTAGATGTGGATGTTACTTCAGAAAATCAAGACTTTTCCGGTTCACAGCTGAATTAAAGATTTATTTTTTGTGGTAAAAACACATCCCCTCCACCTCCCCTAACGAAATACGTTTTTCCGTCCTTGAATGTATGTACTGATCAAGCAAAGGTTATATCCTCTGAATATCCAAATTTGGGACGGAATTGTATCATTCGAACCCACTGGGAAAATCAATATGATAAAACTTGTTATTTTTATTCCTACAGAGATATCACTTCTATTTTATGGATACAAACAAAAACAGTTATCTGCACTGCCACAAAGATCACTTTATATTTAAACCTACTATTCCTATTCAGGTATTCAATGTCTGAATATTCATAACTTTACTAATTGCAAAACCGCTCTTAAAACTATTAACAACTGACACTAATTCAACTGATAATATAAACTGACTGTTCAAGTGAATTGGTAATACATTTAATTTCAGCAAATCAACTGTCTATGAATATTTTAAAATCTTTTTTAATTTCGGAGAGATTGATTAACTGGCTCGTTTTCTTTACTCTTTCCTATTGGATTTGGATGGGGAGAATTGGTGGCTGAAAAAAACATTTAAGGTTCTGTTTGATGATTATTTAATTGCATAAATATTCGTTAAAAAAACAAAAAAAACTTTCACATACAGTTGTTGCACGCTACCTTTAAATGTCGATGTTTTTCCTAAAGTAGCTAGTACTTACGAAATTGGACGTAATTGTTTTATTTATATAGTACTGTTTAGCAGCCATTGTGTTCGTACCCCTCCTTCAAATATAGTGCAGCTGTGCGTTTTTCTGTCACTTGTTTTACAACGCTATCTATAAATACAATTTTTTCAATTGCCATCTATCTTTTTATTCTCAACTTACATAAATATTTCTTTTTATGTGCAGTATCTTTTAATCAAGTCATTGTCCATTTCAAGCTTACTTACCATTATTATTATTTTGGGTGGACTGAAAATACTGACCTCGTCTGTAGTATTTGGAGATGGGGCTTTCTCATCTTTGTCTGTCTATTCTCTCTAAAGGATTCTTCCTTGGGAGTGTCAAGGTATCAACATTTTTTTGCTCTCGTTCCAAGACTTGAAAGCACAACCACCAGCTCCAGGCTGGCTTGAGTAGGCAACATTCATCCCTCAGAAAAGAGTGGAGAGTCACCTACCACTCACCATCTAATAACGTAATTGGCACTTTATCCTCAGAACTTTCATTGGCAAGGGAACTTCTTTCTCCCATTTTGGGCTGCTTCTAAGGGATCTTCTTTTGCTCTATGGTCTGTGCCTTATACCCATATGAATTCAACCACCGGACATGATCTTGGCAGATGTTATTGGCTTTAGTCCATTCAATTTTGGCAAAGTTTTTTTTTTACAAAATACCCTGCTTTATAGTCAAACACTCGGCAGGACGGCCAGTGGCTGGACAGTGACGTAATTTAGAAGCAGTTAGACCTCTATCTGCACCTACTACACCCAGAGGCATTATGAGAAGGTCTTACCACTACCCTTTCAAGCTCAGTTAACATATTTGTTTTGCTTTCCATTCTCTACCGAAAGTTCTGTTTCTAGGTTTTGCTTCACACAACATGTTGAAATCAGATTTGTTCTGCAAGTTTTTAATTATTTGAGTATGCTCAAGTTTTTCTACAGGAGGTGGCCACGATTTAACTGACAACATTTTAAAACTAAAGTAATGTTTAATATTTAAATGATTAATATTAGCAGAAGCAACTACAAATCAATAGATAAAAGTACATTTTTAGGGATATATTTTTCCGTAAATTACTACCTTTTTGTCCGTAGTTCTTCTTATTGAATAAGCAAATAATTTCTTGAAACGGTAAAAATCTACCGACCGAATAATCCTTGGATTGTTTTACTCAGGCGTATTTTCTAACACCAATTTGTGTTATATATGAACATGTACTCATATTTGATTTAAGACAGACGTCTGACCATTTAAAACAATTTCCAAAACGACCCCTGAAGATCATGAGCTAAAAGTGGCGGAATGTTTCTATACTTGGAAACCAGGAAGAAGAGGCGAAGATGAATTGTTCCAGGGTGCTGAAATTATGTAGTACAAAAAATACCCATGATGCTGACTTCAACATGGCATAGGATGCCCATGGCTCTAATCAAGTTTATCAATGATCCTTCGGTTTACATTTGGCTATATGTATGGTTTAATGGCATCTTCCAGGAGGTTGTCAGCAAGTGGAAAGCCGAAATTATAATTTTAGTCTCATACTTGTAAATATTACATTTTAAAAGCCTTAAATAGCAACTTGGATGGACGAATCAGTATATGATTTAACAATTGATTTTCGACACATTTGAAAAGAATTGGTTTAAAAAAAAAATTATGGACCAAAGTCTAAATATATATCTCACTAATGAAGCTTATTTTACTGATTAAAAAAATAATAATATTGATTCCTAGAAGTCTGAACAATTTTTTTTATTTTTCGATATTATAATCGATATTAAACAAAAACGTAAATTTCTAAATATGTATCGCTTTCAAAATTTTAGTTTGACTTATGTATTCATTTAAATTCATGCTAGTTTTGCATTTCAATTACTCTGTAATAGTAAGTTCTATTTGTCTTAAGTTTAAGTACTTTATATCCTCTTTATATATTATACTTTATATCTAACTCATATCTAAGTTAAGTACCTAACTACTTTATATCTTCTCCTTTAATGTTATGATATGGCTATTTAGTTTTCCTTGAAGTTCTGAAAACTTAAAAAAAATTAATATCAGTGCCCCTGACAAAAATTTGGATATTAAGTCAAAAGGTTCAATAAATGGTAGTTCTGTTTAATAGTATTTAAATAATGTTTTATATTTTTTGGTGTCCAATCCTTCTGAATCCTAGTCCCCAAACTAGAATTGATTTTTAACGTTAGAGTCTTCGTGGGGTCTTTTTAGCCCAATGCTTTAAGAATGTAAGTTTTGAGCCGATTGGGGAAAATTTGGACCTTTTTCAGGCCTCACATTTAGAGGTATGTGGCCCTAAACAGATTTTTTGTATATTAGGCTCCTCTTGGATCAAGAACTGAACGGCTGTAAGTTTTAAACTTTTCAGGGACAAACAGCTTTTTGGCCCCTTAACACCTTTCTCCCTCACAACAAATGTGGGTATCTTCACCCGGAAAGTGATCGCTGAAAGTTTCGAGCCAATTGGATATCCTAGGATCTAACGCACTCCCCTTATTCCGCTATTAAACCCATCTGTAAACAATTGGCAATTCGTAAAATTTATTACCTCTACTCCAGTGCCAAGGGGGTTATGCCATCCCTGGAGGCATAATTATTTGACCTTCTGTCAATTCTGAGAAGAATTGCAATATGGAAATTCGGATCAGATGTCTTGCAGGCTACAGAGGACGGAGTGTAGCAAAATAAGGCACTGGAGGTAGTTCTAAGATATCATATGGTAGCAGTACAGCCTATCGATAACGGGTTTGAAACAGAAAAAAATAGCTTGTGCTCTTTTAAGAGGATCAGAGAAAATTTTGTCCACCTCCCCAAACAAAGCTATCCTTGAAAGTTCCAACGTGGTTCCCCAGCCGTTAGACGAATTAGGGTAAGCTTTTCAAAACAACTCAGGAGTGTATGAACGAGTTTATTTCCAAAAGCGTATAAAATATCCAAAAGTGAGAAGCGGCAACATCCAAAGTGTGGGAAAGTATCAGTGAATTGGAGTGAGATTCAAGAAGATTTTTGCTTAGCGATTGAACTTGGGCGTTTTATTTCATAATGGAATTTATTTCATATGAGGGGGGGCACTTAGTGAGGTTTAAGGGAGACTTTCCTCATTACTAAGCCTTTGTAATTTCCCTTATAATTAAATCGTTAATTGGAAGCCTATGAACCCCAGATTGATATTTATAAGGCTAAATGGAGACCGTGCAAAGATGATACTAAATGCTTGTTATGTACCCACAAATGATGCAGGAGATGAAATAAGGGAAGAATTCTGCAATGACCTAAATCCCACAATCAAGGAGGCACCATTGCATGATATCATATGTTTGGCAGGTCGCTTGAATACCAAGGTTGGAAACGACTAAACTCATCCCCCTAAAGTCATGGAAAATGAAAGTATTGGCATCAGAAATGAAAATGTAGACTACTTGATAGACTAAGCACTATCAAATGACCTTACCATCGGTGACACATTTTTTAAGCATATAGACATCCACAAATATGCATGGACGTCCCCAGGCAGAGTGACAAAAAACTAGATTGACCATATACTTATAAACAAAAATGGCAAACGAGTCTCCAAGATGTTTACTCATTCAGAGGGGTAGATATCAGCTCTGATCATGCACTTGTGATAGCAACGATCCAAATGAAGTCGTAAGTCGCTAAAAGAAGATGCCTGCGCCAAAACCGCAATTTGACTCTGACAAAGTCTCAGATTGGGACATAAAAAAAGAATTCATCACGGATCTGTCTAACCAATTTGAAGTCCTACAGTCCCTTGAAGAATTAGATGACGTATATACGTGGGAAATAATCGAGGAAAATGATAATGAAGCTGCTAAACTACTCCGTGATTTCAAGAAAAGACAAAAAGACCAATGACTGTCGGATGAAACGTGGGACTATATTGGAAACCGCAAGCAGGCAAAACTTCTTCCTCTTCCTAACTGTAGTGCCAAGAATTGCATGCTCAGAAACCTGACATACCAATACCGTGACAAGATGGTAAAAAAGAGTGCTAGGAAGGACAAATGTAACCACCTTCAGAAGAAAGTGGAACTAGCTGAAGAAGCTGAAAGAAGAAGAAGAGGGGACTTGATGACTGTTTACCATTTAACCCACAAAATCGTTGGTAAATGTCAGAATATGGAAGGTAATGTGCAAGACCCAAACGAACATATTGCAACAAGTCCAGAAGATGTGAGCAAAGTCTGGGTAGATCATTTTCAGACGCCTCTAAATCGTCCTTCCTCTATAGAACCACTAACGATCCCAGATGAACCGCTACTAAACCTTTCAATCAACATAGACCCTCCAGATACCAAGGAGATTTGTATCCTGGCAAAACAATTCGAAAATGGATGATCCCCAGGTGGAAACAGAATGAAAGCAGAAATGCTTAAGACGACTGTAATTCCTTGCATGACCATGAGGATCAAATTCTTCAAGACAATGTAGGAGTCGGAAAAATGCTAAAGGATTGGACTAGAAGCAAACTGGTAAAACTTTTCAAAAAAGGAGATGCCAAAAAGCGTAAAAACTGGAATGGTATCTGCCTGTTTTCAATCCCAAGAAAGTTGTTCGCTATCACAATCCTCAACAGGATGAAACCACAACTTGACAGACAACTACGCGAGCAGCAACACGGCTTCTGTTCAAATCGCTCCTGTACTGACCTCGTAATTGTCCTCAAAATGCTGCTGGAAGAAACCAATTAGGTGAGAAGGAAATTGTACCTTGTGTTCATTGATTTTGACAAAACTTTTGACTCCGTAGATAGAGCAACACTCTGGAAAATACTCTCACATTACGGTATATTGCAAAAAATCATAAAACTTATCATCGTTTTCTGCAAAGATACAGAATGCTGTGTACAAACTGAACAAGGGAATACCAAATATTAAAAAATAATGACAGGAGTAAAGCAGGGATGTTTCCTTTCCCCCTACTGTTCATCCTTGTTGTTGAGTACATCTTAAGTAAATGTCAGGGATATAGAATTGATATTGGTGAGCCGGCCAGACTTGGAGATCTCGATTTTGCTGATGACATAAGGCTTCTTGAAACTTGCAAACTGAGACTCCAGATCTTTATAAATAATTTTAAAAATGCAGCAGAAAAATTTGGACTAAAAATCAGCACAAATAAGACAAAAAGTATGGGTACCAGTGAATCTCCTCTTGATATTAGGCGTGAAGATGATTAAATAGAGCATGTGGTTGAGATCAGAAACCTGGGCAGTACAGTGTAAAACACTAAATAATGTACTAGAGAAGTCCAACTTAGGTTGGGACAAGCATACGGGGCGTTTTATCGTCACATACGAGTTTGGTAGTCTCAGAAATACTCTTTGAGGCTAAATCTATGACTGTTCCAAAGCAATGTTTGGTCAGTACTGCTTTTTAGATCTGGGACCTGGCACCAATCAGCAAAAAGAGAAAAAATTCACTCATTCGAAAACACTTCGCCCAGAAGAATTTCAAATATAAACTGGACCCAGAGGATAAGGAACGACACCATCAGGCAACAGGTACCGCTACCTTTAATAAAAGACGTTATCTGTCAACGTCGGTGGCGTTATCTTAGGCTGTAATCACTTGCCAAACTCTTTCCTCTTCTGGCAATCAGAAGGATCAAGAAGACGAGGCCGTCCTAGAAACACCCAAAGATGTTCACACAGAAGAGGTTTGTCAAATATGAATGTGTCCTTACAGCCCGAATGGGTAGACGTACTAGCTGCAGCACACCTCAGAGATGACTGACTTTTTGTGGATGCCCTGGGTGCCTCTGGAGGCACAGGAGGAACTAAGGTCCAAGTTAAGGAAATCTTCCACCAAAAAGACCCGGCATAAAACAGCGGTCGGGAGTGCGTTTTGTGAATCGTGCATGCCTGGACCCGTACCTTTCCAAAAATCAATATCCAGACAGTCCTGTTGACTTGTAAAATTTTGTGTTTGACTACAACAAATGACAACTAAGCATCCAGCTCTAGAGTCTAGAAATTTGTCTTAATGATTTCAGATTTTACCAATCAGGAAGCTTCTTTTGCGCCATTTTTATCCTCTGTACTTAATACGGCCGTTCACATGCATGTCTGGCAGAACTCTTTGGAAATCTGTTAGACTTGCACGTTAACGCCACTTAAAGGAATACTTAGTCTACGACTTAAAACACTTACTTTAGAAACACGATTTAGTTCTTTATGTCATACGGCGATGTTAAATTTTCTCTGCGATATCTAAAGATCTTTTTGAGCTACAGATTGTCTTTGGCGGTCAAAACGAAGGTTTGACGTGATGCATTCTGATTAAAAAAAGTCCTAGGTCACGAAATTGCATTTGAATTATCCCTCGTCTGAGGTCAAATCAATATTTTAGACAAAAACTCAAACATTATCTTGTCAGGTCTTGAAGCTTACCCGGTTCACTGGTATTATTTTTATCGAGATATTACTGATTCACCGGTGGCTATTGATTCAAAAAATACAACTTTAAAAATAGTGGTAGGGGGCTTTTTGAAAATCTAAAGCTACCTGTCATCTTTTGATGAAGAGAAACACAACCCTAAGTGTTGCACGGGCTTGAACTGAGCTTAAACTGAGCACAACGATGAATTTCAATGCCATTTAATCAATAAGAATGCATAAAGAGAAGGTTACAAAAATTGTTAATAGATGACAATTCATGAGCCGTTTAATATTTCTGTATTATTTCCCATAAATGCTTAGATAGAGTAGATGACACAAGCCCAGTAGCTCAGAAAATTTTCTCAAATAAGTCGAAAGCGGATTTGGCTGTGCTGTGACAGTTTTATACAAGATTTATGTTGGCTCAATTACTTGTTCTAATCTCGCGTGTCTCAATAGATAATTCCTGTATATGAGTTTTTGATAACCCTTCCTCTCCCCTTGGCTTCAATACTCTGTTGTTCCTAGAATAATCAGTGTACTAGCCTACAGAACTAAAATCCATATGATTCCTGAAAACACTCCGAAGTGGACGCCTTTTCTTTCATTCTAATATAGTTTTGTTATTCTCTGTGTACAACCGGTATTTACAAATTTTTACAATTTTTTTTACAATTTACAATTTTTATGATACAAATGAGAGTTTTGAATAATACTGAAAGGTTTTTTTTTTAAAATGTGAAAATGAAGATATAAAACACGCAAAGCAGGGTATTTACATACGAAAGGGGGGCTGGGTGCGCCCATGCCCTCCCAATGCAAATAAGTCGCAATATGTTTATAATTTTGCTAATGATATCCTATATTCTTTCATGGAAGTCGCCTATTTTTCAATTTGGCCCTAATCTTGAAATTCTACCCCTTTCAAAATGAACTTGTGCGTTCAACCCTGCGAAAAGGCAAAAATTAATTATTCAAAACTTTATCACTTAATGTTATCAAAATAAATTCCTGTTTAAATGGGGAGACGAGTTTTGAAAAGAAAAAACTCTTTTGCACGCTCGTATTCAGCATTAAAGCGCAGAAAAGTTTGTCTTCATTCAGTCTTTACATACCTCAAACTACTGACAAAACATCCTTTCTACAGTATTCACATGGTTATCAAAACCTTCAACAATACAACAGTATCAAATGACTAGATAAAAAAAAAGTGGTTTCTGAAAGCGCTTTCTTTACTTTGTTATGTAATTATTTTCGCTTGCTTTCTCTTTTCAAATAGGGCCTATGCTTAATGACGTGGAATATGAAATGAAGTCCATCAAATAATTTCAACATCCATTAAGTACTTCCTAAGCGATGACTTTCCCTCCACATGGAATGATTATGGATGACTTACATTTTCAATATCTTACGGTTCATTTAAAAGTTCTTTTTCTATCATAATATCCTCAATTGAGCCTTGAAAAGAGACTAGTTCGGTGGATTTTTTGCAAATCTGATGCAGGGGAAAGGGGGAAAAATAATCAAGGAATTTTGAAAACAATGAAAAGTAGAAAAAGAAACCTCAGAGCAATTAGTAAAGATTAAGAACCACAATAGAAGACAAATTATGTTAAGCATTGGACTAGGACTCGCTACCAGTTCTCCTATTTTCAAAAAATCTATTTTATCGATTTTGTTCACACAGGTTTACTTTTTAAGATGTTGATTAGTAAGGCTTTAACGGGGTCAAAAATATAAGAGCATAATTTGAATTTACAAACTAAAATGTGGAACTTATTATCAAGGTAATAGTTTTACTAACTTCCTTTGCTTTCAGTGGGAATCAATCGAGAGTGTGTACTGCTCAGCATCAATGGATGTAAGAAACTTCTGGTGGCTATGTTGAGTTGTCGGCAGAGTTTCAAAGGTACTCATTAGCAACCTTTGCTACCTCTTATGTATGATTATTTTTGCGTATATATATTTTTTTAAACACATACACACACACACACACACATATATATATATATATATATATATATATATATATATATATATATATATATATATATATATATATATATATATATATATATATATATATATATATATATATATATATATATATATATATATATATATATATATATATATATATGACTTTACTTATGTTTGTTTTTCACATCAACTATTATTTGACTTTACTTCCAATATTACTTCCGATATATATATATATATATATATATATATATATATATATATATATATATATATATATATATATATATATATATATATATATATATACACCTTTTTCGGAAGTAATATTCGAAGTAAAGTCAAATAATAGTTGATGTGAAAAACAAACATAAATCGCTATCAGTAACTAATTGAAACCCCAAACATACAGAAATGACAATAGATAATCAAATTAAACCTAAAACACATAGAAACTACAACAAACAGGAGTAAAAATAAGGCATAGAGACCAGAACGACATTTGTACTTTACTGAAAACAAAATATATCTTAAAAATTTTCTCTTTTATAATGCTATTAACTACAGCCTTTCTGAGACTTTCAGGAGTCAAAATTAATATTGATGTTTTAATCTACATTTCATTAGATTTTTTCAGTAATTTGGATAAGTTCCATGTTTTTTTGTTTTTTTTGTTTTTGTTTTTTTTTAAGTTAAGACAAATAAAAACACATTGCTCAAAATAAGAATTTTATTTAGTATAGCACAAGTGACAGTCTCGTCTTTAAAAAGCATAAGCCCTACTCCTGTTTGCTGGAGTTTCTGCTTGTTTTAAGTTTAACCTAATTATTTATTGTTATTTCTGTGCGTACTATTTTACTTTATTTTCACTGGATTTATATTTAATCTGACCCTATGCTTTTCTTACAAAGCAAGGAAAGATAACGAGAAAATTTGTGAAGATAGTGAATAACACAGTAAAACAATTTATGCGAATATTTCGGCTGTATGTTCAACAGCCAATCATATTAGTGAAATAAAATATAATGCAAATAAAAAGAGAACAAGCTTACTCAAAAATAACATCGAAAAATCAAAAATCATAAAATAATTTTGTTATATATTTTAGGCTTTCTCGCCTTACTTACGTTCAGCCAATCTTGGCTGAACCTATGTAAAGTGAGGGATCCTTTTTCTCAATTTTTTTTTGGCAACAGGGATCTTTTTGACTTATATAAAAAAAAAACTTTTTCTTTGAAATTTAGACGGTTACATGCTTGAGTAGAACTCTCCTTCTTCCCTTTAAATAAATTTTAAAGATTGTTGTTTTTCTCATCTTAATGAAAGCCAATTTTCTGTTTTAATGATGCTACAGTAAGCTTTAGGGGAAATATGAACATTGATGTATAGTTACAAATGGCTTTGTTTATGCTTCAATTGAAGTTCTACCATTACCCTCATACTGTGTTATATGCTTCACTTAAAACAGAAAAATAACAGCTCATCTAACCAATGATGTATACTCATCAGTGGCCTCACCAGGATACTCCAAGACCACTCGCTGTTCTACTGTGGTAAACACGGTGATCAAGAATTTTTCGGACTAATAGGTGATACCTGATGATTGATCATAACCCTATCAACTGATCATAACCCTAAACCCAACTGTATTCTGCCCATTTTGCTCCTGGTTCTGCAAGAGGCAGGAAAGGATAATATGAAGGAACGCCCATTTGTTCAGGTGTTAATTTGATGCGAATATCAAATTCTTTTGCTTCAACCCAGCGACCGGTTTATCCAACCCATTATAGATTATAAAAATGAAAATATCAACAATTATTTTATTGAACAAAATACTAAACAGTGTCCAATATATAATATACTTAAGTTAACAAAATTGTGTAAGGAACAAAAATTAAGTGGCACATAAGCACAGAGCATGTGCATCTGTTACCGTGATGATGATTTTATTAAGTGATTACTTAATCACTTAATAAAATCAACCTTTACAAGTATTTCACTGCTAAATCTCTACAAACTAACAATACAAAGAAAGAAAAAAAAACTAGAATAAATGAAACAAATAAATGCTACAGTCAAAGGCAACAATCGGGTATAAATATCAAACCAGTCTCCTAGTTATCTATTACCGTGAATGTCCTCAAACTGGTGAATGTCGACAATCACCGGTTAATATACGAAGTATCTTTTTTTCCCTTGGATTTAGTCAGCGTTGCCGGTAAACTTTTTCAATTCAATGCAAGATTTGATGATGACAGGTTATGTTAGGTTAGATTAGGAATGGTTAGTTTGGGTTAGTCTAGCCTAGGTTTTAACCCATTTCTGATATTTCTAACCAAATTTAACGTAACCTAACAATGGGTCAAATTGAAAGTAACTTTTGTGATCATAGTTTACATAAAACTGAAAAAAATATATATATATATATATATATATATATATATATATATATATATATATATATATATATATATATATATATATATATATATATATATATATATATATATATATATATATGGGGGGGGGGTAATTTATCAATTCTATTAACAAAACAACCTATGTAACCATAAACTTATGAAAATAGATCTTAAAACATGTAATAGGCGTGGACAATTACACAGTCCTAAAATGAAACTAAATTTTCTGTTCAAGAGCTTTTGGCGCCTAAATGATAAGTTGCATACAAATTTTGTGCTTTTAGTTTAAGGGATATAAATACAGACAACATCTTTTTTTTGGAACTTTTTCGAATTAGGATAAAAATTAATTTCGGTATATCCTGATCCCATAAGAACACGTCATCATTCATGGTTACGCAACAAAAATATTTTCTGACGTAGATAAAGGCAAAATAGAACTTCAAACAAAAAAATTATAATATTTATCAAAAAATTTATCAATAAATACAAATTTATCAGCCTGTGCGATGTGTATTTACAAGATCGAAATATTCTGTATGCTATTTGGAGGATTATACAAAATTCAATCTTTACTGAAAATCAAACAGTTCTTATTTAGGAAGTATAGGTAAGAAGCGGTGCGGCTCGATAGAAACTGAAACTAAGAAATATAGCCTTGATATTAATAGATACATTGACAACGTTGATATGCTAAAGTTTTTTTAGACCTTTCAAAACAGCTCATTACTCTAATTAAGCAGCCTTTGGCCTTCAGGAGTCGTTCTTAAGTCGTTCGACAGGAAGTCGAACTTTAGCGTAAAGAGTGAAGTACTTAGAAGGGGCAACCCCCCTCATATACGTAATAATGTCTGCTATTTATAAGTTTTAATGTTGCTCTTTAATTTCATTTGAAAAAAACTTGGTTTTTATATAGTCTAAAATCTGGATAAGATTTTGCTGAGTAAAAATTTAAGGTGCTTTAGGATGTTTTTACATGTAAAACATAAAGATTTTTTTTTTTAGCTTGAATTCTTTTATTTAGTAAGACTTTTAATAAATGAACCCATAAAAAGATTAACAATTAAATACCGAACCTCGGCCCGTTATAACCAAAAATTAGGAATTGTACATTTAAATAAATTTCCAAATGCAAAATAATTGCGATCCGATTTAGGATCAGCAAGTAATGAGGAAACAAATCTATAGGAATTCCAAAAAAAGTGCTTAAAACCCTTGAAAATGGTGGCGGATTGAGTAAAATTTTACTATTAGCCTACAATCACTAGGGTTAAATATTGTTAACGCAATGTCTTCTAATTTCTCTCTTAAAAACCGAAGAAAATCATATTTTAGCTTGGGTGGCACTGAGCTGTCCTTTTTGCTGTTTTTTTTTTTTTTTCAGCAGGGCTAAGAGGCGACAAAAAAATCGTAGAGAGATAATTTAGGACTTGTTTGGCAGCTAGCGCTTTCATATACCCACTTTCTATAAAATCATTTGATAGCACCAAAGTGGATTTTTTTTTCTTTACGAAAAGTAACAATTTTGGTGAGACTCTGTTAAGAAAAGATACAGCCCATTAGTTTTGCATTATAAATAACAATAATGTATTTTAACCCTCTTTCACTCAATGACTCCAGATGGAGGCAGGGTGCAGGGGAGGGTATGTGTCCTCTGGATCCCCCTCCCCCAAAAAATTAAAATTGGAAATTTTAAAGGAAAATACACTTTTCCGGCACTTTCACTGAAAAAAAAATGACAAAATGACAAGTATACCTACCTTCTAGATTCTGAAAATTGCAATTTACCCCCTCAAATTTTTTTTTGAATTGACGCAATAGGAGTGAAGAAAGAGCAAAGAAGAAAAACACTAAACAAATTATTAACTGTATTATTACATTATGATCATAAAACCTTAACCCAAGATTTTAATTCCCCCATTGCACGAAAGGCGCTGGTTTGTGTTATTTTCATTTCTATGAACGTCATACAATATGCTACGAAATGAGACTTCAACAAGATTTTTATTTTTAATATAAGATTTAAACCCTATAAATAAAGTTAAGATTTTTATTTCTTATCAGTAGTTATTTATCGGTTCCATAACAGATATTTGCATGAAACCAAAAAAAAAAATAATTGAGTCATTAGTCATCCCTCTTCGATCCCCCAGGGACCTGTAATTGCTCGGTGAAAGAGGGGACACTTCTTTGCCATCAATGTAAAAAAAACCTGATTTACCCAAATTACCAAAATTGCCCAAGCCAAATTAATCAAACAATTGGAAAACTATAGGTTCTATCACTATATTAGCTCTATGACTATCTACCTTGGTTCTACTGCCCTAGCAATGATGCATGGAAGGATAATATATGAGACATATCTATTAACAAATGAACTAA
This sequence comes from Artemia franciscana, assembly GCF_032884065.1. Lineage (NCBI taxonomy): Eukaryota > Metazoa > Arthropoda > Branchiopoda > Anostraca > Artemiidae > Artemia > Artemia franciscana. Next base: position 18,901,968 of record NC_088878.1, read on the forward strand.
CTCCTTTTTATACAATTCTAATAAGGGGGGAATTCATGCCAAGTTTGCTTCTCACTCAATTGGACTATCTGCCTTGGCTTTTTCTACAATTAGCCACGACTTGATGCCCACAACTATTCCATTTTAATTCAAGAATCAACGGATTTTTAAATGGTTGTTGGTTTTCAAGATGGGGGACAGTAAAACTCAGGTCAGAGGCTTGTGATGATGGAATTCGTTGATGATGAAATTCATATTTTGATCTAATTTCGCGTTTGGCGTCATGATTAAGGAGTCTTAGGCTCTGTATGAAATTCGAAAATATTGCTTTTATATTTAAGCATTAATTATCAATTATATGTGCAATTTTATGGCCATGGCAATTTTAATGGTAGGCCTATAGCTTTTACGTTTCCAAGCTTTTTATACTCTGGATAAGAAAGTATCATTTTCGGTCACAAATGGCACTTTAGCTTGCGACTACAAAGACGAGTTTATAAAAAGTGAGTAGATATGTGTATTAGCTCTCGAATGAGTTGTTAATCTTCTCTCTATATTTTCCTTGTAGCCTACTAGTACCGGCAAAAGAAATATAAAAAAGGGGACAATGGAGTGCAACCTAAGCAAAAAAGCGGTATTCCGGGTTTCTGAAGAAGTGGGGTTGTAAAATCGGTGAAGATTGTTTAACAGTGACTATTTCAATGTTATATTTTTCGTTTCGATTTAACATCATGTTTAAAGAAGCTCTGGGGTTCAGGCTCTTTTTCGAATTTCTATAAAGATTGTCTTTATAATTCTAAATCATTACAATTGTGGACCCGAATTAAAATTAATTGTGAATTTTTCTCATTAGATAGCAATTTGGGAAACATTTTTTTAAATTTCGGTTATTACTGCCATGGTTTGCACTTTACTAGCTGCTGGCCATTGCTAGTGTTTTAACCAGAAAAAAAAATACTAGATTTTGACTAGTAGCTTCTTTTGCGGCTTTGTCACTTTGCATTTGTCTAAGCGAGATACTGAGCGTAAAATACTGTAAAATACTGAGCGAATTTTTTTCGGGTTTTACCTCCTTCCTCTAAAAATTCTGCGTACGCCCATACATGCTTCATAAGTATTCTACTGTTTGTGATGTACCCTCCACCTTCCAATTAAAGTCCTGCAAAAACAGTTTAGGTTCTAAAAGTGCCAAAAAAAAAGAGAAATTACACAAAAAAACAGACAAAAGTCACAGGGCAAATCTCGAGTATGTGGGTAGCGCAAAAACAAACAACGTGTTTCTTCAGAACAAATGTAAAACCAAAATTCTTGTTTGATTTATAAACAATCATGTAAAGTACGCACAATGGCGAAGAGGTATTTTTCGGCCTCTTCGCAATATTTGGTTTATTTTAACAAAAAATATCGGGTGGTTTTTTGACAATCTCAAAATTATGCTTTCGGCTGTAAAAATGGTAATTTTGTATTAGTCAGCATACACTCTAGAATTACGCTTAGATATTAGAAAAATGTTTTCATAGCTACAAAGGCAAGTGACAGGTAATACAATGCGTTGGACTTAGACAGAATACACATTGGACTTGTAAAATTTGGGCTATATATTTGCTTATTAAGGGGAGGGGGAGTAGCCTACGGGCACTGTCCAAATACTTTACCACCCACCCCTTATGTGCTAATATATAGCCCAAATTATACTATAATATAAACTAAAGGTTGTATGAAGGAAGCTTATATTTCATTAGGATTCAATTAACTTCAACTTTAGGATTTCAACTAACTTCAATTCTTGAGTTACACAAGTACTGTACAATTTTCTATCAATCTGAACTTAAACAAAGGTTCTTGAATTCAAAAAAACATCAGTCAACACTATCGTCGCACCAGCAGTTTCTTTGAACAAACGTTTTTTTTTTCGTTTTGTATTAATCTGGACCAAGATTCTCTGTGATAAGGCTGCAGATAGTGCTGTAACCATGGTACTAATCTAATGGAAAAACTTGTTAGCAAAAGACTTTTTGTTGTGTATAGAAGTTTTCAAAAGGATGTTTCATGTTTTTTCTCTTACACTATTGAAGCTATTAGAGAGGTTTATCTTAGTTAGGTTATGATGGAGGTTATGATAGTTGATAGTTATTAGCGAGGTTTATGAAGCTATTAGAGAGGTTTTTGATATTTAGGGTACAATAGAAGTTGTGATAGTTGATAACTATTAGAGAGGCTTATGATAGGTTTATAAAGCTATTAGAGAGGTTGATAGTTAGGCTGTGATAGAGGTTATGATAGTTGATAGCTATTAGAAAGGTTTATGCTATGTTTATGAAGCTATTAGAGAGGTTTTTAATAGTTAGGTTATGATAGGGGTTATGATACTTGATAGCTATTAGAGAGGTTTATCATAGTTTGGTTATGATAGAGGTTGTAGATAGGTATAGAGGTTGTAGGTATGATAGAGAGTGGTTATGATAGTTGATAGCTATTAGAGAGGTTTATGATAGATTTATGAAGCTGCTAGAGACGTTTATGATAGAGGGTCAACCGCCTCTATATATAAAATATTTGATTAAGATATATCAGCGTCATAGTTTATTTCACGAAAGAATAAGCTAATTACAACCGAATAGAGAGTGGTTTTATATCAAATAATGTAAAACGTCGTCCCCGACAGCACTCCTTACTATTATTACTTCTAAAATTTGCTTTGAATGATAATTTCTTAAACTGATTTAAATATGAAGGGATTTAACATGAAGTACTTGTGTATTATCCCGAACACATTCAAGAAGTGAAGTTAGACTAATCATAATGAAATATACCAAAATATGAGAAAATATAATATTTTAGTAACAAAATTATGAAAACTACAACAAAGAATTATGGAAAGCAGGCTGCCCAGAACGCATTATGTTAAATACTTAACCTAACATAACCGCCTCTATATATCAAATATTTGATTAAGATATACCAGCATCGTAGTTTATTTCACGAAAGAATAAGCTAATTACAACCGAATACGAGAGTGGTGTTATTTAGACCAAACAATGCAAAATTCTTGAGTGTGTTCGGGATAACAAACAAGCATTGGAATTTGCTAGCTTCTCTGGAACTTAAGGAGTTCCTTCTAAGAAATTGTTTTGCATTTCATTTAAAGTTAAATGCCTTTAGAATAAAATATAAAATTATTAAGTTGTTACGTTGTTATATATTACGATAAATGTAATCACCCCCTTCACCATAAAAAATTAAAGATTCATCCTAGTCGAAGAAGGTGACCAGAGTAAAATAAATTTAAGAAAAATTGTATTTGTGAAACACTGTTTTGTCAACAATTAATTATAATGTTTCCTTTTTATGTCGTTGTTTTTATTGCAATAAGTTCACCTTAAGATCCGTATGCAACATAACGAAATTGTTCCTGAAAAATACGTCTGTTAGTCAAATGCAGCAAAACTTTGATGGTTCCAGCGACAGCTGCACAAGGTCTGTAGCAGGTGAGACAGAAAAACTAAGAGTGTGTTCTGCGAATAAGTGTCTAATAAGAAAGAATTACCATTGGACAGAGAAAGAATTATTGAAAGTAGGAACTAAAAGTGGAAGTTTAATGCTAAAATATATTTGTGGAAATATCAAAAACAAGCTTGAAATCCCTCGAAAATTGCGGTGGATAGAAATGAAAAGTGCACCTTTAGAATTATCATGGTCAGAAACCCCCCCTCCCCATTGAGCAACAATGAAAGCTACGTTTTTGTATGGATATTACTAATGAAACTTTTCTACCAAGGTTAGTACTAGCGGGATACCTCAATATCGTAGAGAGATATTAAATAGCTCATTTTAAGGCTAATAATCATATCAATGTGCTTTTTATAAATTCATCTTGAGGAAGCCCTCTATAAATACTGAATGCATCCCAAAATGGCATCCTTCGGCGTTTTTTTTTTTTTTTTTTTTTTTTTTTTTTTTTTTTTTTTTTTTTTTTTTTTTTTTTTTTTTAGTTGAAAGTCTGGGAAGCATGAAAATGGTACCATTATAAAGTCCATGGTCAAATTTTTTTAAGCAAAGGTTTACAACGCCCCCTCTTGCATAATTCGCCTCCCAGCCCACCCTCCCCCCAGTAACTCTAATAAATCGTCTGCTGACTATAAGAACCAACTGGCTGCTGCAACATAGCATAGATGTGCTTAAGGTCTCATTCAATGCTCTTGATTATATCTAGTGTGTTTTGTGAATTTTTCTTGTTACCAGCACCGTAAAGTGGCGTATGGCACCAAAAATAGCACTTTTTGGTGCTTTTCTTATTACTCCCACCCCCTTGGTAATTGAAAACTAAAAGACACATTAAAAAAACTACCCAATGAAAAAAATCTTTTAAATTTGATGTCAGAATAACAGCTTTTATCTTTGTTTATCTAAACAGTGAAAGTTAACTAAGAAAACTGCCTTTTGGAAACTTTGAAAAAGAGCTTGAAACACTGATGAGTCGTATTTTTATTCTTTGTTTTTTATCTAGCATTAAAGGTTTCCGAAACATCGTAGAACATTTGCAATTACGGTTTTACTTCTTCTATCCCGACAAGGCGTGTATAAATTGGTCGCTTGTTTTGATGTTAGACGTGGGCCCGTCATTCTGAGGACAGGGGAAGGGCGCCGTCACCCCTGAATTTAGAGAGTTTTCTCGTTTTAACCTTCAATTTTTCATGATAATATGACTTTAATGATTAGATTTCCTAAAATGTTAAATTCCAAGAAGTAAATAATGACTCTTAATATATCCTTATAGTTGAAGAATTCTGAAAAACAAGCACTTTACTGAAAACACAAAACTGACGCAACAAAACACGATTATGAGAAGAAAAGTCATTATGAAGCCTGAATAAACTAAAAGACAAGTTTATCAGGCTCTGAATAGTCTTTCACCAGCTATGAAATGAATATATTTTATCCTATAATTATAATTCTCAAAAATATTTAACCAAGCTCAGTTTTCAGTAAAACTCTAGTTTTCAGAATTCTACAAATATAGTGGAATATCAATAGCCAGTTTATTCAAACCAGTTTTGCAGATATATGTTAATTTAACCGCGTAGCAATAAATTTGGATCATTTTAAGTTTCAACTTTTGTCTTTGCTTCCATCCGAAAACTTTATTTTTCTAAATTAGTATATACAAGGTGCCTGAGTATCTGGTGTTTATATTGCGTCTGGTGATAAAAAAAAAAGTTTCAGTCAATAGCTCATCACTAATGTAGATGAGTTTTGTTAAGAAGCATCACAACAATCCCTAAATGTTGAGACACTTTGACAGCAATCTTACCATCTGAATTGCTGCTTGACTGATTGAACTGTGAAAACATATTTTTGTAACTGAAGACGTTTAGGTTTTGACAGAATTCTGGCCAGCACCCTCCAACCCCATTGTTGCACTGAATGAAGCCAGCTGCATTGTATCAATAAATTTAGTATAGGCAGCCTCGATCTTCTTTTTATTAGAAGCATTAGTGGTAGGTATTGGCCCCCTGCAACTTTTTACCTGGACCGCTTCCGGTAAAAGAGTTACGCAGAGCTTGCAGAAAAATTTGGAAGATATGAACTATGATGGTGATTGTGTGAAAAGCGAGAAGCGAAAGGGTTCTTGTTATTGCTTGGTTCCCATGGAGTTTGCTTGATATTCAATTACAATTTTTAAGGTAGCTGCCTTCTACGGATGATTGGGGTTAAATTGCTGGGCTTTGTTCTTTTAGATGATTGGTCAGAGACCTCAATCGACTCATACTAATTGAACATTTTTAAAGAAAACTTATTTTCACCATTATGAATATTTAACTTGCTTGATGTAAATGTGGTTAAACAACCTATATTATCATAATTAAATGACAAATACGAATCTTAATATTGACATGCCAATTTTTTCAATATTTAAAAGAAAATCGTGGCTGTATTCAATATTAGCAAGTCACCCAAAATTATTACAGATGCATACGCTTCTCCATCCCTATATAATCCAAAATCTCACTCTTTACACCCTCCCCCTCCAAGAAGCTCCAATTTCCTTCATGGTAGTTATAATCAGTGTTTGCCGACGGGCTATGTTCGGAGAGAGTTTGACCCCTTCACTTCTTTGCCGAATGGTAAAATCGTGACACAAATCGTCCTAGCTCTATTGAATTTACTAGTGTTTAAAACATAGTTTCATTTATTCTATCACGATTTTACGAATATTACTCGGTTGATGACCAACCACTTGGGTAAATACAGGTAGTTTCCTCTGCAAAAACAAAATTAGATAGCAGAGAGAGCCTAAAATACGAACTGACATGATATTTTGTTTTGTGCCTCAAAACTTGCAAGGGTTTTCCATTGGTGTGATAGTCTTTCTTAGCGATGGACGCAAACTTTCCGTCGAATTACGTCTGCCCAAGGTCACTGACTGCCAAGTTGAGTCACTGGGCAGGGTTTTGATAAGCTACATAAACTAGTATTTGGATTCTATGAGGGGCAAATTTGATGTGAATCAGGTAGCTTGGTAATCAGGACTTGAGTATTCCACCTTTAACTCTTCCTCCAACTCTTTTGAAGACCCTGGTCGTCTTTAAGTTCATGTCTATCATTTTGAGTTTTGATTCAAGTTTAAAATTTTATTTAAATCGAATTTTGGTAGAATTTGGCACAACTTCAAAGAGTAAAAAAAAAATAGATACAAAATTTCAAAAAATTGCTGGAAAAGTCATCAGAATATCCTTTAAATAAATGGAATAAAGAATTTAAAATTTCTTGATAGACCTCCCAAATGTAGGCCTTGCTCATCCTGGACAAAAGTGGTTACAAAGGCTATACTTTACCGTAAGATTTTGTAGTAGCTCATTTGACCTCAAAGAATTTCGTGGGACCTTCACTTCCCCCTTGGAACTTTAAAGCCTCAGGTTCAGGGATACTTAAATTCAGAAATTTTGTTTCATTCTACCTAACCCCTATGTTAATCGTCTTTTGTAAACTACTTTTAGAAAAAGGATACCTAATTCTTCTATTTTTGATGGAAATGAGGATCCTATAGTAAGGCTCTTGGAAGATCCAGTCATAGACTCCAACTAAGAATTTGCTTTAAGATTGGAATTGTTCGAATTCCACTTAACGATCAGTTTATAGTTTCGAATCTTCAACCAATCAAAGCTGGCTTATAGGCTGGAAAAGGAGAACTTTTTTTTAGATCTGATAAATCCAGGGACCTCCCAGGGCTACTCTGTGTGTCATCATTCTTCAAACTGACTTCAGCCAATCGAAATCGTGGGTTGAGTGGTATGCGCTCCGGATTAGAAGCAGCAGGACTCTCAGCTACCCGTGGTTTTAGCGATTGCATTCAAAGTTGTTCTCGAACGATTCATATATCATAATGAATACCATAATAGGTGTAAATGTATTTCTTTCTTTTAAAATGCCATTCGGAAAATTGGACGAGCATTAAACAAGACTATTAAAGGATGTAGTATTTGATTGCTTAAAAAATCAGACTTTCATAGAACCAAAAACAAAAAAAAATCCATTATTACACGCGTAATAACAATGTAACAAACAAATCAAGTTCATGATTGACCTAGAGAAAAGAAACATTGTGATTAACGAACCAAACTTGAGCCGTTGATCATTCCAAGGAGCCTTCATGAAGGGATGTTCGTATTCGTACGTATTTTTTCTCAGCTGTAACTAAGATGAAAAACCCAATCGTAAAGCTCTCTTTGAACCTAGGCCTACTTGAAATGTAAAAGTCATATGCAATGCTGAATTTTTATTGCTGATTTAGTACAGTTGCAAGAATTCTGATGTACGGCTCCACCTTTTGACTATAAAACAAAAAAAAAAAAGCAACGAAGATAAAAATGAGGAAATTTACAGTCAGAATGAGAGAATAATGCAAATAGTTGGTCGAAACTGACGCTGAACCGTCGTCGGTGCAGAACTAACAATAAGAGATAACGAAAAAGTCTACAGAACAAAAGAACAAGGGGATTGGTGCGATTTGTTTATCACAGACCAGGAACATACACGGGATTTTATTTGCTGGGGGAGGACCCGAGAACAAAAATACCTTATTTGGAAATTTGAATAGGAAGTCGGAAATATTTGGAAAAAAATCTAGGCTTTGGGAGGGGACTTGCGTACATGCATGTATTAGACACTGGGGTAATCGTTAGGGAAGGGTATTTCTCTATGTCACTACTCATAGGGAGGTTTAAAAGGCACAGGATATATTTCTTATTTTTTATATTAGCTTATTTCCTCTCATTTTTTATATTAACCTATCATAAAAAAAAAGAACTGAAAAGCTTTTTGAAATCAAAGTATAAAATGAGTCAATATAAATATAAAGATGGTCTATTAAATATATAAGATTTATATATAAATATATAAATCAATGTTAAAAGATTGTCTTCGAGAGGACGGTTCTCGCATCCTCTCTACGCCGCCCTTCTACTGTAATTAAGATATTGCTCGTGATTTACTAAAAATAACGCCTTCTTGACATTGGAAATCGGAAAAAAACCTATATTCGATATTTTAGACCCCCTCCCTCCACCTCGAAAAACATTATAGTTGTTGTGAACTTTTAGCGATCAATTATTCAAGAAGCATAGTTATTCAAAGATTTAGTATGAAAGCCAAAACCACTGGGACTGGGACTACCAGCCCCCTTCATATTTAAATGAATCATGAGTAGGTATTTGAACGAAATATAATTTGATCTCATTTTCATGATCTCAAAAAGAAATACATTTTTTTAAAAGAATATATTTATTCAAGTTAAAGTGAATAAAAACATTAAACTAAAAAACAACAGAGATTGTATGTATATGTGAGGGGGACTGCCCCCTACTTTTTACAGTAAATAAGGTTGAAATTATTTTTAATTGACAGTATACTTAATTTCCATAGTACAATGAAACCATTAATGTAAAGAAATCGGTTTAGAGGTGTTGTAGCCCCTCACATACACACGGTAATTTATTTTGTTTTGAGTGGTAATGCTGATCTTTACTTTCATTAAATAAAAAAAAATCAACTTTAAATAAGGAGCAACATTAAAACATAAAATGGGCTGAAAGCATTCTGTATATGAGGGGGGCTGCCTTTTCCTCATCTTTCGCTGTTTACGTTACAGTTTGCCTCTATGTTGCAAATTCTTATGAAAGACTGCTCAGCACACAGGGGCCGTTGAATTTGAATGAAAAGTATTTTCAACGATTCGTAGCCTAAAACTTTAGCGTAAAAGACAAAGGTTGGGGAAGGGACAGGCCCCCTCATATATGGAATAATTCCTCTTGGAAAGGGGGTACCCTCTTTCGAGATATTGAGGAAGGGGTAGACCTCATATAAGTAATAATTTCTGTTCGTTTTCAGTTTTAGTGTTGCTCCTTAATTTCCGTTGAAAACCTGTTTTTTATTTAATTTCTAATAATTTTTTAGATAATGGCGGGAAATCTGGCTCTCTTCCATAGAAAATTTTCTCCCCCCCCCTTGGATATTTCTCCATGGAAAGTTATTCCCACATAAAATACCCTCTATACGAGGAAAATTCCCTCCTCTAGACAGTTCTATTACGCTGAACCCTCGGAAAATTTATTGTGAAGGATTTACCCAGAAAAAAATTTCTTAGCACATTTTCATTGGAAGAACACTCGAATTCCTTTTTTTTTTAATTCATGCTAGAAATCCTCCTCCGTGGAAAATTTTTCTGGGACCCCCCTCCCTCCTCAGTGGAAAGTTGCTTCTGGAGAAATATTCCCCCATAGAAAATTTTTCCTTGGCAAGTTCCCCCATGGAGAATATTTCCCGTGGAAATCCCCTTACCCCACCGAAGATCATATAGAAAGTTACAACCCGGTGAAATATTTCCCCAAGACAATCACCCTTAACAACTCCAAACGTAACATTGAGTCAGCACTGATAAAGAATGACAAATAAAAAGAATCTCGTATACAGATTCTGGCAAATTCCTCCAGCGTAAAATTCCTCCAGTGTAAAATACCCCCTATACCAGGAAAATTCCCTCCTCTAGACAATTCTATTACGCTGAAAATTACCCTCGGAGAATTTATTGTGAAGGATTTCCCAAGAAAAAAATTTCTTAGCACATTTTCATTGGAAAAACACTCGAATTTCTTTTTTTTTAATTCATGCTAGAAATCCTCCTCCGTGGTAAATTTTTCTGGGAACCCCCTCCCTCCTCAGTGGAAAGTTGCTTCTGCAGAAAATTTCCCCAAAGAAAATTTTTCCTTGGCAAGTTCCCCCAAGGAGAATATTTCCCGTGGAAATTCTCCTACCCCACCGAAGATCATATAGAAAGTTACAACCCGGTGAAATATTTCCCCAAGACAATCACCCTTAACAACTCCAGACGTAAAATTGAGCCAGCACTGAGAAAGAATGACAAATAAAAAGAATCTCGTATACAGATTCTGGCAAATTCCTCCAGCGTAAAATTTCCCCTGAATAGTTTTCCCCCTGAAAACTTTCCACTCTATGGAATTTTCTCCCACTGAAAAATCCCCTCCAGCAGAAAATTTAGCCCCCGCCTTCCGAAAAATGTCTGAATACTTCCCAATAGCAAATACTATGCGTAACAATAGGCGAATTTCCTAACTTTCCTAGGGGCTGTTTTCCTAAGGGCTCTGGGGGGTTGTTTTATTTCCAAAGGTAAAGTTACTGGATCTTTCGAGTATTTTGAACAACATGGCAAAATTTTGATTTGACGAATTTGGAAAAAAGGGGCGTGGGAATAGGGCTGGATGTTCCGCCAATCCTTATGGTCACGTAAAAAGGGCACTAGAACTTTTAATCTCCGTTTGAATGAGCCGTCTTCTGATATTCTACGACCATTGGTTTTATTTGATCACCCCTGGAAAAAACCAACAAAACCAAAACAAATAAAAACTTATCTGTGATTTTTCTTCTGGTAAAAAACATAAAAAATTCACATTTTTGCAGATGGAAACTCGAAAGCTCTACAACAGAGTTCTTAGCTGAATGTGATGGTGCGACTTTTATTAAGCTTCGATGAATTTTTGGAATTATTACAGTAGCGAAAGGTAAATCTATTTAAATGGGCATATATCCACTACTCTTTTCTTCCTTTAATGATTTAGATGACTAAGAAGTTTACCGGTGACCCCCTCAGGCCAAGCCTTAGGTGCATGTTACGTAATAGGGAATATTTTTCTACGAAATACAGATGTTAATCGCGTAACAGGGTTTGTTTACTTTTGTTGTTGTGTAATAGGGAATGTTTTGTTCGAGATGCAGTTGTTACGTAATTCAGTGGGCTTTTTAGACGAAGCACGTGTTAATTACTTAAAAACCTAGGGGTGAGGGGAAAAATCTTTAGGGGCCCACCAAATCAGGATTTCTTTGGTTGTTACGTAATAGGCTTTGGGTGTTACCTACAAGGAAGTGTTTTTCCTTTGGTTGTTACGTAATAGTGTTTGTTTACTTATGCAAATAATTTCATTGGTTATTGCATAAAAGGACTTGTTATTACATAAAAGGAGCTCAGGGGCCGCTAGTCAAGATGCAAACGTTGGCTTTACGTCATAGGGAATGTTTTCTTCAAGATATTTTTCAAGACGTTTCGAGGCATTTCAAGACGCTTTTTAAGAGATTTTTCTTCAAGACATTTTTTCAGACTTTCAGGATATTTCATAAGGGAAATTTTCTTAGAGACACTCTTCAAAATGTTTCAAGACATTTCAGGACGTTTTTAAAAACAATTTTCTTCTAGACGTTTCAAGACATTTGGGACATTTTTAAGACATTTTTCCTGAAGACGTTTTTTAAGAGATTTCAAGACATTTCAAGATTTTTTAACACATTTTGCCTCAAGTTATTTTTCAAGATGTTTCAAGACATCTCAATACGTTCAAGACATTTCAAGACGTTTTTAAGAAGTAATGTCCAGCCTGTGACACTCAATGCCTGATAAACATCCACGGAGAGAAAGGCAAAAAGACACAGAGGTAAAAAAACACAAACTTTCACAACACGAAGTCAGACACACAGGCACACACACTGTCCAAAACAGAGGCACAGAGAGAGAGAGAGAGAGAGAGAGAGAGAGAGAGAGGGAGAGCTAGAGAGAGAGAGAGAAAGAGAGAGTGAGAAATACACTGAGAAAAAACACACACATGCTACCATACAAAGTCAGACACACGGGTAGATACAATCAAACACACAGGCACGGAGAGAGAGAGACAAAAAACACATTGAGAGAAAAACACATACAAATACAACTGAACCAAGTCAGATAGACAGGAAAACACACAGCCAGCCACACAGGCACGGAGAGGGAAAAAAACAGAGAGGAAAACACATACATACACACACACCCAAAGAAAGCCAGAGACACAGACACACACACAGTCAGACACACGGGCACGGAGAAAGAGATACTATAACACAAAGCGGAAAAAACGAACCCACAGATACAACCACACAAAATCAGACACACAAGCATTGAGATAGAGAGAGAAAATGCACAGAGGGGAAAAACACACACGAAACCACACAAAATCAGACAAAAAAGCACACACACATTAAATATGCAGGCACAGTTAGAGAAAAAAACGCACAGAAAGAAAACCCACACACACATACACACAATCACACTAAGTCAGACACACAGGCAAACACACACAGTTAGACACATAGGCACGGGTGAGAGAGAGAGAGAGAGAGAGAGAGAGAGAGAGAGAGAGAGAGAGAGAGAGAGAGAGAGAGAGAGCGAGAGAGAGAAAGAGAGAGCGAGTGAGAGAGAGAGAGAGAGAGAGAGAGAGACAAAAACGCAGAGGAAAAAAACATACACACAGCCACCAAACGTTAGATACCTAGGCACGCATACAGTTAGACTCACAGGCATGGAGAGATAGAAAAAAGAAAGATACGGAAAAATACAAACACAACTACACAAAGTAAGATGCATAGGCATACACATGGTAAGACACACTGGCGTGGAGAGAGAGACAGAAATAGACAGGGGAAAAACACAAACACCTTACCACGCAAAGTCATCTAACCTAATTAGATGATGCGCCGTGTAACCTAACCAAAACTAACGTTTGCAGGTTAGCTGGGTTAGATCAACCTAAGCTACGAGCTTGTATGAAAATGGCTTAATCCTTAAAAATAGTGCGAGTGTCCAGGAAAACCCATTGGAATCGTATTGTTTTACTAGCCGTTAAAACAGGTTTTTAAGGTCAATGACACGTGATTTGATAGATTTCACGAGCACCAGTTTGTAAAAATTTGATGTTGGTCCAATATTTACATGTCAAGATGACTTTTGTGTTTGTGTTTCCGTTTGAGTGTGTTTTCCCTCTGTGTGCTTTTGTCTCTCTCTCCACGCCAGTGTGTTTGACTGTGGGTGTGCCCATGTGTCTGACTTTGTTTGGTTGTGTGTTTTTGTTTTTCTCAGTTTGTTTTTTGTCTTTCTCTCCCTGTCCGTATGTCAGAATGTTTGTCTGCCTGTCTGTCTGACTTTTTGGCGTTGTGTATGTGTATCTTTTATCTCTGTTCATTTTTGACTCTCTTTCTATGCCTCTGTGTCTGACTTTATCTTTGCCAGTGTGTCTGACTGGCTTTTTGGTCTCTCTCTGCATGTCTGTGTGTCTGACTGTGAATTTGCCTGTGTGTCTGACTTTGTATGGTAGTGTGAGTGTGTTTTTCCCTCTGTGTGTTTTGTCTCTCTCTCCGTGCCTGTTTGTCTTACTTTGTGTGTGCTTTTGTCTTTGACTTTGTGTGGTTGTGTGTATATATATATTTGTATTACCCTCTTTTTTATTATTCGTCTTTCTCTCTGTGCCTGTGTATCTGACTGTGGGCCTGTGTGTCTTACTTTGTGTGGTTGTGGGTGTTTTTCCGTCTGTGTCTTTTTTATCTCTCTCCGCGCCAATGTGTCTGACTTTGTGTGGTTGTGGGTGTTTGTTTTGTTTTCCTATGTGATTTTTCTCTCTCCCCGTGCCTGTGTGTCCGACTGTGTGTGCCTGTGTGTCTGACTTTGTGCGGTTTTTTGTTCCATTATTCTTTTCCTCTGTGTTCTTTGCCTCTCTTTTTGTACCTCTCTGTCTGACTTTGTGTGTGCCTGTGTCTTTAACTTTGTGTGATTGTGTTTGCATATGTGTTTTTCCCTATGCGTGTTTTGGTGGTTCTCTCTTTGCCAGTGTTTCTGACTTTGTGTGTGCCTCTGTGTCTGATTTTGCGTTGTTGTGTGTGTTATTGTGTCTGGTTTACCCCTCTATGTGTTTTTGTCTCTCTCCCTGTCCCTCAGTGTCTCTCTTTGTTTGTGCCTGTGTCTCTCACTTTGTGTGGTTGCGTGTTTGTATATGTGTTTTTCCCTCTATGTGTTTTGTCTCTCTCTCTTTGCCCGTGTGTCTAACTGTGTGTGCACCTGTGTGTCTGGTTTTTTGGTTTTGTGTGTGTTTTCCTTGTTTTCCTCTGTGTGTTCTTATCTCTCTTTCCATGCCTGTGTGTCCGACTCTGTGTGTTCCTCTGTGTCTGACTTTGTTAGGTTGTTTGTGTTACTGTTTTTTCCCTCTGTGTGTTTTGACTCTCTTTCCGTGTCTATGTGTCTAATTTTGTGTTTGCCTGTGTGTCTGACTGTGTGGTTATGTGTGTGCATTTGTGTTTTTCCCTATGTGTTTTTGTCCCTCTCTCTGTGCCTGAGTGTCTGACAGTGTTTGTGCCTGTTTGTCTGACTTTGTTTGATTTTCCTGTCTGTCTGACTTTGTTTGAGTCTGTGCATGTCTGTCTGACTGTGTGTGTGCCTGTGTGTCTGAATTTGTATGTAAAAACTGATTTTCGTCCAAAATTTTCATGTCAAGACGACGTGTGTGGTTGTGTGTGCGTGGGTTTTTTTGTTTGTCCCTCTTTGTTTTTTCGCCTCTTTCTGGACCTGTGTGTTGGACTGTCTGTGGGCCTCTGTGTCGGAATATGTGTTGTTGTGTGTGGGTGTCTGTGATTTTCCTTCTATTCGTTTTTTCTCTCTCTCTCCGTGTTTGTGTGGCCGACTGTTGTGCTCCAGTGTGTCTGACTTTGCTTGGTTGTTTGGTTGCGTGTGTGTGTATATGTGTTTTTTCAGTCTTAGTGTTTTGCCTCTCTTTCCGTACCTGTTTGTCTGACTTTGTATGTCTCCGGCTTTGTTTCATTATGTGTGAGTTTGTTTCTTTTTTTCCTTTTTTTCCTCGTTTTTGCCAATCTCTCCAGACTCGTCTTTGTATCTCTGTGTGTGCCCGTATGTCTGATTTTGTGTCGTTTTGTATTTTGTATATTTTTTTCACTGTTTGTTTTGTCTCTCTCTCCGTGCCCGTGTATCAGACTGTTTTGTGTGTTTGTTTGTCTGATTTTGTGTGACGGTTTGTGTGTCTGTGTTTTCCCTCAGTGCGTTTCGTCTCTCTCCCGGTTCCTTTGTGTCTGACTGTGTGTGTTCCTGCGTGTTTGAATTTGCATGGTTGTGTGTGCGTGTTTTTTTCTATCTGTGTGTTTTTGTCTCTCTCCCTGAGCCTGTGTGTCTGACTTTGTGTGCGCTTGTTTCTGACTTTTTGTGGTTGTGTCTGTGTGCGTGTTTTCCCTCTGTGTATTTCGTATTTATCTCTATGCCAGTGTGTCTGACTGTGTGTGTGCCTTTGTGTCTGACTTTTTGTGGTTGTGTGTTTGTTTTTTCCCCTTTGTGTTTTTGCCTCTCTCTCCGAATCTGTGTGTCTGATTTTGTGTCTGCCTGAGTTTCTGTTTTTATGTGGTTGTCTATTTGAGTTTGTTTGCTTTTACCTCTTTGCTTTTTCTGGTTTCTCTCTCTCTCTCTCTCTCTCTCTCTCTCTCTCTCTCTCTCTCTCTCTCTCTCTCTCTCTGTGGCTGTTCGTTTGACTGAGTGTGTACCTGTGTGCCAGATTGTTTGGCTCTGTATGTGAGTTTGTTTTCCCCTCAGTATGTTCTTATTTCTATTTCTGTGCCTGTGTGTTTGACTGTGTGTGCCTGTGTTTTAACTTCGTCTTATTGTATGTGTCTGGGGTTTTGTCTATTTTTCCGACTTTGAGTGAGACTGTGTGTTCTACTTTGTCTGGTTATGTGTGTGCGTGAGTTTTTTCTTCTATATGTTTTTGTCTCTTTCTTTTTGCCGCTGTGTCTGACTATGTGTGTGGTTGTGTGTCTGAATTTGTGTGGTTGTCTGTGTGTTTATCCCTCTGTTTTTTCTCTCTCCGTGCCTGTTTGTCTGACTGTGTGTGTGCCTGGGTGTCTGACTTTGTGCGGATGCATATGTGTGTGTGCTTTTTCTTTTGTGTGCTTACTGTCTCTCTCCGTGACTTTGTGTCTAACTGTGTGTATGCCTGTGTGTCTGACTTTGTGGTTGTGTGTGTATGTGTGTGTGTTTGTGTTTTACCACTGTGTGTTTCTCTCTCTCTCTCTCTCTCTCCGTGCATATGGTTTAGTCATTGAGTGTCGCAGGCTGGGAATCGCCTTTAAAAATGTCTTGAAATGTCGTGAAACGTCTTGAAAAACATCTTGAAAAAAATTGCTTAAGAAAAGCCTAGAAGAATGTCTAGCATCGTTTTGAAAAAACGTCTTGAAGACAAATATATTAAAAACGTCTTGAAGAATGTCTTGAGAAGTCCTTAAAAACATCTAGAAGAAAAATGTCTTAATAACGTCCTAAAGCAAAGTTTCTTTTTAAAATGGTCTTGAAATATCTTGACACGTCTCGAAAATTGTCTTGAAGAAAAATGTCTTATAAAACTCCCAGAAATGTCTAGAAACGTCTTGAAGAACGTCTGGATGAAAAATGTAAAAACGTCCTGAAATGTTTTGAAATATCTTGAAGAAAAATGTCTTAGAAACGTCTTGAAGAGTTCTGAAAAAATCTCGAAGAAAAATATTTTGAAAAACGTCCTGAAATGTCATGAAAGGCCTTGAAATTTTTTTTAAGAAAAAACTTCCCATAGCTTAACGCCCACCTTTGCATTTTGACTTGCGACCAAACTCTAACAAATCCTATTGCTTATGAGCCAAAGAGATCATTTGTATAAGTAAACAAACCCTATTACGTAATTAATACATGCATTCGAAGAAAACATTCCCTATTAAGTAACATGTACCATGCCTTGCCTGGAGGGGTTACCGTTAAACTTCTTTTTTTATCTTGAATCATTAAAGGAAGAAAAGAGAAGTGGTCGTGGGCCAATTAAAGAGATTGACCCCTTACTACTTGTTACCCCCATTTCCTAAAATTAGATAAATTCCCTCAGGATCGTAGCTTTTGATGGGTAACAATAAACTTAATGAATCTTATGTATTTTGAATCAGCATTATAAGCCAATTCTTTTGATATATCTTTCAATATTAAAATTATGTGTTTTAGAGTTTCGGTTTCTGTTCCACCGGGTCGCTTCTTACTTACAGTTTGTTACCACGAACTGTTTAATATATGTGTACGATTTGCTTTATTCCGACAAACGAATTTACACTTAATGATCTCTTCCTTCCAAAATTTTCCAGGGAAAATTTTACTTACACAGGGGGGGAAAGGGGTGAAGGGGATTCCCTGGCAAGATTTGAAAAATGGACAGTAACGAAATTAAAACAAAAATTGTTTCTATGGAAAGTTAGGAGAAACAGTAAAATTTAAAACAAACACAAATTGTTCCGCATTCGAGGTGATTGCCCTATCTTCAACCCCTACTCTCTGCGCCAAAGTTCGAGTTTTGTCACAATTCCTTAAGAAAGACTGCTTAAATACAAGGGCCACTGATTTTGAATGGGAAGTATTATTAAAGACTTCAAAGATTTAATGTTAAGAATGAGGATTTAAAAAGGGGCAACCCCCCCTCATATTCAAAGTAAAATTGTTTTTGGTGCTTTTACATATTATTCAGATCACGCTCAAAGATTTTGATAAGCAACATCTGACAAAAACCGGTTTAGCTATCTGTATTCGGAGACAATTAGCTTTGGCTCGGTAGAAAAACTATGTTGTAGGTATATTTTAATTAAATATTTAAGATATAGAGTTGGTATTTTGGTTAGGTATTTAATATAACGCATCCTGGGTGGCCTGCTTTCCATAGTTTTCTACTGTAGTTCCCATAATTTTTCTATAAAGTATTACATTTTCATCATGTTTTAGCATATTTCATTAGGATTAACCTAACTTCACTTCCTGGGTGCGTTGGACAAGTACCTCTGTTTCAATTAAGTTTTAAGGTTGCTCCCTGCTTTCAATTGATAAATTTTTTACTGTTATTTAATTCCTAATTCAAATGATTATAACAGTTTTCATTTAATTTCATACATTTTTACCATCTTTAAAGTCAAGTTGATTAAAGTACCTTTTATGTATCTTTTCTTGTTTGCCTCGCCTAAATTTTCAAGTCAATCAGTACATAAAAGACCATGAGATGATTATGACAAATGAAGCAATTTTTTCATCAGCCTGACTTATTCAACCACATCTCTTCAAAGCCTATTATGTACAATATCAATCATTGTCGAATTCTTTCTTTTCAATTCGTCATTTTGAAAAACCTGACTGGACCAATGCCAAATGTGTCTTCAGTCCACTGATCAAAAGTTATGAATGCAGTTAATCCTAACTGGTACTCGAGGGGAACAAAATATACAGAGTTGACAGAAAAGAAAACAAAACAGTTAAAATTGCATGTTTCATATATAAATATGGAAAAAGTGGGTTTTTATAATAAGATAAGATGTATATAGAATATATATTATTATAATATTACAGAATATATATTATTATATTATTACATATATATGTATATATACATATATATATATATATATATATATATATATATATATATATATATATATATATATATATATATATATATATATATATATATATATATATATATATATATATGTATATATATTTATATATTATTACATATATTTATAAGAGAAATTGAATAAAAAGATATAAGAGAAAATAAAGAGCTATGCTTACTGTCCCTAAGAAATATTTTATGTTTCATGAAAAAAAATCAATTTAATGAATACCTCGCATCACCCGGTATACGTGATTTCTAAAAGGGGGTGCCCCTTTTTAATTTATTATTTGAACGAAATGTGAATAATTAAGCTCTATCGTTCTTAAAGAAGTGTGAAAAAAGCGATATCATCACATTGCTTTTGTGTAAGAGCATTTATTCTTAAAGTATTGCGAAAACGAATTATGCTTAAAAATGAACAGCGAGGAGTCATGGATGGCAGTCTCCCTCTCCCCCAATATGCAGGATAATTACGAGAGGGCGCTCACTTTCCACCACCTGGTGTATATTTCAGTTTTCTTGGTGTGTCATACAGTTTAGCCATGCCTGGCACAGTTTCCACCATGTTTGGTAAGCTTCCATTACGGGCCACCTGGTGTAAGTGATTTTTGAAAGTGGGTGTTTCTGCTTTTTGAAAGTTTATACTCTGCCTGATCATAGTCAGGGTATTTTAAACGCTATGGAAAGCTGACATTCCCTACTCAACATCCTCTTTATTCTAAAGTTTCTGCTTTGTACAACGATAGACCAAATATAAGGGCTCATTTAGGTGTAAAAGAAGTATCCAAAATGTGAGGTAGTAAACTTTTTTACGCTTAAGTTCAAATTTTACCAGTCTTTTGGTGTCGAAAAATTAATCCAGCCCATTGAAAACACCATTTTATCGTCTTGATCTCGCATGAACTAAAAAAAAAATTATACTGTAAGTAAGGAGCAATATTTAAATTCAAAATGAGCAGAAATTATTCTGTATATGAAAGGGTACTCTTCCTCAATTCCTTGTTCTTTACGCTAAAGTTTTTAGCCCTTTAAACTGCTTGCTATTCTAATTAAGCGGCCATTATGTTTCAGGAGTCGTTATTAAGAAATTGGGGCAAACAGTTAAACTTTTATATGAAATAATTTTTGCCAATTTTGAGTTTTTATGTTACTCCTTACTTTCAGTTGAAAACAAACTAGTGTTTTTTATTTAATTTCTGATCGTTTTTGAAATAGTGCTGGTGAAAGTTCTCCTCACGCTAAGTACACCCCCGTGAAACTTCCTCCAGAAAATTTAATCCTCGCTATATATCCTCCTCTTAGTAAAATTTCTTGCAGACAATTCAGCCTGAAAAAATTCTCCTCAACGTGCTTTTTTAAAAAAAAGACTTTAACTTATAATCGTTTTTGCGATCACTCTGAAATTCTTCCCTTCAGTGGAACCCAAAAATCCAAACTCGCTGAAAATTCCCCTGTAAAATATCCACATACAAAATTGAATTGACAAAGAGAAAGTAAAATAAAAAACTTCGTATAGTAATTCTGTTAAATCTCCCTGATGCATCTCCCTCTCGGCAGTTTATCCCTCCCCATT
This sequence comes from Artemia franciscana, assembly GCF_032884065.1. Taxonomy (NCBI): domain Eukaryota; kingdom Metazoa; phylum Arthropoda; class Branchiopoda; order Anostraca; family Artemiidae; genus Artemia; species Artemia franciscana. The sequence goes on from NC_088878.1 coordinate 18,922,335, forward strand.
GAATATCCTTCCCCATGGAAATTTCATTCCATAGAAGCCCACCCCAAGCAAAATACCCTCCAAAAATGTCTTTATACTTCCCAATAACAAATACTATACGCATACGCGTATCTGTAATAGTTTATATTTTTGTTTATTATGTAAACAAAAAAGTCAAGCAAAGGGCAAATTTCATATCTTGCAGGCCGTTCCCCACAGGCTGGGGGGGTCGTGTTACGCCCAAAGGCATAGTTATTAGATTTGTCAACTATGCTGAACAAAATCTTATCTCAAAACTTGTATCCCTCGAATTTGGGAAAAAAGGGGTGTGGGACGGTGGCTAGTTGCCTTCTGATCTTTTCAGTCCCTTTAAAAGGGTACTAGAATTTTTAATTTCCGTTCAAATGCACCCTCGCCCAATCTTCTAATCAACAAAGATATTGAGCTAAGCCAAAGGCCTGAGACTTTTGATTCTGCCTTGGCTTAACATGTGTATAACAATCCATACTATTTTTTTTTGTTTTTATTTGACAATATCACCATTATTTCCCCCGTTAAAGGTCTCATGTAAGTTTTCAGGGAGGCAGTTGAAATAAAAAAAAAAAAGTACATTCACCGAAAGGTAGCTCTTACGGTCAAGGCAGAATCAAAAGTCTCAGGCCTTTGGCTTAGCTCAATATCTTTGTTGATAGAGGACGTGTGTTCCGACAACCTCTCCCCCAATTGCTTGTGGGTTCTTCTAATTATATGAGCTTAAATGAGCTTTCGAGCATTTTCTTATAACACGATCAACTGAAGATATAAATACTCCTCTTTTTGCACAAGGAGGGTGGTTGGAAGAGAAATGCCAATACCTATCATTATGTGTAGATTTTCTATAAATCCAATATTCCACATAGTTCCACATAGAATTCCAAAATACTCCAATGCTCCACATAAAATTCTATAAATCCACATAGAAACAACCACAAGAACAGGGAACCCTATAAACACAACTGCCCAAAATGGGGCTCGTTTATCTTTGCCGCTGTTAAAATAGCTCTAAATTTTATTAGAATTTTTGAAGGTGACATTTAAGTTGTGTTTTTTTTAGAATTCTTTGCAGTTTGTCACTTAATTTGGGAAAGTAGGGTTTTCGTATTACCCACCAAAGGGATGATATATTTCGAAGGTTGTGGAGATAATGCATCCTATTCTGCCTTTTTTTTGTCTTTTTTCTGTTATGGATTCTAGTAACTTAATGGGATATCCATTGCAAAACAAAATTTCCTTCAGATATTTCATTACTGGGATTATATGAGCTTTCTTATAACATCTTTCTTAGCATATTCTTATAACACAATCAAATGAAGATGTAACTACTCCTCTTTTTAGGTAGTTTGAAGAGAAATGCAAATACCTGTCATTATGTGTAGGTTTTCTATAAATCCGATATTCAATGCTGAGAAACTGATTGAAGATTAAGAAGTCTAGAACAGGCAGTTTATGACTGTCTTCTAGTTTTAAGATGAACTGAAGGTTAGAATTTAAAGTGTTAAAATGAGTCAAAAAGTGTTAAGTTCTGTCTCTCCATGGTCCACGTAGAGCTAACATCATCGACAAACCGGCCCCAGAAACGGTGTTTCAGAGGAAAAGTATTCAAAGCGGAGGTTTCAATAAATGTCTTTTAAAAAGTGGCCGAAAAAGGTGAAAGGCTCGTACCCATTGGACGACCCGTGATTTGGGAGAAAAACTGATTAATGTACCAAAAATATAAGGAAGATCTATTGCAAAGGCAAAGACTCATAATGGTTTCGATACCTAATGTTTTATAGTCCATCTGATCAATATTATGTTTTAGTTTCTTTTGAAGAGCAAAATTCAGACTTTCTAATATCACATGAAGTATGCGAAGAAATGGCATCAAAACTTGCCAAAATTGTGTCTTTTTTTGTATCGAGGTGTTTTCCTTTTTCAACAAGGCGAACTGAATTTTTAATGTAAGAGGTTTGGGTTGACATAAGAGGACAAAAAATTGTGGACAACCATTTTCCCAGTCTGGGCGCTGGAAAAGTATAGGAAGTCACAATTGTGCGCAGAGGAACTCCATCTTTGTGGAAATTTGGGAGACCATAAAATATAGGAACGAATCCCCCTTAAGGGTAAAATATTATGTACATTTGTGCAGTAATGAGTCATTCAGTTTGTAAAATTCCCAGTTCTTTTCGCACTTCACGGGTGAACTTGTCGGTGGGGTCTGAAACTATAGGTTTATAAGTGTGAGTGTCGCATAAAATGTCCGTAACTTTTTTGTTATATGGGATTTTATCAAAGATAACAATTTTATTCCCTTTGTCATCTCTGGTGATAATAATGTCTGGGTCTTTTGTTAAATTTTTTGAGAATTTGTGTTTTTCGATTTTTAAATTAGAGAAACACAGAGTGAAGTCAAGAAGATTCTTAACAACCTCCCCTCGAAGTAAGTCTGGGTTTTCCGCAATACCTTACGAACCAAATATACCCGCCTACACACTGGGAACTATCTCTGAGAAATTCACTCGTGGTTGAGGCAAGCAAAATTTTGGTCACTTAGACAAGACATGGGTCTCTTCCGGTGTAAGAACTTTCAAAGATAGGCTCTCAATGGCCGGACCAGGACAGAAACTAGGAAGAAAACACCTGGAATTTAAAAAAATTTGTATTTTAATTTTACAAACTTTTCTGATAAGCGAGTTCTAGCCATAAAAGGTTGTAACAGGAAGAACTTTGGGCTATTTTAGAAATATGTTGAAAATTTGGTGGCGAGGGGTTTTGCTGTAAAAGATGTCGAATTTTTTTAATCATGCAGTAGGAAAAACCTTTATGGTCTTTTAAAGTGTGGTTCAATGACTGAAAACCAACCCTATCATTAAATTTCAGTTCCGATTGTGTGCCTAGATTTAATCAGAAACGAAGAGACTTCAGAAGAATTTTATTTACCCTACAATGTTGTTGGGTCTCTGAAACCATGCGTTTGCAATGGTAAGATTGTGGGTGGGACAGCAGTTCAGCATTCACTCTCCGTTTTTGTTGAGGCTATCTTCTGTTACGGGTCCAACAGTGAAATCCCACAACCTAGACTCCTTTGAAATGCTAGTATTCATATATCCTACAAGGACCAGGTTCTTCCTCGGCTTCATTTGTGGGGGCATAACAGGTGATGATGTTTATTTTTCCATGTTTACCATCGAGCCTTGTTCTCAGGAGCCTGGTTGTTACTGGTGCGAATAACAGGAGTGCCTTGAGTGCGGCACTATTCAGCACTGGGCCAACACTTCCTCCTTTCCGGTGACCACCAGACCAGAGCAGTGTACACCCTTCACCAATGTACTTCTCACCACCACCAGATAGATGTGTTTCAGTGATTCCAGCGATTTCTTAAATTCTTTGGATAATTGAAGCTTTGAACCGTGTTGGTTCAGTGTCAGGAAATTCCAGCTGGCCACATTGATGCCACCTTTGTCAACTATATTCAGGAGCAATCGTCCTTGGCGGTCTGGGTTCGAGAAGGGGTTTGATATTGCATATCTGAGGCTGAATTTCTGGTTCCATCCTTAGAAAAAGAAGTTTCAGGAGGAAGGCTGCCAACCTAACCGTCCCTAGGTGCATTTGGTTCTCCAGTGGCTAGTCAGAAATCCAGAGGCACGTGGAAGTCGTTCTTCATGCGCCAATTTGCTTTGGAACTAACTCTGGACGAGCATCCGTTTGGCATCGTTTTTGCTAGACGAGCTCTGTCAGATGTTGAGTTCGTTAACGATGTTGCATTGGTATGCAAAAATCTCACTGACATCAAAACTGCCCTAGAAATTCTAGCATCTGCTGCAGAGAAACTTGGTTTAAATATAAACTGGACCAAGACCAAAATATTGCCTGTGGACAAGACACCATTAAGCCAACTGACAACTATAGAAGTATGTGGCCAAGAAGTTGAGATAGTCAAGCTGTTCACCTAGCTTGGTTTAATTGTCTGTACAAACGGAAATCTAGATACAGAGATATCAGCAAGGGTTGCAAAGGCGAACACCGTTTTCGGCCACTTGCTGGGAACAGTATTCGACAAACCCCAGATCAGCCGTCTCACGGAAGCTCATATCTACTCTTCCTCGGTAGCAAGTGTTATGTTGTACTTGTGGGAGACTTGGCCTTTGAATCAGTCGCAGATGATGAAGGTAGATGCTGTCCAGGCAAAACACGTCCGCAAAATCGAACATGTTAAGTGGCTCGACAGGGTACGGAACACGGATATCCTCCGGTTCTTTAAAATACCATCTCTGTCTGAACAACTTGAGTCCCGCTCACTGTGTGCGTACGGTAATTTACTTCACCTACCCACTGAAACACCTGCTCGACTTATATTCGACCTCGATCCAACAGCAAACGACGTGAAACGCCCCAGAGGTAGACCGCATATGAGATGGGCGGATATCATCCGCGGTCGAATCACAGCGTGGGGCATTGACCCCAGCGAAGTTCCTACCCTCGCTAAAAACAGGCCACTCTAGAGACGACTAACGGCGCTGACGTCTGGTTCCCTCTACGCTAACGTCACTCCCGAGCAAGAACTTTAAGTAAGTAAGCAGGTACAATGCAGTAAAAATTCTTGCTCGTTAATTATATTACCGTGTTTTTAGGACAAATCAAAAATAATTAATAACGGAATTGGTCAAATGCTCCTCGTAAGCTTGTTGTAATTAATTTCTGAGACCACACTGGCTAATCATGACAAAACGAGAAAAAGTCTCCAAAATCCTTAAATACCAACTTCAGGGAAAACCAAATACTATTTGTGAAATATGCATACTACTTAACGCCTCTTAAACACTACATACATCTCTGAGCTGAAATACTGGTTACTTATTTGTAATCAACAATATCATCAATGCTTAAACATGAACTCTAAGTGTAATGAAGATCAAGATCGTAATCAGCTCAAACTTATAATCAACAACCACCTAAGTCGTTACATGTCAACTTTATTAGAAACCAGACGCCCTATTAAAACATTTAAGTGCCATAAGTTCGATTTTGGAGTGTCACACTGTAATCTTAAGAATTTTTAATGCTTTACATTTAATTGGTAAATTTTAAGTAAATATTTTGCCGGAAATTAAGCTTGGTTTGACATTTGTATTTATTGCATCTTTTTTAATCGGAACAGTGGTACTGCTTACCTTATGTGTTTTATATGTATTTCTGTGGAATTTTTTTTATTATATAGAAATTTTATGATTAAGAACCACCCCAACAAATCCGAAATGATCGCGAGTTGAAAGAGATACAACTCTTGCATAAGCCTTATATTATAAGGGAGGAGAATATTTTAGGGGGCTCAGATAAGAAAAACTCGAAAAGAAGAAAAAACGATGATATTTCTACACATTAAAACTGAAATACCATTATTTGGGTCAAGTCCTCCGCTCAACCGTCCTCAGTTCAAAAAAGGACCTTAAAAAAAGCCATTAAAATAAATAAAAAAACTAAATCGTTAAAAACAGCACTAAAGTGAAAGCAAGACCCCTTTCAAGCAACGATGAAAGGGTAAGTGACTGAAAAATCAAACAATGAATGTCAATTCAGGAAATTAAATCTTTATTCATTTTATTTAATGCTTTTTTGAAAGTCAATCGCTTACCAGTCCTTGCATCATCTAACATGTCCTTTTTATCATCTAACATTTAAATGTCCACCTTTCAATTAACATGCATTCATGGACCATCTCTCTTATAAAGCTGAATTGAAAAGTTTGAAACCCTTACCCATGGGACCTCGCTTCTATTGGTGTTCTTGGAGCAGGGCCGTATTAATATATTTTTTTTTGGGGGGGAGGGGAGGTTACCAAAAGGATTATTTTTCGGGATGGGGGCTTACAAAAAAAATGAGTAAAAACTCAACCAAAGCACAATTTTGTCTATTAATCCTTGTACTTCCGCTAATCAGTTTAAGTTTTAGTTTCCTCTAAACTTGAATTTAAAAATAAAACATTTTAAATTTGGATGACTAAACGTTCTTTTGCAGCTCTCGAATTTTTTTGCTTCAAAAATTATTGCTGCAATTTAATTTCAGAGGCTGTTTTCTTTCTAGAAAAAAGAAAAAAAAACATTGTGTTTACCTAATTTCTAGAATATGTTATTCGAGGTTTTGGCTTTAAGATGTTTTTCTTATGTAGGAAGTCAAACCAAACCTTTCCCATCATTTCGACAGTAAATGGGAACCCAGGGGCGTGAAAGCTCACCTGTGTTTATACTCCCTGCAGTGTCTTTCCAAGTACATCACCCAAAAATACGTCAAAGAAAGTATTGGTTAAGTAAGTTTGCCCCCAGGATACAAACATTTGTTTTATCAACATAGAAAGGGAGCATGCTGTGACTTAGAAGGCTGAAATGCACAGTCCCCGTATTGTTTTTATGCAAAGTCATTTACATTGCCGTTTCTAATTAAATCTATGAGAACTTAGCCAAATGAAAAGGGGAGTAAATCAAATAATGCTTCAACCATTTTTTTTTCTTGTTTTTTTCACATTTACCTCAATAACCGAATTATAAAAGAAAAATCAAAGGATATAACCTAAAAGCACGTTCGACAATACCTGAACAAACATCGGTTTTCTAACTAAAAATTGTTCGAAAATAAGTATTCATTATATTTAACTAATTCAAATAAATCTATTTTCAATATTATTTTGACCCTTTACTAATTTATGAACTCTGTGGATATTTACTACTGGCATTTCCGAAGGATCTCAGATGGTACTGCCTGTTGTGAAGTATTACATATTAAAGTAAAAAAAAGGACATTATAGGAGAATTTTGCCTTAAAATCCAAATATATACAATTCGGAATCGCATATTTAAATTGATCCCTGGTCAATTTTTTGGGATACGGAGTTGAAAAGCTGAAAAATTTGAAGCTTTTGTTTTCTATCTCTCATGAGGCGGCTTTTGACACACCAATTGGTGCAACTAGTGCGAACTTTGCCGTGACAACAAACAGACCAAAACATACCAGTCAAGATCAAGTGGAAATCAAAGGGAATACTAGAGCTCTCTCTATCTCACTTTTTGTCCTTGAGGTCTCGTGGACCGGAATATGTTGCATTTTGAACTTTATCAGCAGTTCCTGGTAACGAACAGTAAGAAGGACCGACCCGGATTAATAGTAACCGAAACTCTAAACAACAGAATTTTGATACAAATAAATACATTTAAAAAATTGGATTTTTTATGCTGATTTTAAATAGATAAATTTCATCAAGTTTAGTCCTACCCATCAAAAGTTACGAGCCTGAGAAAACTTGCCTTATTTTCGAAAAAAGGGGAAACACCCCCTAAAATTGATAGAATCTTAAAAAGTAGTCTTAATATTTAACTGTAGAGGTCCTATCTGCAAAATGTGGAATTTTGTATTTTTTGCCAAAAGAAACATCACGGATGCGTGTTTATTTGTTTTTTTTTCACCGAGGATGATCGTATCGACCGAGTGTTCCTAGAAAGTCGCGAGAGGGCTCATCTGAACTACAATTAAAAGTTCTAGAGTTCTTTTTAGTGACAAAAAACTAGAGGGCAACTAGACCCCCTCCCACGCAAATTGTTTTTCCAAAGTCATCGGATCAAAATTTTGAGATAGCCATATTGTTCAACATAGTTGAAAAATTTAATAATTATGTCTTTGAGGACGACTTAATCCCCCAGAATCCCCAGAAGAGGGCTGCAAGTTATAAACTTTGCCCATTGTTTACATATAGTATTGGTTATTGGGAAGTATACAGTCATTTTTAAGGGATTTTTTCTGGTGGGGGGGGGGGCGAGGGGGGAGATTACGTAGAAAAATCTTTTCCTGGAAGAATTGTTCATGGAGGAAGAGAATTTCCATGAAGAGGGCGCTGGATTTCGCAGTATTACTTAAAAACAATCGGAAATCAAATTAAAAAAACAGGTTTTTTCAACTGAAAGTAAGGAGCAACATATAAACTTAAAAGGAACGGATTGCATATGTAACGCGGTTCACCCCCTCGTCAATACCAAGCTCTTTACGCTAAAGTGTTTTTTAGCGCAATTTCAATAGAGCTATTTATTCTAATTAAAGCATAAAAAAAATTAAAGCTTAATATTCTAATTAAAGCTAATTAGCATAAAGAGCGAGGCATTGACGAGGGGGTGAACCCCTTCATATTACATATATGAATGAGTTTCTCCTCTCCTCAGTACCTCCCTCTTCATCCTAAAGTTAGAATTTTGTTAAAAAATGGTCGATACAAACATTAACTTGTTTATGTTATTTTTCGCCCAATCTTACCATTTAATATTATCTTAAACAGCTTTTTGACTTTGATTTATATGTGATAATAAACCAAAGACATTGCATGTCTTCGGCTCGTGGTTGATAGTAAATAAAAAACAAGTTTTTCCAAATGGAAGTAAGGAACACTATTAAAACTTAAAACTAACAGAAATTATTACATATATGAGGGGGTTGCCCCCTTCTCAGTCCCTCACTCTTTAAACTAATGTTTAACTTTTTGTTCAATTTTTTTAAGAATTACTCCTGGCACACAAAGACAGTTTAATTAGAATAATAAGCTTTTTATAAATTCAGAAACACTTCAGCGTAAAAAGGGAGGTACTGAGGAGGAAGCAACCCCCACATACACGTAATAACAACCAAAAGAAAAATATTAGAAAATTTTGATGCAAATAGTTTGTGGGAATGAACTGTAAGTAAGGAGCGACCCGGCTCAATAGTAACCGAAACTCTTAAAAATGGCTCTTAAAAAAACGGATTTTGACACCAATAGATATATTAAAAGAATTGATTTGTAATGCTGATTTCAAATATATAAGTTTTATTGAGTTTAGTCTAACCCATCAAAAGTTACGACCCTGAGAAAATATTCCTGATTTTCGAAAAAGGGGAAATACCCCCTAAAATTCAAGTGATTTTCATGGAAATCACATCAATAGGGTATCTGAGAACCCTACTGTAGAGGTTTCAAGCTTTGATATGCGAAAATATGAAATTTTTTATTTTTTGCGACTAGAAACATCCCGGATGCTTGCTTATTGTTTTTTCCCGGGGTGGTTTTATCGACCCAGTGGTCCTTGAGTATCCCAAGAAGGCTCTTTCGAATTAAAATTATTTTTTCTAGTGCCCTTTTTAAGTGACCAAAAGATTGGAGGGCAACTAGGACCTCCAATTCCCAAAATCGTCCGATCAAATTTTTGAGATAGCCATTTCGTTCATCACAGTTGAAAGGTCCAATAACTAAGCCTTTGGTTGTAACATGACCCCTCCCCACATCCCAAGGGAAAGTCTTTAAGTCATAGAATTTGCCCATTGTTTACGCTCATTTGTTATGGGGATGCATGCATACATTTGGGGGGTTTTTCCATGGGGAAATTTTGCACGGGGAGGGAAGTTTCCAGGGAGTCAACATGTCAGGGGAAATTATACATTGTTGTAATTTACCAGAATTCTTATACAAAATTATTTTCATATGTCTTGCTTTCTCTTTTCCGTCTCAATTTTACGCGCGGAGTGGTTAAGAGTAATTGTCTGGGGTAAATTTTCACCGGGATTGAATTGCCTAGAGGATATTTCCATGGTGAGGGGGTTTCTCTATGGAGATGGGGTCATATTTCCTGGCATTATTTAAAAAACAATCAGAAAATTAAAAAATAAAAATTTTTTTCAACTGAAAGTGAGGAGCAATATTAAAACTTAAAACGAACAGAGATTATTAAATATATGAAGGGGGTATCCTCAAATTTAAAAAATAAACATTTTTTTCAACTGAAAGTGAGGGGCAACATTAAAACTTAAAACGAACAGAGATTATTAAATATATTAAGGGGGTATCCTCCTCTTCAGCATCTCGCTCTTTACGCTAAAACTTTAATTTTGTCCCGATTCTTGAAGAATGACTCCTTTAACACAAGGGCCGTTTAATTACAACAATAATACGCTTTTCTAAAAGTACCGAAAATCTTTGGCCTAAAGAGCGTGGTGTTGAGGAGGAGGCTACCCCCTTCATATACGTAATAATTTCTGTTCGTTTTAAGTTTTAATGCTGCTCCTCGCTTTCAGTTGAAAAAACTGTTTTTTTTTTATTAAATAGTTTGGAAGATGGTAACGAGTTTAGTCAGCTTATGGAAAGCAAAGGTCAGTAAATAATCTAAGATCACCAGAAATTACATTAGAAACGACAGAAACCAGTCAAAATTTGAAGTCAAAAGAAAGTGGACTTGACAAACAAAGCAAACCAAAAAATCTTGGGAGGTTTTTGTGGCATTACTTAGTCGAATCGATCTTAGAATGCCTAACCTTAAGTTTTTTTTTCATCCGTTATATTTCTCAGTTTATCAATACTTTTTGTTTCTTATTTGGTTTTTGAAAACCTCTGCCAGGCTTAACTATTCTTGAAGCTGACTGGTATATATGTCTTCTTCTTCCTCCTTATTCTCTATCTTTCCTTCTTCTTAATGTAACTTTGATTTTACATTCGAAAAATGATTTTTTCATATAACTATTTCTCTGGTTTGGTTTTAAATACTGACAGGTACACTGTGCATCTACACTTAGCTGTACTTGGGGCCTAATTCTAATTTTTTTTTTTTTTTTTTTGTATATCGCTCTTATAATCCTTTGAACTATAATTGATATGATTTTTCCAATCTGCTTTTGCTTTGGATTATTTTTTCATCAAGTGTAATCTTATCTATCAAAATTTATTAGCGTCAGAAATCTTACGATATTTTAGGAAATTGGAAAAACTTGTCCAAAAGGGGAACAATTTAAATCAAAGTCTCCTGTGTCAAATTTAACGAGCCTAAAAGCCCTATACCAGCTTTTCAAGCTTGTATATACCAAGCTTTACGGCTTAATTTGTTGGTTTGTTATTCTCTTTTTCTTTTTGCCAGTTATGATCAAATCCAAGGGTCATAGAATATCACAAGAAGGTTTATTCCAACAAAATTACAAGACCTAATTTTGTTTTGAGTTAATCAAAAGAGGTTTTTGCCCCCCCCCCCCAAAAAAAAACGACTTTGGCCATACTAAAGCAAACAACCAATCGAGTGAAAATCATGAGAGCCGATCGGTTTTAAAAAAGAACGTTCCAGTTTCATATCGTACCAGAAGAAAGTATTGATTTCTGTCATTGTATGCTGCAAATCAAAATTTTAGCCCGAGTAGGGCCCAAAAGCTAACATCCTGAAATAGTTAATTGGCTTAGAGCAGTCGAAAAGATCTGTACAGAGAATACTAGTCTCATAGGTCCTTATACCACACGGTGGCTCATTTGCCCCTAAATATATGAACAGTGCATACAAAATGAATGGCTATTGTAAGAACATGCCTGTAGTATTGTTAATTGTTAGACAGTATTGTATAGTTATACACAAGCAGCTGAATGAGGGGGGTGGAATCGTGGATTTGTTTGTCGAAGGTTTCAGAGCTGAAGCCACTTATGCATTTTTGAAGTATCCTTATCATGGTTAAAGTGTCAAATGCAACAAGCTTCGAAGATTATTAACAATCTCTCATTTATTTCATCGTTTCAGCAGTACCTGGAACCTTGTAAGGAGTGAAACACGTTCCTTAATAAGTGAAATAAAAATAAAAAATAAATAATTTTTGAAGAAATTTTATAATGATGTATCCGAAATGAAACTTTTATGGAAATGGTAATTTTATTTAGGTTTTGAGCAGTACTAATTTGTAATTGCGAAAGGCATTGCTGAGAATTAAAAAAACATCTTGCAATACCTCAAATATAACATCATATGGACGTAATAAAAACATAATTGAAATTTTCTTTGTTAGATTTTTCTTTACGTTCTTTTTCACTGTTTTGTTTTCGCCAGGAGTGAACGTGTTGAATCAGTGGTCGTAAAATGTCAAAAGAAAACTTAATGGAAAGAAAAATGGAAAGGGAAACAGGCCCGTTACCCCCAATCCTTTTGGTAGCCTAAATAAGGCACACGAACTTTGAATTTCCTTTCGAATGAGCCCTCTATCGAACTTATATCGGACAGTTGGCTCTATATTATCACCCCTTGATAATAAACAACAAACAAACAAATAAAGACGCATCCGTGATCGTTCTTTTGGGGGGGGGGAATCACATTTTGGAAGAAAGGAGCTTAAGATATCTACAGTAGTGTTGTCTAACCCCTGGCTCCCACTGCTGCCTCAATCCCGAGACGATTTTTTTTTTCCGACGGAACAGACGTACGACAGAATCGGATGGCGGTTGACAAAGAAACGCAGACTTTTGCGTCGCTGCGACAAACTCTAGAAGAATTCAAACTTTAAACAATATAAATTAGCTTCTGTAGAACCTTTAACTTGAATAAACAAGTATTACTTGTATTACTTCTCAGTCAGCTCCATGACTTTGGTTATGATTTATTTTTTGTTATTAATCAGAAAAACGCATGCGATTTGTCGTATGTGTTGAAATTATTCAACGCATCCGGCATTGCAGCAAAACGGATGGTTTTGCGTCGTTTGTCACACGATTTGCGTCATTTGTCGCATGTCGCAGGATTTGGGCAAAATCACAGCACTGGGAACCAGGGGTAATATGCTGCATCTGTTGTTGTGATTTTCGTTAGGATCTTATGACAGTTTTGGAATATTTCTTTCCTTTTTCGAAAACCCGGCAAACTTTCCCAGGCTTGTAACAATTGATGGGGAACTTTTAAACTTAATGAGTTTTATATCAAACAGTTCGTGGTAACGAACTGTAGTAAGGAGCGACCCGGCTCAATAGTAACCAAAACTCTAAAAAATGGAATTTTGATACCAATAGCTACATCAAAAGAATCGCATTTTAATGCTGGTTTTAAATATATAAGTTTCATCAAGTTTAGTCTTACCCATCAAAAGTTACGAGCCTGAGAAAATTTGCCTTATTTTAGAAAATAAGGGGAAACGCCCCCTAAAAGTCATAGAATCAGAGAACCCTACTGTAGAATTTTCGAGCTCCTATCTACAAAAATGTGGAATTTTGCATTTTTTGCCAGAAGGCAGATCACGGATGCGTGTTTATTTGTTTTTTTGTTTTTTGTTTTTTTTTTTTCCCAGGGGTGATCGTATCGACCCAGTTGTCCTAGAATGTTGCAAGAGGGCTCATTCTAACGGAAATGAAAAGTTCTAGTGCCCTTTTTAAGTGACCAAAAAAATTGGAGGGCACCTAGGCCCCCTCCCACGCTAATTATTTTCCCAAAGTCAACGGATCAAAATTCTGAGATAGCCATTTTATTCAACGTAGTCGAAAAACTTTATAACTATGTCTTTGGGGACGACTTACTCCCCCACAGTCCCCGTGGGAGGGGCAACAAGTTACAAACTTTGACCTGTGCTTATACAGTAATGGTTATTGGAAAGTATACAGGCGTTTTCAGGAGGATTTTTTTGGTTTGGGGGAGGGGTTGAGAAGAGGGGGATATGCTGGGGGAACTTTCCTTCGAGAATTTGTAATGGGAGAAGAAAATTTCCATGAAGGGAGAGCAGGATTTACTAGCATTATTTAAAAAAAAACAATTAAGAAATAAAAGTGAAAAAGCTTTTTCTGCTGGAAGTAAGGAACAGCAATAAAATTTAAAACAAACAGAAATTATTACCCATATGAGGGGCTCACCCCCTTCTAATACCTTGCTCTTTACGCTAAAGTATTTTCAGTAATTTCAATTACTTATTCTACGGCTTTTGTGATTCAGGGGGTCATTCTTAATGAATTGGGATAAAACTTAAGCTTTAGTGTAAAGAGCGAGGTACTGACGATGGGGCGAATCCCCTCATATATGTAATAAAAACATGAGAATACAAAAGTTCTTTACGTAAGCTAATTTATAAGTTACGTAAATCTTTTACCAATAAAAAGATTCGTAACAAATTAAAAGTTCTAGTTGCCTTTTTAATTAACCAAAAAATCGGGGGGCAACTAGGCTTCGTCCCCCGCTCTTTTTTTCTCAAAATCATTCGATCAAAATTATGAGAAAGCCATTGAGCCAAAAAAAAAAAAATATGCAAATTTCGTTTTGATTATTCCTCTGCGGAGAGCCAAAATCAAAACATGCATTGATTCAAAAACGTTCAGAAATTACATAAAAAAAAAAGTTTTTTTTAACTGAAAGTAAGGAGCGACATCAAAACTTAAAACGCACAAAAATTACTTCGTATATGAAAGAGGCTGCTTCCTCATCAACGCCCCGCTCTTTACGCTAAAGTTTTTTACTGTTTTAAAAAGAAGAATCGAGAGAAAGAGTCAAACTTTAGCGTAAAGAGCGGGGCGTTGATGAGGAAGCAGCCTCTTTCATATACGAAGTAATTTCTGTGCGTTTTAAGTTTTGATGTCGCTCCTTGCTTTCAGTTAAAAAAAACTTGTTTTTTTTTATGTAATTTATATATTCAGAACCAGCATGAAAAGCCTATTCGTTTTGTGCATACATTGTTATTAAAAGTTTATTGTACTAAAAGTTATCTAGTTTCTTATGGTTTTGGTTGCTATTTGGCTAAATAATTCCTTACTTTCAGTTCGTTATCACAAGGTGTTTGATGTAGAAATCGCCACTTAGATTTAACCTGCTTTTAGGCTGATTTCCCCTTATTCTAAACTCTGCGAATCCTCAACTTCAAAAGCTTATTACTTAAATAGCTTTCAATTTAATGTATTTAAATATTTGGAATTAGTATAAAAACCATTTTCTTTTTATGCATATAATGCGATCAATTTTTTTCTTTTGAGCTTTGGTCGCCATTAGCCTGTGACTCTTTTTTACTTGTCGTTCCATGTCAAGAGCAGTTAAATAAATAGAAAACTTGCGACAGTTGACTGTAAAAGACTGTTTAATATCGTTTATGACTCACAGTTGTAATTTTTTCTTGTTATATTACATAGACAGAAGGATATTTTACGAAACAGTATTTATAAAATAAAAGGCTCTGAATTTTCGTTAATAAATTGAGGTTGATCACTATAGAGTGGATGATGGACAAGCTGCTATTCAAAAAAATTTGAGTTGATTCCGCCTCCATTCACCTACCGATAAACCCAATTATAAACGGATAGGTGAGTGATTAATTTGGTCATTTCTCAAAATCGACCCTTTTATTCACTCTATGTTTTACGCCTTTCAAACGGAGACATGCAGTCTACCAAGCTGGGTATCTAAAATAAAAGATAACCCTAAAAATTCCGGGTTTTGTCAAGTACCTCGACCGAATCAAATGCTAAATTTTAGCGGTTAAGCAGGTGCAGCCACTAAAACACGTTTACTATTTTCTTTGTATAAAAATTGAGGAGAAATGAGACGACTGAAATCATTTTTTTTTTCTGCAAAGACAGTTCTTCTGTATACCAAACTTTGTGTAGGGAGGGAATGTAAGAATGGCCATAAGAATAGCGAAAATATGTTTCCGACCGAGACACTTGCCATCTAATGTTATATGAAGTTGCCACTACCTAGACCCCATTATGCTAGAAAATGACTTATGCTTTACTGAATTAAATAAAGAAAACAAGTTTTTTTTTAACTGAATGTAAGGAGCTATATTAAAACTTCAAACGAACAGAAATTACTTCGTATATGAAAGTTTGACTCTTTCAACTCTGCTTTTTAAAACAGTAAAAAAACTTTAGCGTAAAGAGCGGGGCGTTGATGAGGAAGCAGCTTCTTTCATATACGAAGTAATTTATGTTCGTTTTAAGTTTTAATGTCGCTCCTTACTTTCAGTTAAAAAAAGCTTGTTTTTTTTTATTTAATTTCTGAACGTTTTTGAATCAATACATGTTTTGATTTTGGCTCTCCGCAGATGAATAATTAAAACGAAATTTGCATATTATTATTTTTTGGCTAAATGGCTTTCTCAGAGTTTTGATCGAATGATTTTGAGAAAAAAAGTGCGGAGGAAGAGGCCTAGTTGCCTTCTGATTTCTTGGTTACTTAAAAGGCAACTAGAACTTTTAATTTTTTAAGAATGTTTTTATTAGTAAAAGATATACGTAACTTACAAATTAGCTTACGTAACGAAGTTGGTATTCTCATATTTTTATTACGTATATGAGGGGTTCACCCCCTCGTCAGTACCTATACAAATTATACAAATTAATTTTTTTTTTAGGGGGACCTACTCGCAGAAGTCACGTACAACAGGTGGCGAATGCCAAGCGTGGCAGAAGTGTTTGTAACATGGGGCAAACTGCACCAAGCGTGTGGAAACTGTGCTAAGCGTGATGGAATTGTGAGACACGCATGGCGTTCTGAGATGTACACCTGGTCTTGAAAATATCCCATCCCCCATTACGAGTGCTTTGTTAGCTCAGAAATTAGGCTGTGCTTAAAATGTGTCGCTTTCTGCAAAGCAAAAAGCAGAAACGAAGTTCTAGCGCAAAGAGCAGTGGAATAGGGTTGATAACCGGAACTTGTAACGTGTAGGGTAATTTGTTTACTTTTGACCTTTACCCTAAAAACCAATTTTACCCAAAACACCAATTTTAGTGAAAATCAAACATTTTTGTGACTTTTATACCTAGGGTTTTATTCAAAATATCTGCGCTAAAATTTTTTAGATTTAAAAAAAACAAGGTTGGGAATGGGGAATGGGGATTTAAGGGGGAAATTCCAAGTGTACTTAGTTTAGGACAGTTACGTTGTGGTCTCAAAGATGTTAAGAAGTTATCAGGTGACATCAAGGAAGAGGTTAGCCCCCACCCCAAAATGTATGACCGACTCGTAAAATCGTAATAAAAATACATAAAAACACACTTAATGTGTTGTTAATTTTTTTTGGAAAAGTTTGTGCTTCAACGAAACCCAAATATGATTATCAAAAGTTTAAGTTTTCATTGAAATATTCACTTCAACTAAAATCTTGCCAATCAAACACTTCGTGGTAACGAACTGTAGTAAGGAGCGACCTGGCTCAATAGTAACCGAAACTCTGAAAATGAAATTTTGATACCAATAGTTACATCAAAAGAATTGGATTTTATTGCTGATTTTAAATATATAAGTTTCATCAAGTTTAGTCTTACCCATCAAAAATTAAAAGCCTGAGAAAATTTGTCTTATTTTAGAAAATAGGGGGAAACACCCCCTAAAATATAAAATCTTAACGAAAATCACACCATCGCATTCAACGTATCAGAGAACCCCACTGTAGAATTTTCAAGCTCCTATCTACAAAAATGTGGATATTCGTATTTTTTGCCAGAAGATCGATCACGGGTGCGTGTTTATTTTTTTTTTCTGGGGTTGATCGTATCGACCCAGTTGTCCTAGAATGTTGCAAGAGGGCTCATTCTAATGGGAATAAAAAGTTCTGGTGCCCTTTTTAAGTGACCAAAAAAATTGGAGGGCACCTAGGCCCCCTCCCACGCTCATTTATCACAAAACTCACCAGATCAAAATTATGAGATAGCCAATTTATTCACCATAGCCGAAAACCCTAATAACTATGTCTTTGGGGAAGACTTACTCCCCCACCGTCCCCGTGGGAGGGGCTGAAAGTTACAAACTTTGACCAGTGTTTACATGTAATAATGGTTATATTGAAGTGTACAGATGTTTTCAGGGAATTTTTTTTGATTTGAGGGGGGGGAAGATGAGGGGGGAATTTACGTGGGAGGATCTTTCCATGGAAGAATCTGTCATGGGGGAAAAGAATTTCAATGAAAGGGGCGCAGGATTTTCTAGCATTATTAAAAAAACAATGAAAAAATTAATATGAAAAGTTTTTCCAACTGAAAGTAAGGAGCAGAATTAAAACTTAAAACGAACAGAAATTATTATGCCTATGAGGGGTTCACCTCCTCGTAATACCTCGCTCTTTACGCTAAAGTATTTTTAGTAATTTCAACTATTTATTCTACGGCCTTTGTGATTCAGAGGTCATTCTTAAGGAATTTGGACAAAATTTGAGGTTTACTGTAAAGAGGGCGGTATTTACGTGGGGATGAACCCCGCGTATACGTAATAATAATATACGATTATAGAAGTTCGTTACGTAAGTTAATTCGAAAGTTACGTACATTTTTTACTAAAGAAAACGTTCGTAAAAAATCTAGTTTCCTTTTAAAGTAATCAAAAGATTGGAGGGCCACTAGCCTCCTCCCCCGCTACTTTTTTTATCAAAATCTTCCGACTAAAACTATGAGAAAGCCATTTAGCCCCAAAAAAATTAATATGCAAATTTTGTTTTAATTATTTATGTGCGGAGAGCCAAAATCAAAACATGCATTAATTCAAAAACGTTCAGAAATTAAATAAAAAAAAAAAGTTTAACTGAAAGTAAGGAGTGACATTAAAACTTAAAACAAACAGAAATTACTCCATATATGAAAGAGGCTTTTCCTCCTCAACGCCCCGCTCTTTACGCTAAAGTTTTTGATTGTTTTAAAAAGTAGAGTTGTGACAAAGAGTCAAAATTTAGCGTAAAGAGCAGGGTGTTGAGGAGGAAAAGCCCCTCGACTCAGTGATCCTAGAATGTCGCGAAAGGGCTCATTCTAACGGAAATTAAAAGTTCTAGTGCCCTTTTTAAGTGACCAAAAAATTGGAGGGCACCTAGGCCTCCTCCCACGCTCATTTTTCCCCAAAGTCACCGGATCAAAATTCTGCGATAGCCATTTTGTTCAGCATAGTCAAAAACCTAATAACTATGTCTTTGGGGACGACTTACTCCCCCGCAGTTCCCTTGGGAGGGACTGCAAGTTACAAACTTTGACCTGTGTTTACATATAGTAATGGTTACTGGGAAATGTACAGACGTTTTCAGGGGGGATTTTTTGGGTTTGGGGGGAGAGTTGAGGGGGAGGTTACGTGGGAGGATCTTTCCATGGAGGAACTTCTCATGGGGGAAGAGACTTTCAATGGATGGGGTGCAGGATTTTCTAGCATTATTTAAAAAAACAATGATAAAATAAATATGAAAAGTTTTTACTACTGAAAGTGAGAAGCAGCATTAAAACTTCAAACGAACAGAAATTATTACGCATATGAGGGGTTTAGCTCCTCGTTATACCTCGCTCTTTATGCTAAAGTATTTTTAGTAATTTCAACTATTTATTTTTCGGCCTTTGTGATTCAGGGGTCATTCTTAAGGAATTTGGACAAAATTTAAGCTTTAATGTAAAGAGCGAGGCATCGACGAGGGGTGAGCCCCCTCATATACGCAATAAAAACATACGAATATACAAGTTCGCTACGTAATATATCTCGTAAGTTACGCATATTTTTTAATTATGAAAACGTTCGTAAAAAATTATACGTTTTAGTTGCCTTTTTACGTAATCGAAAAATTGGAGGGCCACTAGGCCTCCTCCCTCGCTCCTTTTTACTCAAAATTTTTCCGAATAAAACTATGAAAAAGCCATTTAGCCCAAAAAAATTAATATGCAAATTTCGTTTTAATTATTTATGTGCGGAGAGCCAAGATCAAAACATGCATTAATTCAAAAACGTCCAGAAATTAAACAAAAAAAAAAATTTTTCCCCAAAGTCACCGGATCAAAATTCTGAGATGGCCATTTTATTCACCATAGTCGAAAAACCTAATAACTATGTCTTTGGGGACGACTTACTGCCCCGCAGTCCCCTTGGGAGGGACTGCAAGTTACAAACTTTGACCTGTGTTTACATATAGTAATGGTTACTGGGAAGTGTACAGACGTTTTCAGGGGGGATTTTTTGGGTTTAGGGGGGGGGGAGTTGAGGGGGGAGGTTACGTCGGAGGATCTTTCCATGGAGGAACTTCTCATGGGGGAAGAGACTTTCAATGGAGGGGGCGCAGAATTTTCTAGCATTATTTAAAAAAAAACAATGAAAAAATAAATATGAAAAGTTTTTTCTACTGAAAGTGAGAAGCAGCATTAAAACTTAAAACGAACAGAAATTATTACGCATATGAGGGGTTTACCTACTCGTTATACCTCGCTGTTTACGCTAAAGTACTTTTAGTAATTTCAACTATTTATTTTTCGGCCTTTGTGATTCAGGGGTCATTTTTAAGGAATTTGGAAAAAATTTAAGCTTTTATGTAAAAAGCGAGGCATCGACGAGGGATGAACCCCCTCATATACGCAATAAAAACATACGAATATAGAAGTTCGCTACGTAATTTAATTCGTAAGTTACGCATATTTTTTAATTATGAAAACGTTCGTAAAAAAATTATAAGTTATAGTTGCCTTTTTAAGTAATCAAAAAATTGGAGGGCAACTAGGCCTCCTCCCTCGCTCCTTTTGACTCAAAATTTTCCGAATAAAACTATGAAAAAGCCATTTAGCCCAAAAAAATTAATATGCAAATTTCATTTTAATTATTTATGTGCGGAGAGCCAAGATCAAAACATGCATTAATTCAAAAACGTCCAGAAATTAAACAAAAAAACAAGTTTTTTTAAATGAAAGTAAGGAGCGACATTAAAACTTAAAAAGAAAAGAAATTACTCCGTATAAGAAAGGGGCTTTTCCTCCTCAATGCCCCGCTCTTTACGCTAAAGTTTTTTACTGTTTTAAAATGTAGAGTTAAGAGAAAGAGTCAAACTTTAGCGTAAAGAGCGGGGCGTTGAGGAGGAAAAGCCTCTTTCATATACGTAATTTCTGTTCGTTTTAAGTTTTAATGTTGCTCCTTACTTTCATGTAAAAAAGCTTGTTTTTTTTGTTTAATCGTTCATTGACTCGCGAATTCAAAACATTCGTTCAGTAAACTAAACAGATTGTTTGAAAAATTTAGAAGCTTCATACAATGATCAATTTCATATAATTTTGGATAAAATGGAATTGTGGCGTTTCTGTTAAAAAAAAAAGAGAAATAGGCCGCCTATTTTTGATGGACCTGTTTCTGTACTAATCTTTTTATCAATTTTTTTCTACTGCTACTACTACTACTAACAACTCACCGCATCACCAAGCTGCCTGAGGCCAACACAGTTACGCACACTCCTCCTCCATTCTAATCAATTCAAAGCTTCTCTCTTTACACCCTCCCAAGAAGTTCCCATCTCTTTTAAATCTTTTTTATGACATCCTCCCAACCCAGACGAGGACGACCTGCTTTCCGTTTAGCCCTAGATGGTTGGCCGAAAAGGACAATCTTTGGCAATCGGTCATCCTTGATCCACAGAAAATGCCCTAGCCATCTCAACCCTTCTTTCACTACAGCCCTAGAAAGCGGGATTGAAGCACATTTTTCGTAGAGCCTACTGTTTGAAATACGGGCAGTCAGCCGGGTACCCATTACAATCTGTAGTCAATATCTCCAGAAAACGCCTAGCAAATCTTCATCCGCTTTTCGGAACGCCCATGCTTCAGAGCCATACTTGACGACTGTCCTCATTTTAGCTTCCAATATTCAAATTTTGGTTTGCAGACTTATCTTCCTATTCTTCCAAACTTTTTCTTTTAATTTTTTATTATCCTAATAATAGTATTATCCTGAACCTTGGCTATTCTACTATGCTACCAAGATAAGTGAAGCTACCCACCTGATCAATCTTTTTGTTACCCATCGTAACTTTTTCATCTTCGCTTATTCATAGCCTTGGTGACTTAGTCTTCTTAACATTAATTTTCAAGCCTGTTATAGAACCTTGAACTCGCAAGACCTCTAAAAAATCCTTCATTTTGCTCACATTTACATCTAGAATGTATAAATTATTAGCATAATCTAAGTCCAGGAGAGTTTTTCCTCCCCAGTTGATTCCGTAGTCTCCCATTGTCTTCCTGTGCTCCTTAAGACGAAGTCCATCAAAATGATCCGGGTAATGGGGGGTAGAACACAACCTTGCTTAACTCCTGATTTAATACAAAACCAGCTGCTAACCTCATTTCCTTCCTTAACTGTGCAGTGTTATCCTCGTACATAGCACTAATCACTTTAATGTATTTGTCTAGTATACCTAAGGAGGATAATACCTTTGCTAAAGCTCTTCTACCAACAGAATCGAATACTTGCTCATAATATGTAAAACCGAAGACCAAAGGTGTTTGACAACTCAGGCATTTCTCAATTATCAATAAGGCTGAAAGTTTGGTCGACACATTTTCTACCTTTTCTAAAACCGCAATGTTCTTCTCTTAAAACTTTGTCTGCAGCATCTATCAACCTAAAAAGTATCATATTATTAAATAATTTATTGCCTACAGAGACCAGACTAATACCTCGATAATTACGACACTCTTATCACCTTTCTTACACAGTGGATAAATTGAGGCTTTGCTAAAATCGTTAGTTACCTCCCCTTTTTCAAGGATCATATTCATAATCTTCAGTAACTTAGTTCTAACCCCAGAGCCATCATATTCAAGAATTTCATTTACCACACTATCAGCACCTGACACCGTATGATGTTTTATTCTTTTAGTACTGTCACTAATTCTCCCTCTCAAAACAAATCTTCCTTCACATTCAAGGTACCACAAACTTTTTCATTTTCTGCTATATCTTTTCCTGCAACTCTATCTCGGTTTAGCATATTCTCAAAATGTTCTTCCTATCTCTCTTTAACTCTTTCCTTATTACTAATTGTGGCCTTGTTTCTATCTTTAACTGGGACAAGTCTGGATTGACTACTCCCTCTTAATTTATTAACATAGCAGAACAATATTTTACTATTATGCCGTCTAGCTAGATCTTCCAGATCCTCGTCAATTGTATCCATGTTCTTCGGTTCATACCTTCTTAGTTCATATTTTAATACTTTCTCCACTTTCTGTACATTCCTTTTGTTTTCGTATGATCTGTCACTCAGACAATTCTTGTACAAGTCCCTTCTCCTCTCTAATAAATATAAAGCTTTTTCACTAATATTTCTAGCTGTAGTCCTAATTTTCTTTTCTAAGACACCATTAAAAACTTCATAAATTGTTTTTTCTTAAGTTATTCCAACCCTCTTCCACATTGTCAAATTTTAAACTCTCAAGTTTAACATTCAACTGTTCCTGGAGAGTTTCTCTCAAATTCTCATTCTGGAGTCTACCAACATCGTAATTTTCCGGGAAGTAGTTGCCCTTCCGAGATTTCAGCCTTAAATTAACCCAAAACACTACTAGAGGGTGATTTTTACTTTTAACATCAATAACAGCACTTCTAAATACCCTAGCATCTTGTATTGATCATGGCAGTTCACGGTTTACCATAACATAATCAATAAAGTTTGATGTCTTATCATCACGCGCATACCGTGTTAATTTATGGGCCATCTTATCACGAAACACCGTATCGGTTATAACTAGATTGTTATACCTAAAATTGTAAAAGTCTGTAGCCATTACTCTTTCCTTTTCCTACACCAAATTTACCTAGGCTAGGATACCATCTATCCATATTTCTACCGACCTGGGCGTTAAAATCTCCTAGTAAAAACACTATATTTCTACCTGGGACCCAGTCTATTTGCTCCTGTAACTGTAAGTAAAATTCGTCTGAGCTACTAATATCTCTGTCAGTCGGTGCTGCAGGGGCGTATACTACTATAACTGATACCCTGAACCTTTTAGTCATAAAATGACTATTGACCGTTTCAGTAAGGCATAAATGACGCTCTAACCTTTAGATGGCTTGAGAGGGAAGGAGCCCCAGTCTCATGTGTGGTAGCTTCTGTTCGTTCTAAGTTCGACTTTGAAAAAAATAATTTTATGTTACTTATTTTATTCAAATAGTTTTATCACGTGCTATTTAGCAATAACTATAGTATTATTCAGTGTATCTTCTTAAAAGTTGATGTATCGGATTGTGGTATAATTTTTTAAAAGAATTTGAAAATATAGGTAAAATTTACGATCAGGCGTGGTTTTGTTGAGCAATTATTTAATAATACTTTAACTAAAACACTTGGGGTAGGGGGGAGGTTTTATCAATTTTACGAATGGAAAATCCGTATAATTTTTGGTCTCCTAGGGGAACGAGGCCATCCAGACCCTTTTCACCAGTTTCTTTAAATATAGGTAAACCTGTCTTTTTCAATCCTGTATCAAAAAACTATTTTCTATTTCTATTTTTATGTAGTTTTTGTTGTTATGTTTTATCGAGAAAATGCGCTTCTAGGTCATTTATAATAGTTCTGAGCTGCCGTCTTCAACCGAAAGTAAGCTAATGTCTTAAAAGAATAACTTTCGTTTTTGAGAGAATTCTTTCATTGAACAGGATCGTTGTGACATTTTCACAACAAAAATTGTTTGAGCTGAAAATACGATATACGATTATTCCACTATCGTAGATAACTATTATCATTTTTTTTAAATTCTGTTCTATTTATAAGACTACGAGTTAAAACAAGTTCTAACCTCATATGCAAGAAATAGAGCACATGAATGGGTTTTGTTAAAAGTTTAAAATATCTTGTTTGGATTAGAAGACAGACTCTAGAATAATGGAGTGGCATCGCCTTTCCCATGTACCTCTCTAAAGTACATCTCTAAAGTACTTTTTTGCCTTTCTTTTAAAGTATCTAGGACACTAAAAAAAAAAAGACTTTTCTTCGTTTAAGTGGATTAATGAAAACATACCCAAACGTATACGTCTTAGAAAATTGGAAAAAGTCCAATTTTTAATGCAAAAAAATTTCGATGCTGGCATTCAGCTCTTACGCTAGCGACTCTAGGTTGAAAAATTAAATACAAAAAAAGTTGTTTTAACTGCAAGTAAGGATCGACATTGAAACTTAAAACGAACAGAAATTATTTAGCATATGAAAGAGGTTTTCCCCTCCTCAATGCCTCGCTCTTTGCGATAAAGTTTGCCTCTTTGTCAAAGTTTTACTTTTTAAAACAATAAAAAGCTTTGGCGGAAAGAGCGAGGAGTTGAGGAGGGGACAACCTCTTTCATATACGAAACAGTTTCTGTTCCCTTTAATGTTGCTAATTACTTGCAGTTAAAAAAAACTCCTTTTTTTAAATTTAATTTCTGAACGTTTTTTAATTAATGTATGTTTTGATTTAGGCTCACCGCACATGAATAGCTAAAGCGAAATTTGCATGTACATTTTTTTTTGGCTAAATGGCTTTCTCATAGTTTTGATCGGACGATTTTGATTAAAAAAAGGGGATGGAAAAGAGGCCTAGTTGCGCTCCAATTATTGGCTACTTAAAAATGCAACTAAAACTATTAATTTTTTACGAGCTTTTTTATTAGTAATAAATGCACGTAGCTTACGAATTAATTTACGTAACAAACTTATATATTTGCATATTTTATTACGTATATGAGGGGGCTCAGCCCCTCGTCAATACCTCGCTCTTTACACCAAAGCTTGATGTTTGTCCCAATTCTTTAAGTATGAGCCCTGAATTACAAAGGCCGTAGAGTAAATGGTTGAAATCAATAAAAATACTTTAGCCTCTATGTGTAATAATTTCTGTTCGTGTTAGGTTTTAATGCTGCTCCTTACTTCCGGCTGAAATTTTTAAATTTATTTATTTTCTCATTGTTTTTTTTTTTAATAATGCTAGAAAATTCTGCGGGTCCTTCATGGAATTTTTTTTCCCTCTTGATAAATTCCTCTATGGAAAGATGCTCCGACTTAACCTCCTCCCCCGACCCCCTTAACGTGAAAAAGTCCCCCTGAAAACGTCTACACACTTCCCAATAACCATTACTATGTGTAAACAATGGTCAAAGTTTGTAACTTGCAGCCCGTCTCCCGGGTAGGGACTGTAGGAGATTAGGTCATCCCGAAAAACATAATTGCTAGGTTTTTCAACAATGCTGAACAAAATGGATATCTCAAAATTTCGATCCGGTGACTGAGAAAAAATGAGCGTGGGAGGGGGCCTAGGTGCCCTCCAATTTTTCGGTCACTTAAAAAATGGCACTAGAATTTTTAATTTCCGTTAGAATGAGCCCTCTCGCAACATTTTATGACCACTGGTTCGATACGATCATCCCTGAGGAAAAAAATAAATAAAAATAAACACGCATCCGTGGTTTGACTCCTGACAAAAAATACAAAATTCCTCATTTTTTTTAGATAGGAGGTTGAAACTTCTAAATTAGGGTTCTCTGATCCGTTAAATCTGAGTAAGACCAATCGTTAAGATTCTATGACTTTTAGGGGGTGTTTCCCCATGTTTTCTAAAATATGGTAAATTTTCGTAGGCTCGTACCTTTTGATTGGTATAACTAAAACTTGATGAAACTTATATATTCAGAATCAGCATTAAAACGCTATTCGTTTGATGTAACTATTGGTATCGAAATTCCATTTTTTAGAGTTTCGGTTGCTATTTAGCCCGGTCGCTCCTTGCTACAGTTCGTTACCGCGAACTGAAAAAAGTTATTTTTTCCGTCAAAAGTTAGTTAATCAGTTTCGCGTTACCGCGAAACTGATAAAGAACGTCTGTGAATCAGTAGAGAGCGAAAAAAAAATTCATTGTGCAGTTCTAGAATGTGCAATATTCTTGGCTGCTATAGAAAAAGACAGAAACTGCCAGTAATTGGCTGTAAGCTGTAAAAAAAAGGTGACTGAATGATTAAAACTACGCAAGAATATAAGCCTAAAATCTTGTCCCCAAATAGGAATTGGAAAGAAGCGTATATAGTGTATCATTGAACTGTAAAAATTCTAAGATATACTTTAAAATGTTGATTATTAAGGTTATTAAAATTTATACACTTCAAATTATTAATTAATTGACTTACATAGAGGAAAATATCTTTAAAGTAAGACCAATCAGGCTATCCTACTTTGTTTTATTTATCCCTTTAGTTTCTATTGAAATATCTATTGAATCTTTTTTTTCGTCTGATTAGAAAAATATTACTTTTTTTCTAAATTGTTATATATTTTCACCCTATATAATTTTGATAGTAACTGACTGACTTTTGAAATACTTGACTATACTTGGGCTGTACAATCGCGTTCTTCTTGTTTTTGGCAACAGGAAAAGTTTCCTTGCGGCATCCTCCGATTCCTTCGGAGACGACCCACTTTTCTTTTGGCTCTAGACGGTCGGCCGACACTGACAATTTTTGACAATCTGTCATCCTTAATCTGAAGAAAGGGTCATACCTATCTTATCATTATAGCCCTAGAAAAGGGATTGAACCATACTTTTTTCTATAGCTTAATATTTGAAAGTCAGTCGGGTACCCGAAACAATCCAAAGCCAATTTTTCTGGAAAACGTCTAGAAACTCCTTTTCTGTTTTTCGGAACTCCCACGTTTCAGAACCATACTTGAAAACTAGTATTACTGTATCTTCCAATATAATAATTTGGTTCTCAGACTTATCTTCCTATTCTTCTAAACTTTCTTTAACCGTGAAAAAACACCCTAGGTCTTGGCTATTCTACTTTTAACATCTTCACTGCACCAACCATTTTTAATAATAATACTACCTAAACAAGTGAAGCCGTCCACTTGATAGTTTCTTGTTACCCCGCATCACTTCTTCGGCTTCTTTTATTCTGAAAAAATAAATTTTCAAATGGGGATAAATATATTTATTTTGACAGTGAAAAAAAAACAGGTATAAAAGTCCATATATTTGGATCACATATACAGCGACCGTCATCATTAGCATTGCTAAAATAATATAATTGAAATTAGCATTTTTTTATGCATAAAAAATAGATAGCTTTTTGCGTCATTCACAAAATAATGAACTTCCGAATTATTCACTAGATTATTTTCAGAGAGAGAGAGAGTACACTGATAAGGTTCATTCAAAGTCTTGATGTAAATTTCCTTCTTTAATGTTGCCCAAAAGTAAAACAAATTTCCAATGAAGGTGGCAAAGCCTTCCGTATCTTCAAATTGCAAACTAAATGTTCTAGCACCTAAACTAATTTTCAAACTTGTTTTAGCACTCTAAACTGGCAAAACCTCTAAAAGTACATTCATTTTGCTAACACTTTCATCTATGATGCTTAAATCATTAGTATGATATAAGTTTAGGAAAGTTTTTCCTCTCCATTTGATTCCGTGTTCTCCCATTACTTTCCCTGTGCTCCTTAAGACGAAGTTCATCAAAATAATCCATAATCCATATAAAGGGGGTAAAACACTGTTCTGCTTAACTCAGGATTTACTATGAAACCAGCTGCTGACCCCATTTCCAACCTTCTCGCAGTAGTGCTATTCTTGTACATAGCATTAACCACTTTAATGTGTGTATCTGGTATACCATACAAGAATAAGACCTTCGCTAATGCACATCTATCAGCTGAATAAAACGTTTGCCCATAATCTATAAAACTAAGAACTAAAGGTATTTTATGACGCAGGCACTTCTCAGTTAAGACTAAGACCTAAGACTGAAAATTTGGTAGACACATCCCCTACCCTTCCTAAAACCACGCTGTTCTACTCTTAAACATTTATCTACAGCATTTATGAGTCTAGAAAGTGTCACAATACTAAGTAATTTGCTTCCTACAAAAATCAGGCTGAGACTTTATAATTACCATATTCACTCTTGTCATCTTTCTTATGGTTGGGTTTAATCGGAGTTTTCTTAAGATCACTAGGCACTTCCCTTTTTTCACAAACTGTATTCATGATTTTCAGTAAGTTGTCTCATATTTCATAACCACCATACCTAAGAAACTCATTTACCGCAGTATCAGTCCCTGGGGCCTTATTATTTTAATCCTTTTAGTACTGTTACTAATTCTCCCCTATTAAATAAATCTTCCTTCGTATCCAAAGGGTCAGAAGCTTTCTCATTCTTTTCAATATCTTTTCCTGTAACTCTATCACGGTCTACCACATTTTCAAATGTTCTGCTCATCTCAGTTTATCACTTTCCTTTTCAGTATTTCCAGTACCATTCTAATCTTTAACTGGGACAAGTCCAGATTGACTATTCCCTCTCAATTAATTCATATGCCAGTAGAATATTTTATTATTATGACTTATGGCTGCATCTTCCAGATCTTGGACAATTTAACTCATTCCTCCGCTTCCCACCTTTTTAGTTCACATTTTAATGCTGTCAAGACTTTCGTTACATTCCTCTTATTTGCATGTGATCTATCACTCAAAAAATTCTTGTACAGGGCCCTTCTCTTCTCTATTAAACATAAAGCATTTTCGCTAACATTCCTAGCTACGTTTCTAACTTTTTCCCTAAGACACCATCGGCGACTGCACAAGCTATTTTTCTAAAATTATTCCGTCCATCTTCTTCATTGCCAAATTATAAACGCTCCAGTTTAGTATTCAACTGTTCCTGGAAAGTTTTTTCTCAAATTCTCTTCCTGGACTCTGCCAACGTCTTACCTTCCTGGAAATATCGATTCTGGAAAGTATCTTTTATCGATTCTGTCAGTGCTTTGTTTAAAATAACACAATCAATAAGGTTAACTCTCTACCATTCACGTTAATATCATGTTAACTTATGGGTCATTTTATGGACCAAGTACTGCAGGCTATTGGTCATATCTAGATTGTTATATCTGCAGAATTGCTGCATTCTGTAACCATTACTGATTGCTTTTTACACACCAAATTTACCTAGGACATGATACCATTCATGCATATTTCTACGAATCCTAGAATTGATCTTAGTACTGATCTTGGAATCACCTAATAAAAACACCCTGTTTCTACCTGGGAGCCCTGGCTGTTTGTTCCTGTATCTGTAAGTAAAATTTGTCTGAGTCTCTACTATTTCCATCAGTCGGTTCCACAAGGGCATATACTGCTATGACTGATATCAATGAAGCAATGGTCCCAGAATCAGTCCAGGACTGGGACTAACATATCGTCTCAAGTCTACGCAAAGTGATTTTGCCTTCGAGAAGACTCAACAAGATACGCCATTCCCCGTCGTTTCTGATATCTTTCTGCATACCTTTCTGATAAGAAAGGAACGGGATAGGTGTCAGGGAGTATTAGAAGGGCCATCGGCCCATTTCGGTTCTCAAGTTATATAATCCAAAAATCATTGAAAGATTTCAGTTCAAACAAGTTCAACTTTCTAATGCCCACCGAGTCAAAGTAGAGCCTGGATAATTTTTGAACTTTGCCAAAACTTAAACCGTTTTCACTCTGCCTCACCGAAACTTCTCAGCTTTAGGCTAGATGAAGGCTAGAATGGGTTGAAAGTGTTCTAAAAAAAATCCATATGTTCTTAGATTATAAATTGAAAACAGTTGTAGTCATCAAAATACTCCAAATCCAAGTTTTTTTTTGGTCTAGGCTGATTAATATTCTCCGGACTTCTTGACTAAGAAACCTGACTACAACGGTCACTGCTGCTAATCTTGTGATATTACCATAACTATCCCTGCTAAAACCTACTGATCCATCTAAATAGCTACTGCTACTATCACAACTAATCCTAGGGTCATTAAACCAACCACAATTCATAAGAAATTTAGGGTGACGGAATGACCACCTAAAAATTAAGGCTCGAAAGTGAGTAAATATCTTATTTATTATCAACTTGAATTTTACATCTGTAATTCAGTGGGACCCAAAACATGAAAGAAGAAAAAGAACTGCTTCTTTTCTCTTAAAAATTTGGTTCAGGAACTGCCTACTAGCAAATTTATCTAGCAGTTTGAAACTTACAAGCTAAAGTCATAAATATCTTAATGTTCAAGCAGCCAGTATTCGCAATTACACTCAAGCTCAACATTTCATAGCCTCCTATGTTTTTGGATGAGAGAAAAAGCGATTGCATAGCAAATCCTCAGTTTTAATTTTGAATCTGAAAAATTAATATGCTTCCGGGTCCAAAAGGTCTTGCTATAGTTTGTGCGGGTTCAAGCGCTTATCCAGTATTACATAAAAAAACTAGTTTTTTCAACTGAAAGTAAGGAGCGACATTAAAAGTTAAAACGAACAGAAATTACTCCGTATATGAAATGGGTTGTCCCCTCCGCAATCCCTCGCTCTTTACGCTAAAGCTTTTAATTGTTTTAAAAAGCAGAATTGTGGCAAAGAGTCAAACTTTAGCGTGAAGAGCGAGGGATTGCGGATCGGACAACCCATTTCATATACTGAGTAATTTCTGTTCGTTTTAAGTTTTAATGGCGCTCCTTACTTTCAGTTAAAAAAACTAGTTTTCTTATGTAATTTCTGAACGTTTTTGAATTAATGCATGTTTGATTTTGACTCTCCACACATAAATTATTAAAATGAAATTTGCATATTAATTCCTTTTCTGGCTAAATGGCTTTCTCTTAGTTTTGATCAGACGATTTTGAGAAATAAGGGATGGGGAAGGAGGCCTAGTTGCTAAGCAATTTTTCGGTTACATAAAAAGGCAACTATAAATTTTAATTTTAACGAATTTTTTTATTAGTAAAAAAATACTTAACTTAAGAATTAACTTACGTAACAAACTTTTATATTCTTTAATTTTTATTATGTATATGAGGGGGTTCGTACCCTCGTTAATACCTCGTTCTTTACACTAAATCGTAAGTTTTGTCCAAATTCTTTAAGAATGACCCCTGAATCAGAAAGGCCGTAGAATAAATAGTTGAAATTGCTAAAAAATACTACAGCATAAAGAGTGAGGTATTTATCTCCTCATAAATACCTCGCTCTTTGTGCTAAAGTATTTTTAAAACCCCTCATATGCGTAATAATCTGTGATCGTTTTAAGTTTCAATGCTACTCTTTACTTTCAATTGAAAAAACTTTTCCATGTTTATTTTTTCATTGTTTTCTTTTATGGTAATTTTAGAAAATCCTGCGCCCTTTTCATTGAATTTCTGTTCCCCCATGACATATTTCTCCAAGGAAAGATCCTCCCACATAGCCCCCTCCCCTCAACCCCATCCCCAAAACCAAAAAAAAAATCCCCTGAAAACGACTGTACACTTCCCAATAACCATTATTATATATAAACACTAGTCGAAGTTTGTAACTTGCAGCCCCTCCCCCAGGGACTGTGGGGGAGTAAGTCATCCCCCAAGACATAGTTATTATGGTTTTTCACTATGCGGAACAAAATAGCTATCTCAAAATTTTGATCTGTTGACTTTGGAGAAAAAATGAGCGTGGGAGGGGGCCTAGGTGCCCTCCAATTTTTTTGGTCACTTAAAAAGGGCACTAGAACTTTTCATTTCCGTTAGAATGAGCCCTCTTGCAACATTGTAGGACCACTTGGTCGATACGATGACCCCTGGGGAAAAGAAAAAAAAAAAAAAAAAAAAAAAAAAAAAAAACAAATAAACACGCACCCGTGATTTGTCTTCTGGCAAAAATACGAAATTCCATATTTTTGTAGATAGGAGCTTGAAAATTTTGCTATAGGGTTCTCTGATACGCCGAATGCGATGGTGTGATTTTCGTTGAGATCCTGTGACTTTTAGGGGGTGTTTTCCCCTATTTTCTAAAATAAGGCAAATATTTTCAGGCTCGTAACTTTTGATGACAAAAACTAAATTTGATGAAACTTATATATTTAAAATCAGCATGAAAATCTTATTCTTTTGATGTATCTTTTAGCATCAAAAGTTCGGTTTTTAGAGTTTCGTTTACTATTGAGCCGGGTCGCTCCTTACTACAGTTCGTTACCACGAACTGTTTGAAACGCTGAAAGTATGTTTTTAAGTTGAACTTGTAGTGTTTCCTAAACAACGCCATTCGCACATATTGGGTCATAGGCAGCCAAACTTGTGAAGTCCAACTAAAGTGGGATCCACTGTTAAACAACCCACGCGGAAAACATATGTTTCTGTGTCTGACTTACTATCTTACGGCTCTTGCCAGGACGGCATAAAGAACGATGCGACTAGATGCCGTAAGGTTGACCTATCAGCTTCCTTCAATCGACTTTTGGGCTTGGGTAAGGAATTCGTTGGCTTTGTCTTTCTACCTAGTTGATGGGCGTCCTGTGGGACGTTTCCGTCCATGTAGGGTGAGGGTAAGTAAAAACAAACCCGTACTGGTTATGTTGCTTTCTAGGAAAGCCTGCTGAAGCAGCTCAATCATGGAAACGGTCTCCTTTGGATATCCGGGATTTTTCTTGTGTATTGGAAAACTATGTTTAAAAAAAAGTCGTTTTATTGAATGGGAATCTTTGTCTACAAATTCGAAACGGTTTTCTCTTCTTTTTTTGAAGTCTTCGAAACAACACAGGAAGATTTGAAGTTTCTAACTCTCTCTTTTGTAATGTTTAATCCTTATTACTGATTGTTTAGTAAATCCTTTCAGTTACTATTTCTATGCCAAGAAGCCTTTTTGTGGGGGAAATCGCTATATTGATAATGCATTCTACAAATAAAGTTGTAGCTATTTGATTATAAAATGGTGTGTTTAATCTCTAATAGGCCAGTCCTCTTGGGACTTTTAGGCTGCTGCCTCAACCCTGGCTTCACATGGTTTGCATGATTAATTTCACGTAACTAATTTGTTTTCTATTTTTGTGACCCTGTCCCCCCTCCCTCTCCTCCCTCGACGAACGACAGCGAGTATGAATTGTATTTCAATTGACAAATTTTCTCAGCTTATAAAAACTCGTTCGGATAGTGCAAATTTATATGGCATAGCTTATGCCACAAGTTATCACCTAGCCTTAGCACAAACGTAAGATATTTGCTTTTTACCCTTTCTGTGATGTTCACATCAGAAATAATGTACGTCAAAGAAACTGATCAGTATCTTTGGGATAAATTTTTAGCTCACAATACTTTGACATTGGAATGCTGTTTACTTACGAATGTCTAATAACAGTTCTTTTTTTTCCTTCGGGTTTTCGATACAATCTAACATGACTTCTATGGGTTTTGGATGGCTACCGGTATGTGATCTGATGTGGTATATGACCAAAAAATTGGCTCGTGGTCACCTTTAAAATTAAGTAGTGATAATATCGCATTGTAATACTTCAATTAAAGTTAAATACCGAACTTACTGAAATTCCTGAAACCCAGTTTGGTTTTGAATAAGATTATTCCAATACTAAATTTTTTCATCATTTATAGCCTATTAATTAGAGCAGTCTAGTAAGATGTGTTAATTTGAAAAATTACTGGAAGGGGTATATTTAAAACATGGGGCTAAACAAAAAGACCCTGCCTTAATACACGGCAAAGTCTTCGAAATCATTAAAGTGGTTGAAATTTCATGTTCATAGGAGTTTCTTAGGGAACGTTGGAAACAACTGGCAGAACTAGTTACATCGCCAGACGGTGGAGCCGTAATATCTAATACTAAAAAATGGCGGAAAGATGAACATATGATTTTGAATTAATCTAAACAGCTAGAGTAAAAGGCATAGAAAAAAGTCCGAGGTAATAATGCACTAAAACGAAGCAGAACCGAGACTTGCTGATAGAAGACATTTGACAACTAGTATCACAATGAATACATCAAATTGTAATTCGTAAATGAAATCTACGGTCAAAAGAGAAGCAAAAGTGCCAGATTTGCCTCTCACTCAGACTATCTGTCCTGGCGTTTTCTCTAATTAGCCATAATTTGATGCCAGCAACTTGATTTTAATTAAAAATCTACGGTGACGCCACGACACCAAGAAGGGGCTAACACTGTATGCAGTTAGAAAACAAGCGACAATAAGAATCCATATATATAAAAACTTGCCATGTAACCGTTCCAAGGCCCGAGGGTGAAGCTGACTTGCTTTCTATACTTTATGTATACGCGTACATCTTCCTAGATTTTGAAAAATTCCTTTTTTGTATTCAGTTTGAATAAAAGTCGAAAAGCAATAAAATTGCCCCTTTATATTTTGAAAAGTCCATTTTGTACTCCTCCCTATATTTTTATGCATTAATGCCCCTGAATGCTATACATAAATGAGAAAAAGAGGGAGGGAGAGAGAGAGAGAGAAAGAGAGAGAGAGAGGGAAGGTAACAATTAAGGAACTATTAAAAAGCTTCCAAAGCCGTCAGAAAGAATAATAGTAAATAACGGTAAATTAATATCCATAGTAAGATTTAAGCATGAATGCAGCCCTTATTTTAAAGTTTCAACAACAATTTTTGCAACTTGACTTGCATTTCAAGCTTTACACTGAATTAAAGCAAAAGATACAGCTTCAGTTATAATGAATGTGTTTAATCCAAACTACGAATTTACAAGTACTGTTTAGTAGAGTGATAAAAATAGTTCTACCATACGTTAGTGTGACAATTTTGATGTCTTTACGGAGTTTTTAATTAATAAGATTTGTACAGTTTTTTTTAGTGAGATTGATGGATGACGTCCTTAGAATTTATAATCCTCGTGTCCCTGCACGCTCTTGATTTACATAGCATCATATACATTGTCTACTTTAAATTGCATGACATTAATCTACGTTATACTCTAAGCATGCAACTATGGTGTTTTTGCAGTGGGACTTATCTTTAATCTACTAGACTAGACCATTGTTTGAATGAAATTAAACAATTCTTGAAAAGAAATAATTTGGTAACTTGTGAAATTCTGAGCTAAAGTATATGTCATTCCCTAAATGTGTTGGTTATCTTTTAGCAAACAATTATTTCTCTATTGTTCAAAATACCAATGTTAAGTATTTTCTAGGGTTAGCAGGGGCAGATCTAGAGCAAAACCTTGGGGTAGGCCCAATGTGACAAGGACGCAAATGAACAAAATCTGGGGGGGGGGGGCCCAATGAGACAACGGTGCCAATAATTGACCAGATTGACAAATTTATTCTGTAAAAAGAGAAAAGAAAACAGGGAAAGAGGGTGCTAGAAAAAACCTTGGAAGGGTCTATGGCTCCCCGGCCCCCTGGATCCACCAGTGATGGTTAGTTTTGAGTCCCTTATATTAATTTATATCCCCAGTGAAATAGTATTAATGGTATGATAGCAAAATAGATTTTTAAAGTACTTTGGTGGCTCTCCTCGTTGAGAAAGTTTTGTGCATCAATGGCACTAAATTAGTTCAACTGAAGATGCCGACGAATATAGATTTGAAGAATAAGTTGGAGCAGACCTATACTATTATAATTATTATCATCGTTATTACCATGATTATTATGTTAAATATACATTAGGCTAAACATACATAAGTTGGCCAAAAAGCTACTTTACCATTTTTTAAATAAAGCAAATTTTGTTCTAAATGAGTTGACTTCGTAATAATTTTTTATATATCACAGTTTAAAGATTGCAATTTTATTTTTATTTATATAAGAATTAAATACAAAAAACGTTAACTGACTATTTAACTATTATTTAAATAAAAAAAAACTGAAAGTGAAAGTAAGGAGCGAAATTTAAACTTAAAAGAAACAGAAATTACTCCTTATATGAAAGGGACTGTTCCCTCCTCAACGCTCCACTCTTAAAGGTAAAGTCTGACTCTTTCTCTCAACTCTACTTTTTAAAACAGTCAAAAAACTTTAGCATAAAAAGCGGGGCGTTGAGGAGGGAACAGCCCCATTTATATACGGAGTAATTTCTGCTCGTTTTAAGTTTTAATGACGCTCCTTACTTTCAGTTCAAAAAACTTGTTTGTTTTTTTTTATTTGATTTCTGAACGTTTTTGAATTATTGCATGTTTTGATTTTGGCTCTCTGCACATGAATAATTAAAACCAAATTTGCATATTTTTTTTGGGGGGGGGGGTAAATGGCTTTTTCATAGTTTTGATCGGATGATTTTGAGAAAAAAGGAGCGGGGGAGGAGGCCTAGTTGCCCTCCAATTTTTGGTTACTTAAATAGGCAACTAGAACTTTTAATTTTTTACGAAGGTTTTTATTAGTAAAAAATATACATAGCTTACGAATTAACTTACGTAACGAACTTTTATATTAATATGTTTTTATTACGTATGTATCTCCCCCTCGTCAACACCTCACTCTTTGTACTAAAGCTTAAATTTTGTCCCAATTCCTCAAGAATGACCCCTGGATTACTAAAAAGTTGAAATTACTAAAATACTTTATCGTAAAGAGCCATGTATTAGGAGGAGGTGAACCATATATACGTAATAATTTCTGTTCGTTATAAGGTTTAATGCTGCTAATTACTTTCAGTCGAAATTTTTTTCATATTTATTTTTTCAATAGAAAATCCTGGTAATTCTATTCCCCCATGACAAATTCCTCCATGTATAGATACCCCCCATGTGACCCCTCCCCTCAATCCCCCTCCCCAACCAAAAAATTCCCCTGAAAATGTTTGTACACTTCCCAATAACCATTATATATATGTAAACACTGGTCAAAGTTTGGAACTTGCAACCCCTTCCACGGGGACTGCTGGGGAGTAAGTCGTTCCCAAAGACATAGTTATTAGGTTTTTAGACCTTGCAGAATAAAATGGCTACCTCAAAATTTTGATCCGGTGACTTTGGGGAAAATGAGCGTGGGGGGGGGTTCTAGGTGCCCTCCAATTTCTTTGGTAAATACGTTCTGAGACCATACTGGCTATTCATGACGTATGGAAACAAAGAAAGGATATAATAAATGAAAAGAGAAAAATCAAATAGGTGAAAAACGAGGATTTTACCAGCCAGTAGCAAAATATGAAAAACAAGTAAATATTTCGACAAGGACTTCCGACAAGTCGTCCTCAGTGCTAAAAAAAATAAGAAAGAGGAAAAAGAAAAAAAGGAAGCAACAACAACAAAATCTAACCTTCTTAAGTGAGCTGTACGCGAGGAAACAAGACACTGAATCAAACAACAAAAACCAACTTGAAATCGATGAAAGAGCAGGAACCAATTAGATTGAATAAGTATCCTTAGCCTTGCAACAGATTTCGCCTGTCTACAATTTCGGTTTTTATTAGATATGCGGACAGGTTGTCTTAAATTATACTGGGCGAAAATATTCATAGAGTCTTTTAATATTAAATTGTTATAAATCGGGCTTAAGGAAATATCTTCCGTGTCTCTATTTATAGCCAAATTTCTATTCATACGTTTTCTTTATCTCAATTGCCTCTTTAAAAGATTGTGGTAGGCCATTACGGTAGATATTAAAGTTGCCTCTTCAAAAAGAACTAAATGGTCAGGATTTTTGTATATATGCTCTGCCAGAGCTGAATCAAAGTCATCATTTTTATTTTCTAATCTCAGGGACTTATCTATTGAAATTTTGTGTTCATGCAATCGTTCCCCTAACTGTTGATGGGTCCTACCAATGTAAAATTTTCCACATGAACACGGGAATCTGTAGACACCACTACCTAGTATAGGGACCGTTTTATCCTTTCCCGAGTTGAAACTTGGAAAAATGAACTTGAAACTTTCTCAGCGACAAACTTGGACAAATTTTAAATAAAACATAATCTCTCTGTTTCTTTCAAAATTGAACAAAAAGTTTGACATTTTTTCAACTAGGGAAAGGATAAAACGGACCCTATACTAGGTAGTGGTGTCTACAGAGTCCTGTGGTCATGTGGAAAATTTTACATTGGCAGTACATATCAACAACTAGGGAAAAGATTGCATTAACACAAAATTTCAATAGATAAGTCCCTGAGATTGGAAAATAAAAATGACAACATTGATTCAGCTCTGGCCCAGCATATATACGAAAATCGTAACCATTTAGTTCTTTTTGAAGAGGCAACTTTAATATCTACCGTAAATGGCCTACCACAGTCTTTTAAAGAGGCAGTTGAGATAAAGAAAACATATAAATAGAAATTTGGCTATAAATAGAGACACGGGAGTTATTTCCTTAAACCCAATTTATAACAATTTAATATTAAAAGACTCTACGAATATTTTCGCCCAATCTAATTCAAGACAACCTGTCCGCATATCTAATGAAAACCGAAATTGTAGACAGGCGAAATCCGTTGCAAGGCAAAGGATACTTATTCAATCTAATTGGTAACTTCTCTTTCATTGATTTCAAGTTGGTTTTTGTTGTTTGACTCAGTATCTTTTTTCCTCTTGTACAGTTCACTTAAGAAGGTTAGATTTTGTTGTTGTTTCTTTTTTGTTTTTTTCTTTTTTCCTTTTTCTTATTTTTTTTAGCACTGAGGACGACTTGGCAGAGGTCCTTGTCGAAATATTTGCTTGTTTTTCATATTTTGCTACTGGCTGATAAAATCCTCGTTTCTCACCTATTTGATTTTTCTCTTTTCATTTATTATTTCCTTTCTTTGTATTCATACGTCAATTTTTTTGGCCACTTAAAAAGGGCACTAGAACTTTTAATTTCCTTATAATGAACCCTCTTGCTATATTCTAGGACCACTGGGTCGATACGATCACCCCTTGGGAAAAAAAACAAAACAAATAAACACGCATCCGTGATGTGTCTTCTGGTAAAAAAAAATCCAAAATTCCACATACTTGTAGATAGGAGCTTGAAACTTCTACAGTAGGGTTTTCTGATACGCTGAATCTGATGGTGTGATTTTTGTTAAGATTCCATGAATTTTAGGGGGTGTTTTTCTATTTTCTAAAATATGTTAAATTTTTTCAGGCTCGTACCTTTTGATGGGTAAAACTAAACTTGATGAAACTTCTATATTTAAAATCAGCATTAAAATGACGTTCTTTTGATGTAGCTATTGGTATCAAAATTCAGTTTTTTAGACTTTCGGTTACTGTTGAGCCGGGTCGCTCCTTACTACAGTTCGTTACGACGAACTGTTTGAAATTAATGTTACGTAACATAGATCAAGTGACTTAATCAAGTAATATCAGGTAACAATGGATGCTGTTGGGTCCTTCTCGATGGTCACTCTTTACTTACCGCTTATTACGACGATCAGATTTAAATCCTGCATACTGAAAATAAATGGTACCGTGAATGTCTGGAATATGTTACCGGTGAATGTATACGAAATGTCATTTTCTCTGTTTGGATTCAATTAGCTTTGCAAGTCAGCTTTCTCAGTCTTATACAAGCTATGATGGTACAGGGACGGATCTAAAGCAAAATTTTGAGGGAGGCCCAATGTGACAAGGGCACCACTGAGCAAAATCTTGTGGGGGGGGGGAATGTGACAAAGATGCCAATAATTTAACAAACTGACAAATTAATTCTAAAAAAAGAGTGAAAAAAGAAAAAAACAGGAGGACCAGAAAAAACAGAAAAAATTGCAGGGGCTGGCGTCCCCTCACCAGGATATGCCTGTGTGACGGTAAAGATTAAAGTTAGGCTAGGCTAGATTATGTTAGTTTATGTTAGATTAGATTAGGGTAAATTTGTTTGTGAATATAAGAAACGGGTCAAAAAACTAACCTAAGCTATCTCAACCTAACTTAGCCAAACCCAGTCTAACCTAAGCTGTCATCATTAAGCCTTGCATTAAACTGAAAAAGTTGACTGGCAACGCTGACTAAATCCAAGGAGATAAAAGGTATTTCGGACATTCATCGTTGAACGTTGACATTCACCAATATTGGACATTCATGGTAGCATAAATACATTCCACTAAGCCTACTCACTCTCAAAATATTGTGACACAAAAGTATACTTTTGAAAATGGAAATTATTTTTTAAGGCTGATGCCAAACTTTGGTGTTAAGAGTGTGGCGATTTTTAAAGCCTCGGAAATCCATTTCTTCGTTTTGTTTGAGCTCCCTTTGAAAAGAAAATTTTTTTTTTAGTTTATGATATCATAGTTTAGATACAGCTTTTAAGAATAAATAGTTAATGTATATTACCCAGAATCATTAGGAATTCACCCATAGCTTTTTTCTTTTAAATGATTCCTGAAAAATAAATAGCTTGACGTTTCTCGCTATCGTCTTCTATTTGTTCCTGCACTTGCTGTACTTGTCAACCCTAAATATGTGTTCTTTTTTTAAGTTGTATTCTATTTTTGTCACATTTCGTAAATTTCATAATCCAATGAACAAAGAAGAGTAAGTTTTCAACTTAAGTGAGCAGAGATTACTGCGCATAAGAGGAGGTTAGCTACCCACACAATAGCATCTAGCCATACTTAACTTTGTATTAGCCTCTACTTAACCCTTTGTTCCAAGAACCCATAAAAAGGGAATTTCTAGGGGAAATGACTCCCTTGTTATTTTTGGCTATATACTTGAAATTAGGTTTGCCACCCGGTGAAAAAACACCCAGTAGACTCTTGAAAAAAATCACTAAATTAACACGTAAATACTTAGATTATTGAATAGAAATCACTAGAAATCACTAGAATTATTGTAATTAATAATTGTTTTGTTTCTTTACCATATTCTATACAAGCCCACCTAAAGGAAGGGGGTAAAATTAGCACTCTAGATGTGGAAAAATACCATTGGATTGACCTTTTTTTTGTCAAGCGAAAATTACCATTAAAATTTTGAAAAATACCTCTTTACATTCTTATGGAGAGAAAAAACAAAATCCTTGCTTCCTTCCTGTATATTCCGGAATTGGTACCATTATCTTGTACCGCGATCACCGTAAATTGATTATCGGTGATCTAATCGAAATATTTGCCTTATCTTTTTAATTTTGTTCCTTGTTGATTGAAAACCCTAGTTTTTTCCCGAAAAAATACAGAAACTATTTTCATTTAACTCTAGTTGAGCGGGTATAATTACTGGGATACCAGGGACAATTTTGAAAATGGTATTTTGTATTTCAAACAGTTTGTGGTAACGAACTGTTGTAAGGAGCGACCCGGCTCAATGGTAAACTAAACTCTAAAAAACAGAATGTTAATACTAAGAGATACATTAAAAGAATCGGATTTTTATGGTCATTTTAAATATATAATTTTCATCAAATTAGTCTTACTCTTCAAAAGTTATGAGCCTGGGAAAATTTGCCTTATTTTGGAAAATAGGGGGGAACACCCCATGAAAGTCATAAAATCCTAGCGAAAATTACACCATCGTACTCAGCGTATCAAAGAACCCTATTGTAGAAGTTTCAAGCTCCTATCTTCAAAAATCTGGAACTTCGTATTTTTTGCCAGAAGACCGATCAAGGGTGTGTGTTTATTTGTTTTTTTCCCAGGGGTAATCGTATCGACCCAATGGTCTTAGAATGTTGCAAAAGGGCTCTTTCTAACAGAAATTAAAAGTTCTATTTCCCTTTTTAAGTGACCAAAAAATTGGAGGGCATCTTGGCCCCCTCCCACGCCAATTATTTTCCCAAAGTCACTGGAACAAAATTCTGAGATAGCCACTTTGTTCAGCATAGTCAAAAAAATAATAACTATGTCTTTGAGGATGACTTACTCCCCCACAGTCCCCAGGGGAGGGGCTGCAAGTTACAAACTTTGACCAGTGTTTAATGATTATTGGGAAGTGTACAGACGTTTTCAGGGGTTTTTTTGTTGGGGGGAGGAGGCATTGAGTGGAGGGGGCAACGTGGGAGGGGCGCAGGATTTTCCAGCATTATTAAAAAAACAATAAAAAAATAAATGAAAATAAATAATGAATAAATAATATAAATAATAATGAATAAAAAATAAATAATGAAAACAATGAACAAGTTTTTTCAACTGAAAGAAAGGAGCAGCATCAAAACTTAAAATGAGCAGATATTGTTACGGAGAAGAGGGGTTCTTCTCCTCCTAACTACCTCGCTCTTTACACTAAAATATTTTTAGTAATTTCAACTATTTATTTTACGGCCTTTGTGATTCGGGGGTCATTCTTAAAGAATAGGGACAAAATTGAAGGCTTAGTGTAAAGAGCGAGGTATTAACAAGGGGAAAAACCCCCCTCATATACATAATAAAACTATAAGAATATAGAAGTTCGTTACGTAAGTTAATTCTTAAGTTACGCATATTTTTTATTAATAAGAACATTCCTTCAAAATTGAAAGTTGTATTTGCATTTTTAAGTAACTGAACAATTGGAGGGCACTAGGCTCCTCCCCCGACCTTTTTTCTCAAAATCGTCTGATCAAAACTAAGAGAAAGTCATTTAGCCAAAAAAATAATTAATATGCGAATTTCATTTTAATAGTTTATGTGTGGAGAGCAAAATCAAACATGCATTAATTCAAAAACGTTCAGAAATTAAATAGAAATAACAAATTTTTTTTAACTGAAAGTAAGAAGCAACGTCAAAACTTAAAACGAACAGAAATTAATTCGTGTATGAAAGGGGCTGTTCCCTTCACAACGCCATGCTCTTTACGCTAAAGTTTTTTACTGTTTAATAAAGTAGAATTGAGAGAAAGAGTCAAACTTTAGCATAAAGAGAAAGTTGAGAAAGGAACAGCCTTTTTCACACGCGGAGTAATTTCTGTTCGTTTTAAGTTTTGGTGTCGCTCCTTACTTTCAGTTAAAAAAAATTGTTTTTTTTTTTATTTAATTCATGGAAAGAACCTATCCAACCCTTCAGATATAACGGATAATGTAATATAATAACGGATATAACGGATTAGCATCCGTTATATTGCTTCTTTAATAAAAAAAAGAGGTACTTGTTAATTATCCACAATACACCCAAGAAGTAAAGTTATGTTAGTCCTAATAAGCTATGCTAAAATGAGATGAAAATATGATACTTATTGCTGTACTTAAACTATCAGTTTATATTTAGTAATATAATTAGATTATATTATATTATAATAATAAAAATTGTGCTATACATTTCCACATTAGGGGGGT
Organism: Artemia franciscana; assembly: GCF_032884065.1. Taxonomy (NCBI): domain Eukaryota; kingdom Metazoa; phylum Arthropoda; class Branchiopoda; order Anostraca; family Artemiidae; genus Artemia; species Artemia franciscana. Next base: position 18,965,756 of record NC_088878.1, read on the forward strand.
ATGGGAGTAAAGTAACCTAACTTAACCTTACCCCAACCTCTAATTTGCGAATATATAGCCCGAGTTATACAAGTCCAATGCATTCTGTCAACCATTATTTGTCTTTGTGGCTATGAAATTGGTTTTCATAGATCTTGCATTACCCTTATTATCCAGGGCAAATTATTCTTAATATAATTTCATCCCTAGACCTATCCTCAGAGCCTGCGATGGTCATGTTTAATCTAAGGGTATAGTTTTGGAACCTTTCAACCATGTTAAACAAAATGGCTATCTCAAACTTTTGATCGAACAATTTTTGATGAAAAAAGGGAGATGGGAGGGGGGTTAGTAGCGGTCCTACCTTTTTGTTCAAATAAAAGTGACACCAGATATTTTAATTTCCGTTCAAATGAGCCCTCTTCTGAAACCATGACCAATAGTTGGGTTTGATCGCCCCTGGAAAAAATCCATGATTTTTCTTCTCGTAAATAGCTCAAAATTTAACAGTTCTTCATATAAGGGCTTGAAACCTTTACAGTGTGGTTCTATGATATGTCGAATTTAATGGTTTGCTTTTAATTATAGTTCTTTGACATTTTTTGGTTATTTCCTACCTGTTTCAGGCTAATTTTTACAGTTTCTTAGTCTTTTATGGATAAAACTAAGCTTAACGAATCTTATTTATTTACAATCAACATATACGGATTGATACGGATATACGATGATATACGGATTGATAACAAAATTCAGTTTCTAGAGTTTCGTTTACTTTAGTCATTAAATTTTTACAGTTCGTTACCACAAACTCTTTGATATGTTGGCACATAAATCCAAAAACTCAAAGAATAGGACGTTAACTAGGTTTATTAGGTTTTTCAATCACAAATAAGAGAATTTGGAGAATTATTTCAGCTTCGATTAGATTTTAGAAGTTAGATTTAACCATTCAACAATTACAAGATTAAATTGCCTCCCCCCCCTTACTCCCAACCGGATTCAAGTTCAATCATCAAACTACAATCAGTTCAGTCTATCTAGTTATATTGCAAATCCTATTATAAAAAGCATCATTTTCGACTAAGTCCTATTTTCTTTTTCAATGATTTGTTTTATTTGATTCTTACAATGATTATAATTATATTTAAACTATGCCTACCTTCTTATTTTTTAATGACTCGAGTTCTGCACTATTTACAGATGCAGAGGGTGTATTCATATCCACCATTCTTATCCACTTGTAAACGTTTTAACAGGAGAAAATCAAACAGTTCGTGGTAACGAACTGTAGTAAGGAGCGACCCGGCTCAATAGTAACCAAAACTCTAAAAAATGGAATTTTGATACCAATAGCTACATCAAAAGAATCGAATTTTAATGCTGGTTTTAAATATATAAGTTTCATCAAGTTTAGTCTTACCAATCAAAAGTTACGAGCCTAAGAAAATTTGCGTTATTTTAGAAAATAGGAGGAAACACCCCCTAAAAGTCATAGAATCTTAACGAAAATCACACCATCAGATTCAGCGTATCAGAGAACCCTACTGTAGAAGTTTCGAGCTCCTATCTACAAAAATGTGGAATTTTGCATTTTTTGCCAGAAGGCAGATCACGGATGCGTGTTTATTTGTTTTTTTTGTTTTTTTGTTTTTTTTTGTTTTTTTTTTCCAGGGGTGATCGTATCGACCCAGTTGTCCTAGAATGTTGCAAGAGGGCTTATTCTAACGGAAATGAAAAGTTCTAGTGCCCTTTTTAAGTGACCAAAAAAATTGGAGGGCACCTAGGCCCCCTCTCACGCTAATTATTTTCCCAAAGTCAACGGATCAAAATTCTGAGATAGCCATTTTATTCAGCGTAGTCGAAAAACTATATAACTATGTCTTTGGGGACGACTTACTCCCCCACAGTCCCCGTGGGAGGGGCAACAAGTTACAAACTTTGACCTGTGCTTACATATAGTAATGGTTATTGGGAAGTATACAGGCGTTTTCAGGAAGATTTTTTTGGTTGGGGGGAGGGGTTGAGAAGAGGGGGATACGCTGGGGGAACTTTCCATCGAGAATTTGTCATGGGAGAAGAAAGTTTCCATGAAGGGAGAGCAGGATTTACTAGCATTATTTAAAAAAAAAAACAATTAAAAAATAAATGTGAAAAAGCTTTTTCAGCTGGAAGTAAGGAACAGCAATAAAACTTAAAACAAACAGAAATTATTACCCATATGAGGGGCTCACCTCCTTCTAATACCTCGATCTTTACGCTAAAGTATTTTTAGTAATTTCAACTATTTATTCTACGGCTTTTGTGATTCAGGGGTCATTCTTAATGAATTGGGATAAAATTTAAGCTTTAGTGTAAAGAGCGAGGTACTGATGATGAGGCGAATCCCCTCATATATGTAATAAAAACATGAGAATACAAAAGTTCTTTACATAAGCTAATTTATAAGTTACGTAAATCTTTTACCAATAAAAAGATTCGTAAAAAATCAAAAGTTCTAGCTGTCTTTTTAATTAACCAAAAAATCGGAGGGCAACTAGGCTTCGTCCCCCGCTCTTTTTTTTCTCAAAATCATTCGATCAAAATTATGAGAAAGCCATTTAGCCAAAAAAAAAAAATATGCAAATTTCGTTTTGATTATTCCTCTGCGGAGAGCCAAAATCAAAACATGCATTGATTCAAAAACGTTCAGAAATTAAATAAAAAAAACAAATTTTTTCAACTGAAAGTAAGGAGCGACATTAAAACTTAAAACGCACAGAAATTACTTCATATATGAAAGAGGCTGCTTCCTCATCAACGCCCCGCTCTTTACGCTAAAGTTTTTTACTGTTTTAAAAAGAAGAATTGAGAGAAAGAGTCAAACTTTAGCGTAAAGAGCGGGGCGTTGATGAGGAAGCAGCCTCTTTCATATATGAAGTAATTTCTGTGCGTTTTAAGTTTTAATGTCGCTCCTTACTTTCAGTTGAAAAAACTTGTTTTTTTTTATTTAATCTAACTTAGAGCTGATAGACTATAAAGAAGAAAACCCATAAATATGAAGACAAAAATCTGACCTGAACAAATATTGTCAAATGGAAGTATAGAAAATTTTTGCAATTTTACGACTAACTAGGTTCACCTATTATCTTCTTGATAACGCTCTGGGGTCTCTCTGACATGGAAATATGGTGGGAATCTGAAGTTAGGAAGGAGGTATATTTACAGAAATGATAATACCGAACATATTAGGAACTGTAGTAAATCACTATTTTTTTATTATTAATTAGCTTCTTGTATGATTTATTTGATTGAATAGTGATTCCATGCACTATATTTTGAAAAATCCCGAGATTTGAAAAAAAAATCACAAGTTTTAGAACAAAAATTACTAAAAATCACAAGCTAGAAGAAAATCAATTGGCAACATAAAAAACACTAGAAATAGTGATGAATAACTAGAGGTGGCAACCTTGCTTAAAACTGCATAAAAATGTTTTAACATTGCCCAATAAAAGCAATGCTAGAAGAAATTTATGAAAAATGTGTCAAGTCACTATTATAATCACCTCTCTTTTTGTTCCCGTAATTAAATTCTTTGGTTGCTATTAACATCATCAAAATTGAATTCCATTGACAAGCATACCTGCAGCTACACTGGGTGAACTAAAAGGTGAAAAAAGTCGGTATCTGGATTTTTAAAAACGCAGTATTTTAATTACAGAAAATGACAAAGAATACAATATAGTCGTATTTACCTACTAAACTGGATATGGTTCGCAATATACTTGAACTTTGCTAGGTCTGCAGAATGAGACAACTGTGGCTAAATGAGCATAGAGTTGGGGCAAGAAAGTACAGAAACTGAAGTTGCGTCGCATAACAGGTAAAAATTTGCGACCTGATCAAGGGTAAAGTGGACATTTAGTATTACTGAGTTTGGATTCTTGTTAGTAAGATCGGGTTTGTTAATGCAAATTTTCAATATATTTCCAAACATATTAATGTTGTTAATGGTGACGATTTCACTCCCCCCCCCCCCTCAAGAAATGGCATGTGGAAATTACTTTTTCGCATTAATTCCAGCATCACTTGGAATGATAAAAGGGAGTAAAAAAGAAAGCAGTGTATTCAATAATATATACAGATCGTACAATAGCCCCTTTTGTCCATAAGCCAATATCAGGGGCTGCCCTAACATAAAAGTTGTCAGAAATCCACAACTGTCATGTGAGATAACCTATTAATTGGTATTTAAGATCTTTGCGATTGGGCTCTCTAAGTACAAGGCATTTTGATGTTTTGTTAATCTGTATAGTTGTGGGTTTTCCACGGAAAGGCTCAACAAGCTTAATTAGAATTATGGATAAATGAATGTAAAAAAAAATCAAAATAAATAATTGATAATATTTAAACAAACAGAAGTTACAGAAAATAGGAGAGGTGCTGCCCCTAAGTCTTCTAAAGGTCAATGGGTTATTTGCGCTTTACACATTTTTTTTTAATATTTTCTCTTTAATGACCAAAATATTAAAGCATCAAAAAATACCGAGATTACCATGAATTAATATGACTATATATTGAATAATCAGTCTACTTTCAAAAGATCTTTCCAGTAATATTGACGAGTCTGATAATTGTCTTTATTATTATTTTTTTTTTTTTTTTGTCGATACCTCCACAAATAAAAACAAACTGTTTAAGATATGTTTTGTTTTCATTAAATGTAAATGACACTCAGCCTGTTCAGAGGGTTTTAGATCAAGGGGGTAGCAGATATTTTATTTGTAAACCTTGATTAGCCTTGTTACATTATATTTTTGTGGGTAGATCTTAATGTGATAGAGCAATAAAAAACACACGGCTCGAATAATAGTGGTTTTGGTAAAGGGCAAATAAATCTCTTCCTTGCGAGGGTTTAAGAGACGTCATCCCTACTCCTGTTTCTAGTAATTTTTGTTTGTTTTAAGCTTCACTTGATTATTTAGTTTAAATTTAATTCTTTTTTGGGTTCATTTTATTCTGCAGTAGCTTATCAAAATTTATTTTAAAATTAGCATATAAAAGGGCTTGCAATTATGATGCTTCCAAATATGCAAGATTTAATCAATTTAAAGTAATCCTTTTCAAGTCATTAACATAAGAAAACATCGATGGTTCTAGAAAAAGGGGGGAAACGCCCACAAAGGAGATCTTGCCTTGGTTAAAGTTAGACAATCAAATTCAACATTCGTCTTGCACCATCAAATTACATCAACATTTCACCATTAAATTCATCCAATCATTATTTTGAAAAGCCATTAACGTGAGTACATTGGCATAGTTTTAGAAAAGGAGAAAACATACATAAATAGAATATCGTCTGATAGAAACATTACCATCAATTTCAAGTGTATTGAGAGCCATTTTGCAGAGGTTTGAAGTAGAAAAAGTACAAAAGCAGGGAATTTAGTGTTTTTCCTAAGACGCCTTGTCACGCGTCACGGACACGTGTTAGTATCTTTGTTTGTTTTAGTAGTTTTTTTTTTGTTTTTGTTTTTCACCAATAGTCGTTGTATCAAACAGTTCGTGGTAACGAACTGTAGTAAAGAGCGACCCGGCTCAATAGTAACTAAAACTCTAAAAAATTGAATTTTGATATCAATAGCTACATCAAAAGAATCGCATTTTAATGCTGATTTTAAATATATAAGCTTCATCAAGTTTAGTCTTACCCATCAAAAGTTACGAGCCTGAGAAAATTTGCCTTATTTAGGAAAATAAGGGGGAACACCCCCTAAAATTCGTAGGATCTTAACGGAAATGACACCATCAGATTCAGCGTATCAGAGAACCCTACTGTAGAAGTTTCAAGCTCCTATCTACAAAAATGTGGAATTTTGTATTTTTTGACAGAAGACAAATCACGGGTGCGTGTTTATTTGTTATTTCTTCTTTTTTTTTTCCCAGGGGTCATCGTATCGACCAAGTGGTCCTAGAATGTCGCAAGAGGGCTCATTCTAACGGAAATGAAAAGTTCTAGTGCCCTTTTTAAGTGACTAAAAAATTAGAGGGCATCTAGGCCCCCTCCCACGCTCATGTTTTTCCCAAAGTCAACGGATCAAAATTTTGAGATAGCCATTTTGTTCAGCATAGTCGAAAACCATAATAACTTTGTCTTTGGGGATGACTTACTCCCCCACAATCCCTGGGGGAGGGGCTGCAAGTTACAAACTTTGACCAGTGTTTACATATAGTAATGGTTATTGGGAAGTGTACAGACGTTTTCAGGGGGATTTTATTTTGTTTGGGGGTGGGGCTGAGGAGAGGGGGCTATGTTGGAGGATCTTTCCTTGAAGGAATCTGTCATGGGGGAAGAAAAATTCAATGAAAAGGGTGCAGGATTCTCTAGCATTACTATAAGAAAACAATGAAAAATAAACATGAAAACGTTTTTTCAAATGAAAAGAAGAAGTAGCATTGAAACTTAAAACGAACAGAGATTATTACGCATATGAGGGGTTCTAAAAATACTTTAGCATAAAGAGCGAGGTATTTAGGAGGAGATAAATACCTTGCTCTTTATGCTAAAGTATTTTTAGTAATTTCAACTATTTATTCTACGGCCTTTCTGATTCAGGGGTCGTTCTTAAAGAATTGGGACAAAACTTACGATAAAGAGCGAGGTATTAACGAGGGTACAAACCCCCTCGTATACATAATAAAAATATAAGGTGATGAAAGTTTGTTACGTAAGTTAATTCTTAAGTTACGTATATTTTCAAACAGTTCGTGGTAACGAACTGTAGTAAGGAGCGACCCGGCTCAATAGTAAACGAAACTCTAAATAACGGAATTTTGATGCTAAAATATACATCAAAAGAATCGGATTTTCTTGCTGATTTTAAATATATAAGTTTCATTAAATTTGGTCTTTGTCATCAAAAGTTGCGAGCCTGAGAAAATTTGTCTTATTTTAGAAAATAGGGGAAAACACCCCCTAAAAGTCGAAAATCACACCATCGCATTCAGTGTATCAGAGAACCCTATAGCAAAACTTTCAAGCTCCTATCTACAAAAATGTGGAATTTCGTATTTTTTGCCAGAAGACAAATCACGGGTGCGTGTTTATTTGTTTTTTTTTTGTTTTTTTTTCCCAGGGGTCATCGTATCGACCAAGTGATTCTAGAATGTTGCAAGAGGGCTCATTCTAATGGAAATGAAAAGTTCTAGTGCCCTTTTTAAGTGACCAAAAAATTGGAGGGCACCTAGGCCCCCTCCCACGCTCATTTTTTCTCCAAATTCAACAGATCAAAATTCAAATCAAAAATCCCCTCCGCAATCCCTCGCTCTTTAAGCTAAAGTTTGACTCTTTGCCACAATTCTACTTTTTAAAACAATTAAAAGCTTTAGCGTAAAGAGCGAGGGATTGCGGAGGGGACAACCCATTTCATATACGGAGTAATTTCTGTTCGTTTTAAGTTTAAATGTCGCTCCTTACTTTCAGCTAAAAAAATTAGTTTTTTTTTATTTAATCTTACCAGTGACCATACTCGATCATAACGCTATAGCCCAAAATGGGACCTCGATTTCCTTAAGGAAAGCTCCGTTTCATAGATTGATTGGGCGAATAAACAAGGTGATTAACTTGATGCAGTGACAATGTTTAATGAAGATTCATTTTAGGAAGCAATTTCCAAAAAAAAACAAAGGAAACTAAAGAGCGATATCAAAACCAAAAACTGGAAGAAACAAATTCACGTAGTAGGTCAAAATTCAACAACAAAGAAGTAACTAAGAATTTAAGTAAAGGGAACCTAAAAGAAAGAGAAATTAATATTAACAACCACGACAAGCTAAAAACTAAAGGAATAACTAAAAATGAAAAAAAAACTTATAAGGAGCATAAATTAAAATGAATAATGAAGTCAAACTTGTAACGACCAAAAATTAAACAGAGGAACATTAAAAACAAAGAGCTAAAAAATAAAAAATTAAGAAAACAAAAAGACAATCTGAACGAGGGCAATTCTCATCCAGCGAATAAAGAAAAACAGATTAGATGTTTCGAGAAAGATTTTCACTAAGCTGTGTCCAGTGGTAAAAAATAAGTACTATATATATATATATATATATATATATATATATATATATATATATATATATATATATATATATATATATATATATATATATATATATATATATACTTAAAAGTCTAAAACCAATACTGATGATTTTGATTCTCTCCCACACTTTTGAAAACACAGATCATGTAAATCCTTTTGACCTTAGTGTCCACTAAGGTCAAAAGGTTTGCCACAATCTTCTATTGAAACAGTTGAAATAAAGAAATACAAAAATAGACAAATAAGGAAATAAGGTAATACACAAATAAGTATATACAAGGAAATACAAACATGAAGACTTATCACTTTAAGCGGAGATACTGGTTGTTTTTGTATAATTCCTGTTATGACATTAGCAAACATTCCTTCTCATTATAAAATTGATCAATTCGTCGTGTTAATACAAATCATAGCTATAGTCAGTGAACTTTATGAAAAATACAAGAATAATTGAGGGGTGGGTGTCATGGACATCTTGTAGTTTGAAAGGGAGAGCCAGACCTGAACCCCCTTCTACAGAAGCTGATCTGTATTTAAAGTTTTTAGAACATTGACGTCCCGTGTCATTCCACTTGCGGCAGGGAATCAGGGTTCAAATCGGCAAACATTCATACTGAAATGAAACACCTAACCTTTGCTGAAGTATGGCATCAAAAATTGAACTGTTGTATAAACTTGGAGCGATTTTTTTCTAAGTTTGCCAGTCAGCCAGATCTTAATAATATGCTTTTGCTTATTCCCTTTGTATGATTCAGAGGAGGGGCATCTTTTGACGCGAATGCAGTTAAATTTTGTGTTTATTTGTAACAAAATTTATATAAATCTATCAAGCGAGGATACAAGTAGAAAAAAAGGTAAGGTAAATTCCCCCCTAAAAATCTGCCCATAAAAGAAAAAAAAGTCAACAAAGCTGTTGCCATCTACCTCTCTTGTCAAATTTCAAATTATGTCGCTGATCATGGCCTTAGGTCCTATAAGGTTTTATAACCTATGAATATAATAAAACTTGTTAAAGATTTATTATTCCCGTTTATATCATTTTGTGATCTTTCGATCAGACAAGAAATACCATAAAAAATTTTTTACGAACATATTAATGAATAATCAAAGAGAACTATTCGAAGCATGCATAAATCGAACACACCTCCTTCAAATGAGCAGTTTGATAGTGACAGGTAAATATGCGCTCTGACAAGAGTCGATTAAATGTGTGACATAGTGTAAAAAGAGAGAAAGAAGGAATGAAACATGTTATTTTTGAAAATCGTTTGTTGTTTGACATTAAAATGATTATGCTCAAGATCCGAGCTATGAAAAAAAAATCTGCGACTGTCCTTTTTTAATTTATTTAGGAATGTCATTTTAGTCAGATCCAGGGAAGTTGTCTCCGATCCCTGGTTTCCAATATAATAGCTTAGGACCCATTTGTGGGTTGCCGCGAAGGAGTGAGGACAGGGGTTTAGACTGGGCATTCAACCCTCTCTTGAAATTATCAAAACACGGTTTTGCTGTTTAAGTGAAAAATTCTTCAATAAATCATGGGTAAACTAAACTCATAACATATTTTCAAAGAGTAAAATATGGGTCAGCTTTGTCTATTCTGTCAGCCATAAAAAAGAACAAGAAAGACACCTGTAAAAATCGGGAAGATGGGTGCTAATTTTTATATAAAAAAAAAAAAAATCAATGCTCCAATGCACAGTTTATCGTTTGGTTTGACGTTAACCACAATAATTGAAGTAGATATTTAACACATGCAAAATAAGAGACAAAAGAATAAAGAAGAACTTAAATACCCCCAATCAAGGACGGAAATAGGATTTTTGTTCAGGGGAAGGGGGGGGGGAAATTAAGAAAACGTGTCAAAAATTAGTTCAAATGCACTTTTGCTACAATTTTCGGGTCAGACGAGAATTTGAAGGGGTTAAAAATGGGTAAATCCTCCCCCTAGGTATGGCCCTGGCTAAATGCTTGCGATTTTTCTAATCTTAATAAAAGAAAGAAGAAAAACACCAACGTTTTCGATTAATCTGCATACCTTGCGAAGGACAGTATTTAATTTTACCCCTCTCCCTCTTTTAAAAACCCAAAATGTGTAAGAAGTTGGATGTTCTGGAAAGTGAAAGTGCCACAAATCTAAATATAAACGATTTTGAGACCCTTTATTCTCCTTCGGATAGTTTTCAAAGGTAGGACCTCCCTTCACAATCCAATAAACCTGCAGGCAGACACCAGTGATTGGGACATAAAACGAGAGACGAGAAAAAGACAGTTCACATAGGGCATCCATAGATTTTTCGTTAAGATTTCTGTAACCGACAGGTCCTTTTCCAGTGGCCCTGCGACAGCTTGGATTGAACCACGGGCACTGTATTGACACGCAGAGATCAGTTCACCATATTAATGAATAATCAGATAGAACTTTTGAGGAGAAATTTCACATTGTTTCACTTTAGAAAAGGGCCGTGGAAGGAAATTTCTATGGCAGCCACTAGTTTTCTCATTTTCACAGCTCCCCTGACCAAAATATTTCCAGAAATAAAAATAACGACTCAAACAACTCTCCATCCAAGCAACCATAATTTATAATATTTCTTGGTATATAGCACATAGGACACCCACAGATATTTCGTGGAAAGTTGTATAACCAATGGGGTAGTTTTTCAACTAGCTCCATGGTACCCAGAATCAAACCCCGGGCCCGAATCTCCAAAAGAAATAAATCCACAAATAAAATCGATAGTCAAATAGAGTAGTTACGACAAAATATTGCTAGCTATAAATTTAGAATTTCATGGAGGCGCATTCCAATGGCCAACACTAGATTCCTGATCCACAATTTTCCACCATCAAAGTTCCCCCATCCCAAAACTCCCAGTCACAAAAAAACCCGCAAATCTCCATACAAGAAACAATCACCCCTAGTATTTTTTTTTCTTTCGAGTCTAAACTTGAACGTTTATATTAAACCAAATAAATGTTTTTCTTTTTTTCAAATCACAGGCAACGCTCAAGCACCGTCTAAATAAAGCCATGTACCTCCCATGTATTAATTTTTCTTTTTTTTTTCTCTGGCCACATCCTAAGTCAGATGCAGTCCCAAAAGCTTTTGAGGGAGTAAACACAGTTAGAAATAGAAATTTCTAGAGATTTAAGGGCAACCAGCTTCTACTATTTCCGCCAATAAATACATCTAGCATTTAATTTAGCTACTATGTAGGGATTCTTTCAAGTCGATTAGATGGATTGCAACCTGTAGAGGTTTACCCTCATAACACAAGATTCGAGATGCCCATATAAGTGGGTAGTTCAATAGGAATGTGTCTTGGCAACTTCTTTTCACACGTTCCAATTATGGTGGAAATGCATGTGGCTTTGACAGCTTTTGGATGAATTCTGTCATGATAAATCTGATCTACGTGAGCTGTAATCATTTTTTCCTATGTCGAATAATGTAGGAAGAGATTTATTTCAACTAAGATTAATTCTTTAAAAACTAAGTTTTTGAAGGAAGTAAAGAGCAAAGTTGAAACTTAAAACAAACAAAATCATTGCTTCACAGTCGATCTAACTTATATAAGAAACAAACTAGTACAAACAAACCAAATAATCATATTTCCTTATGTTTATAGGATTATAGAAAACTAGCGCTTTACTGAAACACAAAAATCAAGTATGAAAAACAAGACTGTTGATTTATTCGTCAAAATTGAATAAGTAGCCTGACAACAACAAACTAACCTATAAGGCTTTTCAGTATTATATCAGCTGTGATATCAGTACCTTTCAGTATACAATTAAAATTACCTTAAAACGTAACCATAAAAATAAATACTTTTTTAATAACCACAAAGTCACTGAACAGCATACAGAAATATTGAATTGATTTGTCAGGTAACATTCTGGTCTCTCCAGATACAATATCAATAGTGAGTAATAAACAATCGTAAATTGTAAGAAATACGCTTTAGTAATGCTCAAAATGAAGACCAAATAAGCCATTATATGAATTCAAGTCCGGTAATTTCTCTCAGATACAGAAATTTTCAAGTTATCATGAAAATTTTAAAACTAGTCTATATTTCTAATGCTATTAAAATGGTTTCACCTCGAACTTGTATACAAATTAATCATGAAATGTCATCTTCAGAACGAAAAGGAGAACTAGTCATTAGACTGAGTTATTGACCAAATGTGTATCCAAATTGAACGAAAAAAAAATTAAGCAACAATCCTAAAATGCTTTATTTTTATACTGTAGAAAGTGTCCTGTAAAAAGTATTATCGGTTTGCTTTAACTGTACCAAAACCCCTGTACTGTTATGTATTTTCAGTAAAGCGCTAGTTTTCTATAATCCTCAAGGAAATATGATTATTTGGTTTATGTGTATTAGTTTTGTTGATATATGTTAGAACGATTGTGAAGCAATAATTTTTGTTCGTTTTAAGCTACAGCTGGCAGATGGCGGAATTAATAAAAAAAACACGTAGATATGAGAAAAAGCTTTTAAATGAGACATTAAACATCTCTCTATGATGTTCTGGTTGCCTGTTAGGGCTACTGAAAAAAAAACGAGAGAAATCAGTGCAGGCGATGCAAAAAAAGTAATTTTTCTTGTTTTTCAAGAAGGGGGGCTGTAAGGTTTTCGAAGATGCTGATACCAATGGTATACTTTTCATTTTAATCTGGCACCAATTTAGAGGGATTTCAGACTTTCTCTCGAAAGCACAATATTTTTTTTTTCAAAAACTTTTACTTTTAAGACAAACTGAAATAACAGTTACTATTCCTAAGTCAGTGTCAGAAGGCAATTTTTTCACTAGGTAGTTTTTTTTCAAAATGTGTCTTTTAACGTTTGGTTACTATGGATTGCTGCAACCATGATCTCCAATACATTGTATTCTAGAGTGTATGGAAAAAAGACCTTTGAGACGCCATGCAAAAAGAAAAAGAAAAAAGCAGTAATTTTCATTTAACGTCAAGTCATCAAAATAAAAAACTTAGAATTACCAACCTTGATCAAAGTGAAGGGGTCTGTGCAAATTTACTTTCAAACATTTGGTATGCATTTATACATGTATACATATCTATGGGTCACTTAAATAGGAGACGTCTCCAAAATAATTGTTGAAAATGAGGTCTAGACACAATATAAAATATAATTGGTTTTTGGTATTGGATTAATAAAAGTTCAGAAAAATATGATAAAAAATTTTTGCTTTGAGAAACAAATTATATTATCGTTTAAAAAAGTAAGTATGGTCTATATATTTTAGTATCAGTCTCAAAGTTACATTTAAGCTTCAGAATCCAGTTATGCTTACGTTTTTTTACAGTAGCTTTATATGAGAATAATCAACTAAGGTTACCGTCAAGAATTAGGGTATATGCATTTTGTAAATCTTTCTAAAGTGTCTTAAACTTTGATAATAGATAGTTTAAGCATAAAAGCACTGTCCTCATTGAAACACTGAAAAGTGTTCGCTCATCAGAAACTCACTTGATGCTTAGACTCCGTGAAGCTGATTCTCGATCAGCATCGATCAGGATGGATTTGCATGAATCTCTTTGTGGAATTACTGGGAATCAAACAGTTCGTGGTAACGAACTGCAGTAAGGAGCGACTCGGCTCAATAGTAACCTAAACTCTAAAAATTTTGATACCAATAGTTACATCAAAAGAATGCTTACATCGCATTTTAATGCTGATTTTGAATATATAAGTTTCATCAAGATTAGTCGTACCCATCAAAAGTTACGAGCCTGAGAAAATTTGCCTCATTTTAGAAAATAGGGGGAAACACCCCTTAAAAGTCATATGATCTTAACGAAAATCACACCATCAGATTCAGCGCATCAGAGAACCCTAATGTAGAAGTTTCAAGCCCCTATCTACAAAAATGTGGAATTTCGCATTTTTTGCCAGAAGACAAATCACGGATGCGTGTTAATTTGCTTTTTTTGTTTTTTTTTTTCCCCAGGGGTGATCGTATAGACTCAGTGGTCCTAGAATGTCGCTAAAAAGCTCATCCTAACGGAAATTAAAAGTTCTAGTGCCCTTTTTAAGTGACCGAAAAATTGGAGGGCACTTAGGCCCCCTCCCACGCTCGTTTTTTCCCTAAAGTCACCGGATCAAAATTCTGAAATAGCCATTTTATTCACCATAGTCGAAAAAATAAATAACTATGTCTTTGGGGACGACTTACTCCCCCGCAGTCCCCATGGAAGGGGCTGCAAGTTACAAACTTTGACCTGTTTTTACATATAGTAATGGTTACTGGGAAGTGTACAGACGTTTTCAGGGGGATGTTTTTGGTCTGGGGGGAGAGTTGAAAGGGGAGGGGGGTTACGTGGGAGGATCTTTCTATGGAGGAACTTCTCATGGGGGAAGAGACTTTCAATGGAGGGGGCGCAGGATTTTCTAGCATTAATTAAAAAAACAATGAAAAATAAATATGAAAAGTTTTTTCTACTGAAAGTGAGGAGCAGCATTAAAACTTAAAACGAACAGATATTATTACGCATATGAGGGGTTTACTTCCTCGTAATACCTCGCTGTTTACGCTAAAGTATTTTTGGTAATTTCAACTATTTACTCTACGGCCTTTGTGATTCAGGGGTCATTTTTATGGAATTGGGACAAAATTTAAGCTTTAGTGTAAAGGGCCAGGTATTGACGAGGAATGAGCCCCCTCATATACGCAATAAAAACATACGAATATATAAGTTCGCTACGTAAGTTAATTCGTAAGTTACGTATATTTTTTACCTATGAAAACGTTCGTAAAAAATTAAAAGCTATAGTTGCCTTTTTAAGTAATCAAAAATTGGAGGCCAACTAGGCCTCCTCCCTCGCTCCTTTTTTCTCAAAATCTTCCGATTAAAACTATGAAAAAGCCAATTAGCCCCAAAAAACTAATGTGCAAATTTCGTTTTAATTATTTATGTGCGGAGAGCAAAGATCAAAACATGCATTAATTCAAAAACGTCTAGAAATTAAACAAAAAAAAACATTTTTTTTAAATGAAAGTAAGGAGCGAGATTAAAACTTAAAACGAACAGAAATTACTCCGGACATCAAAGGGGCTTTTCCTCCTCAATGCCCCGCTCTTTACGCTAAAGTTTTCTACTGTTTTAGAATGTAGAGTTAAGAGAAAGAGTTAAGAGAGACTTTAGCGTAAAGAGCGGGGCGTTGAGGAGGAAAAGCGCCTTTCAGATACGGAGTAATTTCTGTTCGTTTTAAGTTTTAATCTCGCTCCTTACTTTCATTTTACTTTTACTTTTTGTTTTACTTTTTTTGCTTAATAATTGGAAAGTAGTAGCCAAAGCAACTTAATATGAAAAGTCGGATGGCACAAACGGTTGACCTGCTATCTGTTTTATGTGTTAAGATTCATATTCCAATTTTATAGTGATCATATATTTCATGAAAATTTCTACGGGGACTTGAAATTCCCATGTCAAGTGGTGGCACCTTAATACATATAAAGCTATGACAAAGTTGATGGCAAACTTTGATTAGCTTTGTGAATATATCGATTAGTGGTTTTTCGATAGGCACGTGTATCTATGGAGAAAAACAGGGATAATCCCCTGGCAATAACTAAAACGCATCAAAAATCAATTTTATCAGGGGAAAAAGTGTACAATGGCTACGGATATGTGGCACGCTCTGATAAAAAACAGGAACAACTAACCAATTGAGTGGTTTATTTCCCCCTGAAGGCGGACCGTTTGACGTATTAAGGCATTGGGAAGGGAACTTTCAGGCGTATTATGGCATGGGGAGGACCATAGTAAACAATATGAGTACAGGGGAATAAAGGGCAGCCGTGGGATGTCTTAAAACCCCCAGAGAGTGAACCGTCGGACATGTTATGGCTTGACGCATGAGGGATGAACCGTCGGACGTATTAGTTCCTTACTACTTACGCTACAGTTTTTTAATATTTTTAAAGGGGATCTGATAATAACCGAACGGCCCTTGTGTTTCAGGAATCATTCCTAAAGAATTGGGACAAAGGGTCAAACTTTAGCGCATAGATTGTGGTATAGACGAGGGAGCAGCCCTCCTGATACACGAAATAATGTCTATTTGTTTTAAGTTTTAACGTTGCTTCTTATTTATAGTAGAAAAAATTTTCTCATTTAATTTCTTATTGTTTTTCAATTAATCCCAGGAAATTCATCTCCTACTCCATGAGAAATCCCTCCAACAAAAAAATTTCCATACTGAGTTTTTCCCGCGTAAAATCCTCCTCCCAGGGAATTACCCCAGAATGATCCCATCCTCGTTGAAAATTCTCCCTAGAGAATTTTTTTACGGACAATTTATTTAATTATTGAAGGTTTTTCTGGTCATGGCGGAATACCCCTGTTTGGAAAACATTTTCCTGCCCCCCCCCCAAGGGGAACTGCTGAAACCTTCCCAACGAGAAAATTGTCCTTCGGATAATACTCCAGAACATTTCAACATGTAAAATGGGGTCATCAACGAGAAATTAAGACATAAAACACATTTAGTATATGGATCCTAAAAAAACATCCCCTCCCCCTCACAAAATTTTTCCCGGTAAGTTCACCATCAGGATCTTTCATCCCGATGAGAAATACTCTCTGTAGAAGATTCATCCCAAGAACCCCCCTTCTTTCTCCTGGAAAATGATCTTGTACTTTTCAATTTTTTTACATTTTTACTTGAATGTTAACAAAAAGTTTAAAAGTGTTACCGTAAGAATATACTTATTGATATATTAGGCACATATGCCCTTACCCACTATGCAACAAACCACTGATACTCCACCATAATCACTGATGCAAAATTTCCTGTCATTAGAAAAAAAGTCTTTTATTTAATTTCTGATTGTTTTTAAGGACATGGAATTCTCCTATGTGAAAATTTTTCCTCAGGAAAAATGGAAAATTACTCCCGTACAAAATTTCCCAGTGGAGAACTTTTCTCGGCGATAATGCCCCCATGGAACATTTCTCCTGGTGATAACTTTCACTTGGAGAATTTCTCCAGTGGATAATCCCTCCTCACGAAAACATCTCAAGAACATCCCACCCCGATGAAGATTTCCCCCGGATAATTCCCCCAGAACAAGGCAAGACTATTAAAGCTATTAATTATTAGACTATTAATTTTTTATATGAATGCTGGTAAATTTTTCCGTGTAAAATCTCCACTGGAAGGTCAACCCAAGAAACTTCCCTCTAGACGGAAAGTTCCCCTTTAGAAACACCCCTCATCCACAGAAGCCCCTCCCTCCGAAAAATGTCTGCATACTTTCCAAAAACAAATACTATGTGCAAACAATAGGCAAAGTTTATGATTTGCAGCCGTTCCCGCGTGGGCTTTGGGGGTCGATTCATCCTGAAAAATATAGTTAATAGATCTTTCAACTATGCTGAACAAAATGACCGGCTCAAAATTTTGTTAGGGTAACTTCTAGGGAAAAGGATGTGTGAGGTTGCCAGCTACACTCCAGTTTTTTTGGTAACTTAAAAAGGGCACTAGAAATTTCAATATCAATAAAATAAGCTCTTGTCCAATTTCTAGGGCCATTGGTTTGATATGACCTCCTCTGGGAAGAAAAAAGAAACAAAATACAAATAAACAAACAAGTATCCATGATCTTTCTCGGGATAAAATATATAAAATTCTACATTTTTAAAGATGAGAGCTTGAAAACTCTATAGAAGGGCTCTCTGATGCGATGAGTCTCATGTATAATTTTCAATAAGATTCCTTGAATTTGGGGGATGTTTCTCTCTTTTTTGAAAGTCAGGCAAATTACCTCAGGCTCTCAGCTTTTGAGGGACAGTATTAACCTTAAAAATCCTACATATTTTGAATCAATATAAAATATCAAATCTTTTGATGTGTTCCTTTTTGGCAAAGTCGCTCCTTTATTAGAGTTTTCGCGAACTGTTTAATAAAGAGTAATTGATACTTTTCCTGTAGATAAGTAAACCTCCTATATTCGCTACATGCTTAATATTTTGCTGCAAAAGTGCCTCTGATGCGTCTTGAAGGTTGTTTTATCAAATAAATGGTATAAACTAGTACAGCCATGAAAGCGGTTATACTTCACAGGCACCATTTTAATTTTTAAGCGAAAATATGCTGGAGGTTTAATTTTCTAATATTTTACTATGAATAATGCGCTGGTTGGAGGAATTCAATGCGCAGTCACCTAAGAAATGGTCCAAATTGCGCAACTATTCCCGATCAGGCCATGATGTTTGTTACTGTTTACTGAACAATTTTGTAATTGTAATTGTTTTAATTGTTTACTAAACTAAACTATAATTCTAATAGATTTGTAATTGTTTACTAAACAATTTTGTAATTGTAATTGTTGTAATTGTTTACTAAACTAAACTATAATTCTAATAGATTTGTAATTGTTTACTAAACAATTTTGTAATTGTAATTGTTGTAATTGTTTACAAAACTAAACTATAATTGTAATCGATTTGTAATTGTTTACTAAACAATTTTGTAATTGTAATTGTTGTAATTATTTACTAAACAATTTTGAAGCTCCTCCCTTTCTGAACAACAAGTACAATTACAAGATAGTTGTATTAGTGTAAACTATAGTTCTAAAATCGATTCGCCATTTTAGCACATTTTAGGTTCTAAGTGAAACGTTAGAATATGATAATCTTCAGAAGATTCAGAAGATTTGTAATCTATCTTGAAAGATATATCTCTTGATTAAAAACTCCATAGTTGTCTGAATTCTCAAAAAAAAATTTGCCAGTCAGAAATGTCACTTTATACTAAGGAGACTTGGAAAGAATTAGCTATCAAAAACTGAGTGTAACGAGTGCAAAAGATTAAAAATTGTCTCAATTTGGTATCAGTGCCGAGCCGAATGTAAATTCGATTTCTGTCTTGGTGTACTCTTGTTAATTAACTAATTCTTTGTAAGGAAACGGGGAATTTAAACTATAATTATTTTTCAGTTCTTAACCTGCTGTGCTCCTAGAGCTTTGGTTAATACCAGAAGCTCAATATTACTTTCTGCGCATCATGTTTTATGTGCATAAAAGGGAATATCCTATTAGATATGCGCAGAATGCGTACTGGATAGGCACTATGATTAATTATTGGAAAATACTTGTTCCTAATTTAATAGGATGCATTCATAAGACTAACTTTTTCTTTTGGAAGTGGAAGCATAATTTAACTGACCCTGCTAGAAAACGATACTAATAACGATTCCTCAACTTTACTCCCTTTGCAGAGAGGAGCTCTTAAACGAGCCAATTGACGCCTATCATATCTGGTAGACACAAGCCAAGCACTTCTTTTCTATTCCCACCATTGGCGTGTGGAAGTAATCCTTGGATGACCAAAAACCATGGAGATGCTTCCAGAGACATGGTCTCAGATGAAACAAGAACGGTTAAAAATTCTTAGTTTAGCTGCCGCCAAAATATAGGTATAATCAAAGCAAGTAATTTCTGTATTAAAGAATCCTAGGCCGGATGGAACACCATCCGGTTTCTGCAGTAAGTGCGTACACTTGACATCAGAGAGAAAGCAAGTGATGCAGAACCTCCCCTCCCCCTGGACAACTCTCTCTGGAAAATCCCTCCGCTGACCATCCTCCTACCCTACAGACAATTATCCCTTGGAAAGTTACCCCAATATGCAAAGTTGAGCAGCTTAAGGGAAAGTTTGGAAAATAAAAAGAACGAAGAAATGTTCTACCTATATTCCAAAACATGAACAGTATGTAGAATGTAAAATATTTTATAGTATTTATTTTTATATTTTTTAGTTCTTTTTTTTTGTATTTTGGGGGATTGAGCTATCATAGCATGGTAAGATAATGCTAAAGAAAGTAATTTAAAAATAGGAAATTACTCTTAACTGTAGAAGGGTTGCTTTATGATAAAAGCGCACAGAGATATAAGCAGGGATTAAGAAGAACGAGTAATTACATCATGTGGACTTGCTCTGGCACCGACATCTTTAGTATAGTATATAGGCTCCATGATATTATTTTGGCTCCCGGGATCGAGAACGCGTTCACTAGGCGACATCAGAAGGTTTTCTTGTTGAAGTACCTTTAAGGGATGTCTTTTTTAAATTTCAATGTTATGGAGCCAAGCTCAAAGTTGGAATTCAGAAAATATAAGATGGACAGAACTCCTCATTTCGAATAAGCAATTAAACTGATTTCTTTAATCTTTATCTTACCCAGCTATTACAACTCAATCCCCAGCCCCCCCCCCAAAAAAAGGAATTGACTAAAAGTAAAATATAAAAAATAATCCTATAAGATACTTTACACATCTCTTCGACCTACATTTAGGAATAGTGGTAAAATATGCCAAAATCTCTTCCTTCCTTCATTCTGTGCTTTTGTCACAGAATTGTCCTATTGCAGCTCAGTTTTAAATATAATGAGAATTTTCCAGAAGGTACTTTTTTGCGGGGGCCATTCTGTGGGTGGGAATTTTCCAGGAGAAATTATTCATAAACCCTTTTCTGGCTGCTTTGCATACAAAAATTATTTTAAAACTCTAGTGCAGGGATCTTTCAGTCGAAGTGTGGAAGTATTAATCTCATCTCGAGACTCAAAAATGATAGGAGGACAACCGTTGCCGTTTACCAGTTTTATACCTGGGCACCTAGTAGCCCCCTGACGACTTCGTATACAAAGTTGAAGATATTCATTTTACTGGTAATGTTTAAAAGTTCCAAAATTTTGGACCTTCAAGTCAGACATGAACCATACCGCCCAAAGGACAGGGGATCTAAAATGTACAAGTGGTCCTATCCTCTCAGAGACACATTTTAGCAGAAAAGGTGGGCAAGTTCCCCCTTGTTAAGACTTGACTTATGCACAGAATCTAAGTTTGCCTGATTGGAGGGAAAAATTGGAGCATAAATCCTCCAGCCATCACCTTCTGCCTCAACTGCCAAATCTTTTGTAGAAAGGTTAACAAGTTTCACCGCGCTAAAACCGGAATCAAAAAAGGATGCTCGACGGCAGTGCAAATCAACCGATGCTCAAAACATTGACTAATTTAGTGGTAAAACGCACAAGTTCTGTCTCAGCACAATGTAAAAACGGTTAAATTCTATATGGGTACGAAGGCAATCCAGGCCTTTATTTGATGCAAAAACTAACATTGTTCTTATTTTTTCCCAAAACAAGCTAAATCCACACTCTTTCTACAAAAGATTTGTGCGAAAATCCGCTAGATCTTGGTTTGAAAAAAAGCTAAGTCGAGGCAGCAGGATGTTAATCACCAGGTGAGAAAGCAATTCAAGTGCTGATTCAATGCGATAAAGAGCTTTGATGTGCAGTAAGGTTAAAATAACAATAAAAGTTTAAGCGACAGGTATAAGAAAAGTAGGCAGTATACAACCATGAACGGAGTTTAATTTTTAAGATTTGCAACCACAAGGTGCCATTGGTCCACCCTACACCCCAGTCCCTCACATAACCCTCCATTTTCAAACAAAATAGTAGACATGTTGCATCCTGCTTGAACCACGATCATGCATGACTGTCCTTTTTAAAATTATGTAGAAATGCGTTGGGCCAATTGAACACAAGTAATGATCTACAGAGGCATGTATCCTTTCTCCAAGCTTTCCATAAATTGTCCAATAAATTCCATAAATTGTTGTGCTCTGATACGCTCAGCTTGCGGGAAAATGGGATGGGGAAGATTTCGGAGGTATATGTCACTCTCGAACCCCAGCCCCCTTCAATACCAAAATTCAGATCCACTTGAAAACAAAAGGCTGTATAACTAGAGCAAAGCGTATTTTCAATTAATTCTCAATTAGAGAGGTTTTGGGTCGTGGTGCCAGTAGAATTCAAAACGCCAAAAGTGTAAAGAACTTTAAGCTGCTATTGTCAGCAATGCAGAAGTTTGCGGTCCAACAATTTTTTGGAGAAAGTTTATATCTTGAATAAGAGGAGCGGTAGTCCTTTTTAAATACCTATGGAAAGAGTTTGCACGCATTCCAGGGCTAAACCTTAATAAAACCATAATCCTGTGTCCACTCTTCCAGTCCTTTGAAAATTTTTAGCATCAAGTATTAACTATTTTATCAACGCAAACGTTCTCAAAATCCTGTTAATACAGTCGAGAAACCTAAAATAATGACTTAACTACTTATACACATTAGCGTTTGCAAAGAATTAAACACGTAAAATGCAATACATAATAGTAATCATACATATAAAAAAAAGTATTTCCTTCTGATTATAGATGACACGACTGTCAACAGTAGTAGTTTTTCGAAGTGGGACCGGTCTAACTTTATAAAAACCGAAAAGACAGATACGCGGGGGAAAGTTCCAATATTTGACAACTACTTATGTTTAGTCTAGAATTTGGATTGCGCATGTATTTCATCTGTTACGACCTTAGAACCTTAAGGATCTTCCCATTCTTATGGAAACTACAAATAATGCAATTCTCACGCACTAGGTCCAATAGTGCCTTAGTGCCCTATAGTGGCAAAAAACTGATGTAGGATTTAATATCAATGTAGCTAGAAATGTCAATCATCTGCTGGGTAAACACCCTCTTTTTATATAGTTCCCTTGAAGTTGATCAAAGTCGTGCAACAAGAATGATCGAAGAGCTTCATTTTCTATTGTGCGAATAGTGCCTGTGCTGGTTGAAGATAGAAGCCTTTTAATAGACGTAAAAATGTGGATGTCGTTGTTGACAATCAGTTAATTTCAAAAGCAACACTCCTTGATCTTCTTCCACTCTCAATAATTTTCTGTGTTATGGGTCACTCAAAGAAAGACATCCAGGAGTTATGTAAAACATGTAAATGAATTTAATTCTTCTCTGGCTTTCTTTAGCGAGGGGCTGAACTAAGTATGAACTAAGTAGTGCCTGCTCCGAACGGATCGGTACTGTTTCTGTTTATTTTTTTTCGCCGTTTTCTGTTCTGTTCTTTTTTTTTTTTTTTTTTTTTTTTTTTTTTTTTTTTTTTTTTTTTTTTTTTTTTTTTTACTGAAAAAACAGTAAATAGGTAGCCGTTTTTTTATCGCCACTTTTGTTTCTGTTCCGTTTTATTTCTTATCGTTTTTGCCCTTTCTGTTTTTGTTAAACCCAGTTTTCTTCATTTTCCGTGTTTTGGTTGCGAATTGAATCATACCGCAATCTTGCCACATTTATTGGATTTGAACACCTGCCATGTATAAAGTCCGAATTCTTGAAAATCTCAAATCCAAACAAAATTCAAGCATCCAGGGTAAGTTTTGTCAGTTCAGAAAATATCTGAATGGAAAGGAGCTTGTAACCAGAGAAATTTAAGTAAGTAGAAATTTAAGGTAGGCTAATTTAACTACATAGATACTTTAAAATAAAAAAAACAGTTTTTTCAACTGAAAGTAAGGAGCAACGTTAAAGCTTAAAACAAACAGAAATTATTCCGTCTATGAGGGGGTTCGCCCCCTCCTCAATAGCTCACATTTTGACAAAAAAATTAAATATGCCGAATATTTCGGCCCCACGTCCAGGACCCTTTCTCACCGGAAAAAAATTACAAACGACAAAAAGAAGAAATTTTTTTTTTTAAACACAGCATAAAAAAACACGACAACTAAACACACGAAAAAAAAATAAATAAGAACAACTCACATTATAAACAAAACTTCCAGCACTGATGGTAACAACTTAAGACAAAACCAAAGCAAATGTTTATAATGAAATCATGGGTCCCTTCCTCTGCCACAATCGGTGTATGAATGGGAATCTATTAAAAGTAAAAATTATATTTACTTGAGCAAAACAAAAGAAGGTGACCAAACCCCATATCCACCACCCCTGAAGAAGTCTCACAGTTTAATGAACAAAATCACTTGTTTCAGGACAATTATGTAAATCACTACTCGTTGAAGTTTTTACCTGGTCTTTAATTAAACTATTATAAATTGAATTTATCGTAAAATCCCCTTCATATCTATTAATACTAATAACCTAATAGATAATCTTTTTTATTTCTACAATTTTCCTGAAACTTTGTAAAAGTCCTATACAGACATATCAACTTTTTTTTCCTATCAAATAAAATATTGTGATGAGGAAAATTATAAACGTGTTCCGTTATAGCGGATTCAAATGTTTCAGGTTTTTATTATGTCTTAGCGAGCAATCTACAGCATTTTTGTGTTGCTGTAGCCTATTTTTTTTTATTCTGCTGTGTTCTACCTACATAAAATTTACCACAAGAGAATGGAATTTTGTATACCCCCTATTGTATATTTCTTGGAACATTGTCTTTTCCATTATTTAGCCATGAGCTTATAGTTTTTCCTGATTTAAGTGTTGTTTTAAAATTATGTAATTTATTTTTTTTTATCAAAAAACAAATATTTCAATGCTGTCACAGAAATTAAGGATAAAATTAAAAAAGCATAATATAAAAACAGCATTTAAATTAGGACAAACCATAAGCTCATGGCTTATCATATATATATATATATATATATATATATATATATATATATATATATATATATATATATATATATATATATATATATATATATATATATATATATATATATATATATATAATATATATATAATATATATAATATATATATATATATATATATATATATATATATATATATATATATATATATATATATATATATATATATATATATATATATATATATATATATATATATATATATATAATTCAATTGCATCAAATCCTGGGGGAGGGGGGCAAAGTTGGAGCCAATTTTCCTAAATTGATTGAAAATGACAGTAAAAACTAAAAATTAAGCCATTGATACCATAAAGGTACTATTTAATGCTATAAGAGTACTATAAAACTAACGATGCCGACCCCCAAGTCAGAACTATCTACGAAAGTTTGAATTCGGTTACATTGTCACTGTCCCTAAGTATCTAAATATCAAATATCAAAAATGTACATCTATTAATTCCTTAGTTAAGATCGATATTTATCCTTACATTCGTTGTTCAAGGTATACGTTTTTTGCAGTAACATTGTTGCCAGAAAGTTTCCCCCCAAAAAAAGAGTTTTAACAAAGTTAAATAGTATTTTTGGTTGAGTGCTTCTGTTTGGAAGGTGCTCGACTATTTCTTAAAAGTTATTGCATTATGACTTCTGTTTCTATTTTTGTCCGCTCAGTTGTAGGTTTAATGAAAACAAAACCGAAGAGAATTGTAGACTAAAGTTATAGGAAGCCGAAATGGTAACGCAAGCGGAAATGTGAATCTTTGATTTAGCCGCTGAAAGATATCTTCTTTTAAATTTAAAAGCCTCCTGTTGATCTTCTGTTAGAATGAAACAAAGAGATAAGTTATTGAAAAGTCCAGTTGAATATTAACCAAGAGGCATGACCAGTGAAAAGAAGGTTACAAAGTAACTTCTTTCTTCAATTTTTACTGCTGAAGCTGTATCAATTGTGAAAAAGCTTCAAAGATGCCCCCCGTTGACATCAAATCAAATTGTTGATTTTTTCTTTTAAATCGGTAGACTTAGACACAAATACTAAAAAGTATTTTGACGTAAAATGGAGATTTTGCCTATGTTCTTATAAGGATGCACTTAAATCCTAAGCCTAGCTAAAAGAACTCTTAAGGGCTACTATAAGTTGACTTTTTCCAAAGTTGACTTTTTTTTAAATCGGTAGACTTAGACACAAAATACTAAAAAGTATTTCTACGTAAAATGGAATTTTTGCCTTTTTTCTTGTAAGGATGCACATAAATCCTATGCCAAGCCAAAACAGCTCATAAGGGCTATTTTATGTTGATTTATTCCAAATCGGTAGACTTGGACACAAAATACTTAAAAAAATATTTCGACATAAAGTGAAATTTTTGCCTTTTTTCTTATAAGGATGTACATAAATGCTATGGCCAGCCAAAAGAGCTCTTAAGGGATATTTGAGTTGATTTTTTTTTAATCGATAGACTTAGACACAAAATACTAAAAAGTATTTCTACGTAAAATGGAATTTTTGCCTTTTTTCTTATTAGCATGCACATAAATCCTATGCCCAGCCAAAAGAGCTCTTACGGGCTATTTTAAGTTGATTTTTTTTTTTTTTTTAATCGGTAGACTTAGACACAAAATACTAAAAAGTATTTCGACGTAAAATGGAGTTTTTGCCTTTTCCCTTATAAGGATGCACATAAATCACATGCCCAGCCACAAGAGCTTTTAAGGGCTATTTTAAGTTGATTTCTTTTTTTTTTTATCGCTAGACTTAGACATAAAGTACTAAAAAGCGTTTCGACGTAAAATAGAGTTTTTGTCTTTTTTCTTATAAGGATCCATGTAAATCCTATGCCCAGCCAAAAGAGCTCTTAAGGGCTATTTTCGAGGACAAACAAAATCTTATTACCGAGATCGTGACGAAAAAGTGCACAATTAGGCCTAATGTTTTTCAAGTGTCAGAGATGGGTACTTCAGGTCAGTTTCAGGGGAAATTTTTATCCGTATCCCTGCTTGTGTATAGGCACGGCTGTAAAAAACTATTTTCCTTCTCTTTAAACGAAGGGGAGACAAAAACAATTAGATCCATTTGAGAATTTAGAGCTAGAATTCAGTAGTAAATATTTTTCATGAAAATAGTCGTTGGGGTTATATGACAATCTTGTAACTCCGTGCAATAATGTTTTTTGCTTAACCAGCTATTCCTGGTAGGGCACTTGCCGCAGCAAATGTCAGGGGCAGAGGTGGATTCGTCTAAGCCCTCCAAAAACCAGTGAGTTACATTAACATTATAAAATAGCAAGATAAATTGCGAAAATCATAGAATTTCAAGGAACAGTGGTCCACTCTGCGTGTATTTTTGGGCAGGAATTTGGACCTACAGGCCCGACTAACAAGGCCTTATCCAGGAGAGGGGTTGTGGAGGTTCGACCCCCCCCCCCAGAAATATTTTTCCAACTCGTAATAACGTGAGAAAAATTAATCTAAACAAATTTTTGATGCGCTTTTTAAGTTTTTTTTTGTAAACCCCTCTCGAAACTTTTTGCTTTTATTATTGTTAACCAGTATTTGGCAAATGAAGCATTGACATAGCTACCACGAAATATTAAATCTATAAAACATTAGGAAAAACATAAAATGCAATTGTAGAACAGTTCCTCCTGTGAAAAAGAGATTGATAGGGAGGGTAGAGTCAGAAGTGGATATTTAATCACTCCTGATATCTGGGAATATTATTGGTCTACGCTGTTATTGTGAAAGTAAAGAGTAATTTTAAACCCCAACATTGGCAGAATTTATTAGCATAGGAGGGGGACTGCCCCTTATATATATATATATATATATATATATATATATATATGATTCATAATTCAAAATTTTTCAATACGGGAATTTCGTTACCGCTTAGGAATAAACAACAGAAACTGTTCGTATATACAATAGCACATATTAATTTTATTTATGTCACTCCCAGTATGTAGATGAGCCGCACCGGCGGGTAAATAACGAGAGGTTGGCACACTGAACAATAAATAGAAGCAAGTGATTTCCTGGAGTATCGCCCCCGATTTGGAACAGTAATCCCGTTAGCACGTTTAATGGCGGTGGTTGTGGGCTTCACAATGGATTTTCTGTTTTTTGAAGCGATTCAGAAATCATTAACCCGAGATATTTCGACTCTGGCACAGCAGGGACTGAATGATTTACAAGGGAAACACTATTGCTCTTAGCCGTGTTGAAAGCTAGAGACTAGCACTTTTCAATATTAACAAAAAGTCCGATTGACTTAAATTCGTCTTCCAGGCTAATAAGGTTATCTTGCAAGTCTTGCTTCGATCTGTTGAGAAGGAGAACGTCATCGCTGTATGCTATATAAGCAAAAATCGGTACCGTGAAGTAGAAGAGATGAAGAGTGTGGTTCAGAATCTTAGTGATTGCATTTTTTTTTTTTTTTTTAATGACAGAAACAAGAACACTGCTTGTCTCACGCCTCTTCTGACTTTAATTTGTTGTGGAACTGCGTCTCTCCATTTTGCAGATACTGTCGAATTTTGTGTACCAAAATTTTTTAGTTTTGACGATACTCACACTTACGCCACTCTGCAATAGAGCGTCAAGAGATTGCATGTGATTAATACTACCAAACGCTTTCGATAAATCAACGGTGCACACAAAAAGAGGTGACTTTCTACTGTGCGAATCCATTAGCACGTTTGCTATTATCTATGTGCCTCAGGGTAACCAACACCTTTTAGGAATCCAAGCTGGTTATCTCCAAAAAGTCCGGCGTCTAGCTTGGGAAAAATAGTATATTAAAAATTTTTACTAAGAATGCACGATACACTGATAGCTCTGTAAGATTTACAATCATTGGTGATTTTCCCTTTTTTCGCAATAGATCTTATAATTCCTTTTAGGAAACTGTCAGGAACTTTGCCCCTAGTGGCGCACATCTGGAAAAGAAGTTGCAGATGAGCATAGAAGCTATCAGGTAAGTTTTTAAAGTTCATTGTTGAAAGGTCGTCAGCGTCTATCCCATTCTTAACGTCCAAGTCAGCTAGAAACCTCCTATTCATAATATTTGCTTATGGCAAGATTTTCGATATCGTAAACTTACGTGTAATAAGAATTCTAATCATCCTTAGTTAGGGACGAACTAGGCGATCTGGATTATATATTGCCACGATGTCTTATTTCCGCTGAAATGTTGTCCGGTAACAGGGTATTTTTTTTATCTCAGCTTTATATTTCCGTTTAGTGCTCCATTTCAACTCGAAAACCATTTCCGTATCCGTGTCTTCAACATGCAATCCAAATGCCCAACCACATTTTTAGGCGTTGGTTTGCTGTCTGATGCTCAACAGAGTTGGACCATCTCGGTTTCTCTGTGCCAATCTTTACATTCCTAGTAGGGACTGCTGTTGATTCGGCCACTTTCATGGCATGAAAATTTTCATAGTAATAACTATTAAGATCAATCATGCAAGATGGTTCAGGAGGACTGATGGAGTGGAATGGCACTTTGATGCAAGAAAGATAGAGGAGACAGTTTCCATGTACAAACCGGCATAGCATTTATTCCAGTTCTTCTTCTGCGCCCACCTTCTTGTCTTTTGAATATTAATGTTTTGTGATGGCTGTAGATGGAATGATAGTCCAAGATGATCACTAATTGAGTCATCTATGCATACTGTGACGGGGGGGGGGGAATGGATCTACACGACAACGTGGAAAAATAGGCAACATGGAATAATGTCAGTGCTGGTCTTTTGCTGGATCGCAGTTGAAGTCACCAGCCATAACCCATTTTCTCCCACTATGCTCCAAACATTTCTGATGTCACTAAAGTCCATCAGAGGCCTTAGAAAACTTTGTCTGTGAGATAGTATTATTATAATTATTAGGCATATGTGCATTTATTAATTTAGTACCCAGAGCAAAAACAGGCAACAAGCTACTGTTTTTAATTGACAACTTTGTTGATAGCTTTTTTCTTGTATATGTTGCCACGCCCTGCCGTTAACCTAGCAGGCTGTATGAACAGGTCGTGCCATTTGGTTCTATTTAAGAAATTAAATAAGAATAAACAAGTTTTTTTTTTAACTGCCAGTAAGGAGCGACATTAAAACTTAAAACGAACAGAAACTATTTCGTATATGAAAGGGGTTGTCCCTTCCTCGAAGTCTCGCTCTTTACGCTAAAGTTTGACTCTTTATCACAGTTCTACTTTTCAAAACAATAAAAAACTTGAGCGTAAAGAGCGAGGC
Organism: Artemia franciscana; assembly: GCF_032884065.1. Taxonomy (NCBI): domain Eukaryota; kingdom Metazoa; phylum Arthropoda; class Branchiopoda; order Anostraca; family Artemiidae; genus Artemia; species Artemia franciscana. Next base: position 18,995,576 of record NC_088878.1, read on the forward strand.
GTTGAGGAGGGGACAACTCCTTTCATGCACAGAATAATTTCTGTTCGTTTTAAGTTTTAATGTCGCTCTTTACTTGCAGTTAAAAAAACTAGTATTTTATTTAATTTCTGAACGTTTTTAATTAATGCATGTTTTGATTTTGGCTCAACGCACATGAATAATCAAAACAAGATTTGCACATTATTTTTTTTTTGGCTAAATGGTTTTCTTATAGCTTTGATCGGACAATTTTGATAAGAAAAAAGAGGCAGAGGAGGAGGCCTTGTTGCCCTTAAGTTTTGGTTTCTTAAAAAGGCAAATAGAACTTTTTATTTTTTCTACGTGCGTTTTTATTAGTAGTAAATATACGTAACTTAAGAATTAACTTACATAACGAACTTATATATTTGTATATTTTTATTACGTATATGAGGGGGTTCACCCATTCGTCAATGACCCCTGAATTACAAAGACCGTAGAATAAATGTTGAAATTACTAAGAGCGTTTAAGAGTATTGAAGTAAAGAGCGAGGTATCTTCGAGGAGACGAGCCCTTTATATACGTAATGTTTTAGGTTTGAATGTTGCTCCTTATTGTAGCTGAAAAAACTTTTTTTCTCATTGTTTTTTTTAATAATACTCCCAAGTAACCCCCTCCCCCGCTCCCCCCAAAACGCGAAAAAGTACCTCTGAAAACGTCTGTACACTTCCCAATAACCATTACAATGAATAAACAATGGTCAAAATTTGTAACTTGTGACCCCTTCCCCGGGGACTTCAGGGGATTAAGTCATCCCAAATACATAGTTATTGGTTTTTTTTTACTATGCTGATGGCTATCTCCATATTTTGATCCGGTGACTTTGGGAGAAAAATGAGCGTGGGAGGAGGCCTAGGTGCCCCCCCAATTTTTTGGTCTCTTGAAAAGGACACTAGAACTTTTCTAAAATAAGTCTAATTTTTCTTAGGCTTGTAACTATTGATGGGTATGACTAAACTTGATAAAACTTATATATTTAAAATCAGCATTATTATGCATTAATTATGTATGTTACAAACAGAAAAAGGACGGCTTATTTGCAATGACAGAAAGTTAATGGTGCTTTCTTCGATGACAGAAAAAGCGATGAGACTTGACAATGACAGAAAAAACACTGACACTTTGTTTGGGGACACAAAAAAATAATTATACATTTTTTAAAGAAGTTTTTGGCAATGACCAAAAATTGATGACAAAAAAAAATCGGACGCAAAGTTGTTGACACGGCTGTGTAGTAAAATTCTATAGAACAGCTTAAAAGTGCCTTTTGACGTGAAGTTAGGGGATTAAATATCAAAATCTAGTACTATAAGCTTATCTATTATTACCATAATATTTTATTTCTTTCAACCCTTTGAACATTGCATAAAAGTTAAACAGCATGTATAATATCCTTTCAGTTAGGTGAAGCCCATTCACTTCAAGTTTCGAGTGGAATTTGAAGAGGTTGTAATGCCTCTTCTGGAAAATACATACTGCTGTGATAAGCGTGACAGGCATAGGACACTATTTTACATAGGTTAATTTTTACCATCTGCTTGTTTAGCCAAAGGTACAACCGCCCGCACTACAAGATATAATCAAGATAAGCTTATCCATTGTTACCCCGAGAAAAGATCACTGAAGAACTACCATGGGTAATGAGGGTCGTTGTCCATAAATCCATCAAGATCAAATGAAAAATATCTACTTGGGGTGACACTTTTGCCCTTGCGACAAAAGGCACCGTAGACCCCCATTCGTAGAAGGACAAGATTATCAGGCTGATAAGACAATCGAATCAACTATCTTAAACTGCCACTTCAATGCTGGGTAAATGACTTGTGTATAACTTTGTTTTACATTTAAAATATTTTTTTTTCAAAATATTAAATGATAGCCTTAGTTTAAAAACTAATTACAATTAGATCAACTACTGTTAGACCAAAATTAGAAAGATCTCTACACCAATTGGAAACACCAATTAGAAAGATCTCTACGAATGGGGGTCTACACCGTAGACCCCCATTCGTAGAAGGACAAGATTATCAGGCTGATAAGACAATCGAATCAACTATCTTAAACTGCCACTTCAATACTGGGTAAATGACTTGTGTATAACTTTGTTTTACATTTAAAATATTTTTTTTCAAAATATTAAATGATAGCCTTAGTTTAAAAACTAATTACAATTAGATCAACTACTGTTAGACCAAAATTAGAAAGATCTCTACACCAATTGGAAACACCAATTAGAAAGATCTCTACGAATGGGGGTCTACACCGTAGACCCCCATTCGTAGAAGGACAAGATTATCAGGCTGATAAGACAATCGAATCAACTATCTTAAACTGCCACTTCAATGCTGGGTAAATGACTTGTGTATAACTTTGTTTTACATTTAAAATATTTTTTTTCAAAATATTAAATGATAGCCTTAGTTTAAAAACTAATTACAATTAGATCAACTACTGTTAGACCAAAATTAGAAAGATCTCTACACCAATTTATAGCTCATTAAATGTCAAGCAGCACGGTTGTTAAAACTATCTAAAATTTAGTAGATAGTTTACTTATGTCTTACTAAGTAATGTTATGTCTACTAAGTCTTAGTCTCTACTTATCTAGTCTCTACACCAATTCATAGCTCATTAAATGTCAAGCAGCTAAGAGATCACTGCTAAGAGACCCCTGAACTATAAAATTAAGCTTGTTTTCTCTGGCTAATAGTTTTGAATATAAAAAAAATATGTCAGTAAATGACTTGAGGCTACGTACGAAACGGAAATTTAACAAGGAACTGAAAAACCATAAGTTAATGCTGATCCAGAAAAATGTAATCTGTATTACTGAAGATTCCTCCAAACTCTGGAAGTACAGCAAGCCTACCAAAGCCCAGAGTGCAAGTGTGCCTGAAAAAAAGTGGGTTGAATGTTTAGCAAGGGAGTTCAGTGCTCCTAACAAAAATATAGAGGAGTTTTTTTTCAAAAGCTTGACCTTGTTTTATTAAATAAGACGAAATTTTTCCTGGTTGTGTCGCCAAGCTCTGTTCACTCTTTGATTCCAAGATTAAAGAAAAAATCTTTCTCTGGCGTTATTCTATTTCAGCAAGGCACCTGCAACTTGCAGATTCTTTAATCGAGCAGCATTTAGCATTACTGTTTCAGATGATCCTTGTTTATGGTGTAGTCCCTTTCAGTTCAGTTCAATTCGTTTATTAACAAAAAACAAATCACACACTGTAAACTAACTACACACTAAGAGTAGTTAGCACACCTTTGCCATTTTGTATCGGACAAATAACCCTCATCCTTAAAAAGGGCAAAAAAGACGTCAGTTTGGATACCAGCGAGGCTTAGGCAGAGAGCATGCTCTCTTTCTGCTTATAAATTTGCTGAAGGATATTGAAGAAAGAGGTGGTTTCTTGGTCTTATGTGCACTCGATGTTGCAAGAGCTTTTGACTCGTGTATATTTTGGCAGGTTTTACTTGAAGCCCTTTTGAAAGGTACTGGTGCTGCAGTAATCACTTGTTTAAGATACATGTATAGAAATATGAAACCCGGAATTAAAGATGGTAGTCAACTACTTCTGATTCTGAAAGGAGTACGCCAAGGAGCTCTGACTTCTCCAGTTTTGTTTAATAATTGTGTTACCGGTGCTCAGGATAAGCTGAACTGTATTTTTATCTTCAAAGGAGTTGATCTTTTGTTAGTTACGTTTGCAGATGACCTACTAAACCTTTCCTGTACTTTTCAAGGATGCTCTTCAGTTTCTCCAGAAGAGTACGAACACATTGGTTTGAGCTTTAATACTGATAAAACAGTTGTTCTACCATTCAACTATAAAGAGAATAGAAATTCAATAAGTCTATCCGGCTCTGAGGTTTCTTTTGCTTGCAGCCTTACTTGCCTGGGCATGCCTATTGGAGCAAACCTGAAAGAAACTGTAAACCTGGCAATTAAAAATTATGCCAGTAAGATCCTGGCCGTTTGATGCCTCCCTGGCATCAAACGTTTTGTATCTAAGTAGAGTTCACCGTTCTCGCTTATATAATGGCCTAACAGTTCCTCATTTACTTGCCCTTGCTCCAGTTTGGTCTTTCCTAATTGTGGAAAAGAAAGCAAGTTCATCTCCCTTACTTTAATTTTGCAAAGTATTTAATGGAACTTCCAACTTGGACAAGTAACTTTTTTCTGCAAGGAAAGTATCAATTGGTAAACCCAGCTGGAGTTGTTGAGAAGCGTATTTGTGATTTCACTGCCGAATGCTAGAAGTCTTCCCATCTTTCGTCATTTCTGTTTGTCCCTTCTTTGTAGTTGTCAAAATGTGTTTTTATTTCTTTTGTCTCTTTTTTTATTGATTTTTACTCTGTCTTTTTCTGGGCTTTCTGTCCAGTTATTTGTGATGGGTTATAAATAAAATGATGATGATGATGATGATAAGAGTAAAATGAAGTATTTTAGCTTACTGGTGAGCAGACGATTTATGAACTTACTAAGGGGGTCTGGGAGGGGGAGTGTACCGGAGGGGCTCTTGTAAACCTCCAGTTCAGTAATTTGGATCATAACTATTACAATAGTACCTGTTTTGCGCTTCAGAGCTTTCCCACTTAAGAAGTGGCACCAAAAGTGTAGTTTTAAGTGCTATATCGCACTTACAGATGGTAGAATTGATAAAAAAAAAAGCACGTAGATTTGAGTAATAGCTTTCAAATAAGCCATTAAACATTACTCTTAAAAGTTCTGCTAGCCCATTAGCCCCAGCTTTTCCACTTGAGACATGACAACAAAAGTGTTGTTTTAGTGCCATTTCGAGCTTGAAGATGGTGTAATTTATAGACAGATCGTAGATATGAGCAATATCTTCTATATGAGCTATAAAACAATTTGTCTACGATGTTCTGATAGCCTGCTAGCACCACCCCTCAATAAATAGCAGAAAAAGTGCTATTTTAGTGTTACATGGCACTTGTAGATGACACAATTTATGAAAATCACGTAGATATGAGAAATAGCTTTTAAATGAGCTAATAAGCATCTCTCTATGATCTTCTGGTAGCCCGCAAGGCTTGAAAAAAAACGAAAAAAAAAACAACCCGAAAACAAATCAGTGCTACCCATGCAAAAAAGAGATTTTCCTTGTTGTTCAAGAAGGGGAACTGTAATTTTTCTACATTAGGTTTTCAACCATGCTATTTCCATGCTTTTCATTTTGATCTTACGCCAATTTCGAGGGTTTGCAGGTTTTTTTTCAAAATCACCATAAATTTCTTTTCGCAATAAACTTTTACTTTTAAGACAAACCGAAATAATAATTACCATTCCTGAATCTGCGTCAGATGGCGTTTTCTAACTTTTAATCACTATGGGCTGTGGTTCGCTCTTTACTAGATTGTAGATCGCTCTTTACTTTGTTAATTTTCTCCAAGGAAAACTAAAAACTCCAAGAGGAAAATGGAAAACTTGGAAAACTCCAAGGAGAGCTAAGAGCTCATATGGCACTTATGACGAGGCCGGAAGAGCTAAGAGCCAAGAGCTCATATGGTATGAGCTCTAACAAAATTCTAAGTATCAATAGATTGATTTAAAAGGAAAATCAGAGGCTTATGCCGGCCGGGATTTAAAATAAGAGCTCTGAGTCACGATGTCCTTCTAAATATCAAAATTCGTTAAGATCCGATCACGCACTCGTAAGTTACAAATACCTCATTTTTTCTAATTTTTCCTCCCCCTTTAGCCCCCCAGATGGTCGAATCTGGGAAAACCGACTTTATCAAGTCAATTTGTGCAGCTCCCTGACACGCCTACCAATTTCATCGTCCTAGCACGTCCAAAAGCACCAAACTCGGCAAAGCACTGAACCCCTCCCCCAACTCCCCCAAAGAGAGCGAATCCAGTACGGTTACGTCAATCACGTATCTACAACATTTGCTTATTCTATCCACCAAGCTTCCTCCCGATTTCTCCACTCAAAGCGTTTTCTAAGATTTCCGATTTCCCCCTCCAACTCCCCCCAATGTCAACAGATCTGGTCGGGATTTGAAATAAGAGCTCTGAGACATGAATTCCTTCTAAATATCAAATTTCATTAAGATCCGGTCACCCATTCTTAAGTTAAAAATACCTAAATTTTTCTAATTTTTCAAAATTAACACTCCCCAGCTCCTCCAAAGAGGACGGATCCATTCCAATTATGACAATCACGTATCTAGAACTTGTGCTTATTCTTCCCATCAAGTTTCATCCCGATCTCTCCACTCTAAGCGTTTTCCAAGAATTATGTTTCCCTCCTCCAACCCCCTATGTCCCTGGATCCAATTCGAGTCGAAAATGACGTATCTGAGACATAAGATCCTTCTGTATATCAAGTTTCATTAAGATCTGATCACCTATTCGTAAGATAAAAATACCCCAATTTTCACGTTTTCCAAGAATTTCGGTTTCCCCCTCCAGCTCCCCCTAATGTCACAGGATCAGGTCGGGATTTAAAATAACAGTTTTAAAGTACAAGGTCCTTCTAAATATTCAGTTTCATTAAGATCTGATCACCCATTCGTAAGTTACAAATACCTCATTTTTCCGAATCAGCCCCCCCCCCAACTCCACCAAAGAGAATGGATCAAGTCCGGTTATGCCAGTCACGTATCTTAGACTTGTTTTTATTCTTCCCATCCAATTTCATCCTGATCTCTCCGCTTTGAGTATTTTCTAAGATTTCCGGTCCCCCCCCCCCAACTGCCCCCCGCCAATGACGCTGGATCCGGTTGAAATTTAAAATAAGAGATCTGAAATACGAGGTCCTTCTAAATATGAAGTTTCATGAATATCTGATCACTCCTTCGTAAGTTAAAAATACGTCATTTTTTCATTTTTCAGAATTAACCCCCCCCCCCTCCAATTCCCCAAAATAGACCGGATCCGTTCCAATTTCTTCAATCACGTATCTAAGACTTTTGCTTATTTTTCCCTCCAAGTTTCATCCCGATCCCTCCACTCTAAGTGTTTTCCACGATTTTAGGTCCCCCCCCAAACTCTCCCCAATGTCACCAGATCCGGTAGGGATTTAAAATAAGAGCTTTCAGACAAGATATCCTTCTAAATATCAAATTTTATTGAGATCTGATTACCCGTTCGTAAGCTAAAAATACTTCATTTTTTCTAATTTTTCAGAATTAACCCTCCCCGCCTCCCCTCCCCCAAATAGAGTGGATCCGTTCCGGTTTTGTCAATCATGCATCTAGGACTTGTGCTTATTTTTCTCACCAAGTTCCATACCGATCCCTCCACTCTAAGTGTTTTCCAAGATTTTAGGTTTCCTCTTCCCAACCGCCCCCTCCCCAACCCCAAATGTCACCAGATCCGGTCGGGATTTAAAATAAGAGCTCTGAGACACGATATCCTTCCAAACATCAAATTTCATTAAGATCTGATCAACCGTTCGTAAGTTAAAAATACTTCATTTTTTTCCGAATTAACCGGCCCCCCACTCCCCACCAGATGGCCAAATTGGGAAAAGGACTATTTCTAATTTAATCTGGTCTGGTCCCTGATAATCCTGCCAAATTTCATCGTCCTAGCTTACCTGGAAGTGCCTAAAATAGCAAAACCGGGACGGACAGACCGACAGAATTTGCGATTGCTGTATGTCACTTGGTTAATACCAAGTGCCATAAAAATTTATTTGCCATCCATGCAACCGATTTCTAACGCTTTTGTAAGAGCAGGCCTTCAAAACCTATTCTCGATAATTTATCAAACAAAATTGTTTTTTTTATATATTGTTAAGGACAGTATTTAGTTCATGTTCGTTTCTCCCTAGATACGAATATTTTCTTATGAAAAATTTCCTCACTATATTTTGAATTTTTGAACTTCTTTTGGAAATACAGCCAGCAATTAATTGTTGATAGACAACGTCTTTTTTTCTCCGCTTTCTGCTTTGAACAACTTTGGTGGAGAAGCGGATACATCCGGCGGCTAGCCATATCACCATAGGCGGTGGACTCTTCCTGTTTCTAGAAGCCACGGCTCATTGGTTGCACGGATACCAAGGAAACATGAATCATTGAACAATTTGATTGCCGCGGGCAAATAAAAACTTTTGGATGAAGAAACTCTGGTGCTGGTCCAAATAGGACAGACTGCGATGGATGACTTGGAAAAGAAACAAACGCGGTTATAGGGGGTGAAATAATAGGGATATTCCTTGGAAGGATGACTTCTTCGATAAAAATGGATAGGTTCCAGATAAATTCGTTTTCATATGGCAGTTTCATTTTCCTCTTGAATAAAATAGCGTTTCTTCTTTTCTTTAATCATGAGCTTAACTGCTTTAACCTAAAGATTTGTTAAATGTAAGATTTCTTCTTGGTTTCTAACTGACTATTAAATAGATGTCTTATTAAATTTGCGATATGTTCTCGACCTAAGGGGACCATGTTCAGTTCGTTGCGAAAGAAAATAATTCAGGTAGGTTAAAACGTGTTTCTAATAGAACAAAGTAAGTTTTGACAAACTTTTACGCTTTTCTTGAACAAAGATCAGGAACTTCAACATTCAAGCTCTCTCCTATGCATAATTTGCTTTTACTGCGTAATCCATATCCTCCTTGAATAGCATTTTTTCTTGCACAAATTTTATTAGCAAACCAACCCTGTAAAGAGCTAGTGTCTGTCACCAATCAATCCCTGTCAAACCTTGTCAGTCAATTGGCCAAGCTTAATCTGTATGTGGGATATAATCTGTATGTGCAAAAAGAATAGATGTTTGACAAAAAAAAAATCTTGCATCTTCAAAGTTTTCTCATCAAACAGTTCGTGGTTTACGAACTATTACTATCGAGCGACCCGGCTCAATAGTAACCAAAACTCTAAAAAATGGAATTTTGATACCAATAGCTACATCAAAAGAATCGCATTTTAATGCTGGTTTTAAATATATAAGTTTCATCAAGTTTAGTCTTACCCATTAAAAGTTACGAGCCTGAGAAAATTTGCGTTATTTTAGAAAATAGGGGGAAACGCCCCCTAAAGGTCATAGAATCTTAACGAAAATCACACCATCAGATTCAGCGTATCAGAGAACCCTACCATAGAAGTTTCGAGCTCCTATCTACAAAAATGTGGAATTTTGCATTTTTTGCCAGAAGGCAGATCACGGATGCGTGTTTATTTGTTTTTTTTTTTTTTTGTTTTTTTTTTTTTTTTCCCCAGGGGTGATCGTATCGACCCAGTTGTCCTAGAATGTTGCAAGAGGGCTCATTCTAACGGAAATGAAAAGTTCTAGTGCCCTTTTGAAGTGACCAAAAAAATTGGAGGGCACCTAGGCCCCCTCCCACGCTAATTATTTTCCCAAAGTCAACGGATCAAAATTTTGAGATAGCCATTTTATTCAGCGTAGTCGAAAAACCTTATAACCATGTCTTTGGGGACGACTTACTCCCCCACAGTCCCCGTGGGAGGGGCAACACGTTACAAACTTTGACCTGTGCTTACATATAGTAATGGTTATTGGGAAGTATACAGGCGTTTTCAGGAGGATTTTTTTGGTTTGGGGGAGGGGTTGAGAAGAGGGGGATATGCTGGGGGAACTTTCCTTCGAGAATTTGTAATGGGAGAAGAAAATTTCCATGAAGGGAGAGCAGGATTTACTAGCATTATTTAAAAAAAAACAATTAAAAAATAAAAGTGAAAAAGCTTTTTCAGCTGGAAGTAAGGAACAGCAATAAAACTTAAAACAAACAGAAATTATTACCCATATGAGGGGCTCACCTCCTTCTAATACCTCGCTCTTTACGCTAAAGTATTTTCGGTAATTTCAATTACCGAAATAATACTTATTCTACGGCTTTTGTGATTCAGGGGGTCATTCTTAATGAATTGGGATAAAATTTAAGCTTTAGTGTAAAGAGTGAGGTACTGACGATGGGGCGAATCCCCTCATATATGTAATAAAAACATGAGAATACAAAAGTTCTTTACGTAAGCTAATTTATAAGTTACGTAAATCTTTTACCAATAAAAAGATTCGTAAAAAATTAAAAGTTCTAGTTGCCTTTTTAATTAACCAAAAAATCGGGGGACAACTAGGCTTCGTCCCCCGCTCTTTTTTTCTCAAAATCATTCGATCAAAATTATGAGAAAGCCATTGAACCAAAAAAAAAAATGCAAATTTCGTTTTGATTATTCCTCTGCGGAGAGCCAAAATCAAAACATGCATTGATTCAAAAACGTTCAGAAATTAAATAAAAAAAACAAGTTTTTTCAACTGAAAGTAAGGAGTGACATCAAAACTTAAAACGCACAGAAATTACTTCGTATATGAAAGAGACTGCTTCCTCATCAACGCCCCGCTCTTTACGCTAAAGTTTTTTACTGTTTTAGAAAGAAGAATTGAGAGAAAGAGTCAAACTTTAGCGTAAAGAGCGGGGCGTTGATGAGGAAGCAGCCTCTTTCATATACGAAGTAATTTCTGTGCGTTTTAAGTTTTGATGTCACTCCTTACTTTCAGTTGAAAAAACTTGTTTTTTTTATTTAATTTGTCTTAAGACCCAGTAACGATACTTTTCCCAATAAATAATTTGAAGCGGTTGAAATGTCCTTACTTCTGAGAATTCCATTTTCGGTAAAAAAAAAAAAAATACTAAACCCTGTTGAACTCAACCCTTATTTAATTCAACTTTATTCAACTCAACCTAGTGTAACTTAGTCCCCATCGAACTCGGCCCATTTAAATCAGTCCCCATTCTGCTCAACCCCATTTTACCTCACCTGCTGTAGGGGTTGAATTGAATTGGGGTTGAGTTAAATGAGAATTGGATTGAACGGGGATTGAGCTGCATCAGGATAGAATTGAACGGTGGTGATGGGGTTGAGATGAATGAGGAATGGGTTTTATGGGGTTTAAGGTGAACAGTGATTAAACTGAATGGGACTTGAGCTAAATGAGGGCTGAATTAAACGGGGGTTGAGTTGAAAGGGCAGTTGAGTTGGACGAAGCTTGAGTTAAACAGGGTTGATTTACTTGGGAACCCGAAAAAGAAAAAGAAAACTTACCTAGGGTGACAATAAAGGTAAATAAACAGAATACATTGGAGAAAAAAGGCGTTAATGGGCCCAAAGTAAAGAGGAGGAAATTTTAATGTCAATCAATTATTGAGTAACTCGGTAATAAAAGTGTCCAAACTTTTCATGTCTCTATGGGTGTTTAAAGAGGTGTGGAAATGGAAAAAAATCTAAGAAATAGGCGGAGACAATCAGGGTTAAACTGGATTATGGAGCCCAGAAAGGTTGTTTTGTGTTCAGACATCTTGTTTCCAAAACCTAAACGAAGGCCAGTCATTTTTTTCTTTTAAAGAGATCTTTTCTCGAAGAGACCTTTTATAAAACTATTCCAAAAAATCTTTGTAAAACTTTTCCAAGTCAAATCGTAATTCAAACCAAAAAAGAACATAAATCACTATCAATGAATAATTTAAAACTAAAACGAACAGAAAGAACAATGAATAATCAAGTTTAACTTCAAACGAACAAAAATTACCAAAAACAGATTTGTTTCTAGGTGAGGCTCCCTTGTTCTGAAACTTTAATTAAGGTGTCTTCATTGCCGGTAATTTTTAGCAGATCAGCATAAAAAAAAGAATATTTTGCACTAAGAATCAACACAGTCACATTTTTTCAGACATTTATTGTCCTTGATAAGTTCCCCTTGCACCCCCCCCCCAAAAAAAAATAACAGTTAGCTTTAAATTTTTGGATAAAAGGGCTATCTCAAATTTTTGATCGAGTTTTGGAGAAGGGCAACTAGGAAGGGCGTGGGAAAGGGGACCTGGGTACCCTCGGATTAGATTTGCCTCATAAAAAGAGCAGTACAAAGTTCAATTTCAAACCCAATGAGCCCCCTCTGACGTTTCTGTGGCAACACTTTCTATGCCAAGTGACATGGGAAAAAGATATGATATTCAAGCCACTTCGCTCTTTACTTAGGCGGTGATACTACACTGCCTGTGAAAACATAACTGTCCTGCCTAGGATTAGCTGTCACAGCTTAGTTTTATTTTTGTACACCAGTGATGTGGAGTAGAAGCAGAACCATGACACAGAATGCAGGGACGCACTAATTTATAGGGTGTTGTAACCCTAAATTTATAACCCTAATCTAAGAGAAGCGTATATAGTAAATTTTCTAGAATTTTGAAGTGAAAATTATGATCATTTACACAGGTATCTACTTATTTACTTTAACGTAAGGTCAGGTAGGTGTGCATAGTGAGAGACTTTCAGAGCTCCCAAGCCAAAAGTGCACATAATCTTCCTGTTGAAAAATAAGACAGATATTTTGACTAAAAACAAAAACTGTCGATTAACATCTCTTTGGATTCTACGAACTCTTAACCACTTTTTGGCATATAGAGCTTCCTTTCACTATACTCAAATTTACCCTAAGATTTGAACGCTTAGAAGTTCTGGTAGGAGGTTTTCAAAAAATAAAAACATATTCGAAGGAGCAACTTCTTTCCACTTAAAACCCCAAAATATATCTTTCAGAGATTTTAATTTAAAATACCTAACCTGCCCCGGTACCCCCTCAAGAGAGCAAGTGCGTCGTAACAAGCTGTGTTATATTTTTTTTCCTGACACTCTCCAAGACACACGAATGCGTAGTTCTTTTTTGTTGTTTTTGTTGTTTTCTTCCTTTGCACTTTACTGTGAACATCCTGTACATAACAACTCTCCAACAAGAACAATCATTAAATAAAAACATGGCATCGTATCAATTTAAACTTGCAAATTAAAATAGTTTTGGTACTTAGAATGCTGAGAGCTATTTCATCTACTGGAATAGAGAAAATAAAGAACAAAAATTTATTCATAACTGGGCATCTGTTTTAAGCCACAGGTAGTAATTACGCAGCCATTACATTTAAAAACATTATTTTTTTATTACACTAGAAAAATCCCTTCCACCTGAAAGGAAAAACAATGTTAAAAACTAAAGAGGAGAGAAGTTACCGTGAATATAAGAGTTCTTTCAACGTTCTTCAACCACAGCTTCTTACAATAAAGTTTATCCTGTGCTCTGACAGTTTGTGAGTTTAACAAAACTGTGGGCTAATTAAAACAGTATTCACAAAATTAATTTTTTTTTTTTTTACAGAACTCTCTTTATTAACTACTAATTACAAAAACTATAAATACACACAGCTTTAATTTAGCACTAAGGTATTAAGCCTTTCAAAACAGTTGAACTGAGAATTTCACTCTTTTCCGTATTGCTAAAACAATCAAATTATTCAAACAAATATACATAAATAAGCAGATTTTTTTTTAATGAAAAGTTGCACAAATGAAAAGTTTAGAATTTTGTGTTGTTTTCATAAGAGTGTAAGCACAACTTTTGTATTCCAAAGTTTGAGGGAGGTGGTATCCAACTTCCTAAAACTTAAGATATTTTTTACTGGCCTTAAATTTGAACTTCTCATTATTTTCGTGTGAAAAGACTTTTTTGCTATATAATTTCTTTTCGTGTTAATTTTTATTGATAATAAATACATAGTATAATTTGCCAATAATGTTAACACACCAGCGCTTTGAATTCCGATGTTTAAAATCGAATGTAAGGGCTTTCCGATCATAGCGAATAGAAATCCTAACGTGATTTAAGCTCAAAGAAAGTGCAACATGCTTGTAATTCTGCAGCAAGACCGGCTTGGGGAGGCAAAGAGAGGGAATAGAGGCTCCACGGGCTCAATTTATTCCCCCAATTATGCTAATTGGAGACTATAAGACAATTGCTCCAGTAAAGTGCCAAATGCCTTTGCTGCAACTAAGAAGCTTGCGATAGCAGAGGGGGAAAAGTATTGGAGATGTCATCGGACCACTTCGAACTTCAAGAAAATCTTTACATGATTCTGTCTCAAACAGGGTGTAGCGTACGACAAATCTGCCTTTCTTAAAAAATAGGGGGAAAAATAAAGAGCAATGGTGGAATAGATCTGTCAGAGGTGTTGGAGAGACCCCAATAAACTTTTGTCCTCCAGCCACAGACATTAAAACCCCTTGCATTATTTTGGCTCAAACGAAGTGCAACATCACTAACTTTTAGCAAAGAATTCGGGCATGGGAAGAATACGGAACAGGGTACATCTAGGGACATAAATTGGGGAGGGGGGAGATGATACTTACCCCCGCCCAATATTTTTAAAATACCTTTTCGGTGGATACTTTCATTGAAAAATGCCTTTGTTTCTGTATTTTCATTGAAAGCATTAAAAAAGAAACAATAAATTTGTCCCCCCCCCCTATATTTTAAAATATGTAAAACTTCGTGAATTGACGCCACTTCACTAGTGGCCCATTTCAACGTTTATACCGTGTAAATTAGAAATTCTTGCGTAAATAAGCTGTAATGTCTCCACATTTTTCCAAAACAGTTGGAGGGAGAGAGTTTTGGAGGCATTCTAGGCTCACTTTTTGCCTGTAATAATATAGGTCGAAAATTTTGGCATGATTGGGCATGAAACAAGTTACATCATACCGATTTTTTCGCAAAACATTCGACAATGAGAAGGAGGTATGGGATATGGTTGCCTTGTCTTAACGCCGAACTAGGCTTATTTCATTATGCATAGTCAATATCTGATCTTTTCCGAAAGACACTGCATCAATGAAGTTTCCAACCCCTCCAAATGGCCGGAAGAATATTCAGGAAAACAACTTGTAATATGCTTTCAGCAGCTCTTCTAGGACTAAATATAAAAGCAATTTTTTCAAGTGAAAGTAAAGAGTGGTATTAAAATTCAAAAATGAACAGAAATTATCATGCGTATGGGGGCCTGCTTTTCCGTCAAACCCCCGCTGCTTTACTAAAATATAACTAGTAATTAACTGAAAGTGTTTTAGAGTGCCAAAAAATATAGGCCACATTCGTTTTATTTAATAATTGCTTTTCAGGACACTTAAACATTTATGACCAAAAAAGGCACTGGGAAATTACAACAAACAAAACAACCAAAAATAATTTATAAAGGAGCATTTTAACATAAACACATTTACAAAATTACAAGCCAATAATGCATTAAAACTTTCAAAGTGTTCCATACTTCTTTTACTTCAAACCAGAAACACTGCTGTAATAATTAGGGAGCCATCTCTCCTTAGCATCCGTATTAAATGCTTAGTCCAAATATATTACTCCAAATGAAAACAGCGCCACAGGTCAATTCTCATCTTCACAGGGACCTGAAAGATGTCTTACGACAAATTGAAAATATAGCTCTATAAATACATTTCTGGAGGGTTTAAAGGACTCTTCCCCTAAATAAGACTCAGTGAGCTTCTCCATCCCCTAATCTCAGAAAGGGCTAGTGGCGTCGGTTTGAACCTTTCACGAGTTTTCTATCCAAACTATGACTTCAATTAGCGCTGCAGGGTCACCTCGAGGAATGGTACTCCTTAAGGAAATTATAGCCTAGTAAATGCAAAGCCTTTATACTGGATTCTGATTAATGGACAATACTTCTGGGTCTCTTTTTTTGGTAGGCTTTTTCGGACTGAGAAACTTCTTCCTAGTTAAGTATATTTTTAGGCATGAATGTATAATGAGTCGGAGGTATTAGGCTTGAGATTGCTTCTGCAGGATTTCGACTCTTTCTTATAGAAGAGTATTTCCAAGTGTGGAAAACGATGCTGTAAGCAAGACAAGACTAGGGTTGCACAAAGTATCCATTCATACTGGAGGTCCCAGGAAAAAAGAAGAGTTTACCTGCACCTTTAGGGTAGGGCCATTTTTTTTCTTGTGCTCTGCAATTCATTTGACCGGTGGCCTAAAGGACACAAGCTTTGGGCTGATCAAAAGATATAGCTTTCGGCCCTTTTCAGGTCTTTCTTTTGGGGGGACTATGCCCCTGAATCAATTTATTCTATATTTAGTTCCTCTTTGCCCGGGGACTGTCGGCTGCAAGTTTTAAACTGATCAAAGAAAACTATGTTTATGGCCCATTACTGAGCCCCATAACACCCTACTCCTGATACAAAATGTGTGGATACCTTAGCTCAAACAATAATCCTTATAAGTGTCTAGCCAATCGGGAAAACGGTTTTTACTATTTTTGAGGCACAATTTTGACAGGGACCTTTGCCATAAACTAAAGTTTATCTATGCATTAGAGTCCACTTGGCTAGTGACTAACAGTCACAAGTTTCAAGTCGTTCATGAATAGTTTGCTGACCATTTTTTAGGTTCCCATTTTTATATGAATTTTTTTTAACTGAAAAAAAAAGGGATCCCGTCGACCCATACTTTTAGAAGCAATATACAAGCCAGTCAAGAATATTTTTCTTGGTGCCAGTGTTTGGGTGTCCGTGTACACAAACAAAATTGTTTTTGTAAATGATGGTTCCTTTGGCCCATCTTATCTTTTTTGATATTTCTCCTTCTGCATTTGGGTCCCCTTATTCCAAGGACGTAGGGACACTAGTTCAAAGCTAAAGGATGAAACAAATTATATTACTTTTCTGGGCCCTATTCTTATGGGCTGCGTACCCAAACAATGTTTTTGGTACATAAGGTTTCTCTTTGCCTGTAACTTATGGCTGTAAGTTTCAGACTGATCAGGAACAAAAAGTTGTTGGGCATTTCCGGTTCTCCTAATGTCCTTAACGCTACCTTAAAAATGATAGGATCCACTTAGTCCCAGGCCACAAGGCATGACGCCGGAATGGCTGGGTCTTAGTGCCCTAGCCTTTCCTCCCGAAGTCTTAATTTCTTTTGAATTTCTGCGCCGTTCTTATCAAAATAAATATATATAAAAATTTGTAACTGAAAGTAAGGAGCGACATTAAAACTTAAGCAGAACAGAAATTATTCCGTATATGAAAGGGACTGTCCCCTCCTCAACACTTCGCTCTTTATGCTAAGGTTTGACTCTTTCATAGCACTACTTTTTGAACCAATAAAAACTTTAGCGAAAAAAGCAAAGCGTTGATGAGGAGACAGTCCCTTTCATATGCAGAATAATTTCTGTTCGTTTTAAGTTTTAATGTCACTCCTTACTTACAGTTAAAAAACTGGTTTTTAAAATTATAATTTATGAACGTTTCTCAATTAATGCAGGTTCGAATTTGGCTCACCGTACATTGAGAATTAAAACAACATTTGCATATTAATCTTGGCAGATTTATTCCGGATATGAAGGGTTGCCCTTTCCCTAATGCCTTGCTCTTTACGCTAAAGCTGTTAGCACTTTTGAAAAAGCTTCCTATTCTAATTAAATGGCCCCCTGTTTCAAATTAGTAAACTGCCAAACTTTAGCTTAAAGAGGAAGGTATTGAGGAGGGGCAACCCTTCAAATGTGGAATAATTTCTGTTCGTTTTTCAAATAATGCCGGTAAATCTGGCTCACCCTCTGTAAAGTATACTCTCCCCCTCATGGAAAACTCCTCCATAGAAATTTCATCCAACATAAAGTGCCCCCCCCCTGACAAATTCCCTCCATATAGTTCCATCCTCACTGAGTATTCCCCTCCCCGTAAATTTGCTTGTGGAGGATTGACTCTGGAAAATCTTCCCTGGTATTCTTTTATTTGAATAAGACTTTAATTTCTAATCGGTTTTTCGATCACTCCAGAAATGCTCTTGCCGTGGAAATTATTTCCCAGAAAATAAAATACGTGGAAAAAAGCCCTTGGATAATTCCCTCGGAATATCTCCACATAAGAAATTTGGCAAAGAGAATGTAAGATAATTAAAAAGAATTTCGTATGGTAATTCTGTCAAAATCCCCAAACGTAACATTTACCCAGGAATATTCACTTACTGGAAATTTCACTTCCCAAGGTATATTCTCCCCATAGAAATCCTACCCCAAGCATACCCCCCCAAAAAAAAACAAATGGATATATACTTCCCAATAACAAATACTATGCATAAACAATGGGTTAATTTCATAACTTACAGGCCTCTCCCTGCGGACTGAGGGGGGTCTTTTACACCTAAAGACACAATTTTTTAGATATTTCAACTATACTGAACAAAATGGCTATATCAAAACTTCATATGAGTCCTCTCCTGATATTTTAGGACCAGTGGATCGATAGGATTACCCCCTAAAAAAAATAAAAAAAAGACAAGAAAATAAATAAACACGCATCCGTGATCTTTCTTCTGGCAAAAAAAAAATCCACATTTTCGCAGACTTACAATTCATTACCACGAACTGTTTTATTACTATTTTTTTCTTATTTATGGGTCCCAATGAAAAATTCTTGCGTATAATCCTGCTTAAAATTTAGAATTAAAAAAAAAATTAACTTAAAATTTTCAAGCCAATCAGAAAAAAAATAATTAGAAATTAAATAAGAAGACAAGTTTTTTCAACTGAAAGTAAGGAGAAACATTAAAAAAAATACAAACAGAAATTATTACGTGTATAAGGGGGTGCGGCCCATCGTCAATACCTCGCTCTTTACGCTAAAGTTTTTTAGTCCTTTCAAAAGAGCTATTTATTCTCATTAATCGGCCTTTGTGATTCAGGGGTCATTCTTAAAGAATTAGAACAAAATTTGAACTTTAGCATAAAGAGCGGGGTTTTGACGAGGGGGCGCACCCCTCATATATTTCTATTAGAGGGGGCAAACCCCTCTTATATTTCTATTATACCAAAAGTTACATTAAAAACGAACAGCCTTTAGAAACAAAAAACAATTTTTGTTAAACTAGGCAAGTTTTCTCAGGCTCATAATTCTTAAAGCATAATTTTAAATTAATGATATTTATAAATTTGGAATCACCGTAAATGGGAGGCTTTTGATGTATGGATTTTATAGACAGAGCATTCCTGATGAAAGTAAACAGCGAAGTTGAAACTTAAACTAGCAAAAGAAAACAAACACGTTTTTTTAACTGAATATTAAACGAATATTAAAACTTGAAAAAGAACAGAAATTGTTCCGTGCATGAGGGCTGCCCCCCCCCTCTAACCGCCGCTCTTTACGCTAAAGTTTAACATTTTTCTCAATCCTTTAAGAACGACCGCTGAAACACAAGGGCCTTTAAATTGGGATAAGAAGCTTTTTAAAGCACTGAAAAACTTTAGAGTAACGAGCGAGAAGCAGAGGAGAGGGAACCCCTTTTCTTATATGGAAAATTTTCCTTTTTTTAAGCTTTTATGTTACTCATTACATTCAACGGAAAAAACTTGTTGTTTTTTGCAATTCCTGATCGTCTTTCAAATTGTTCCAGAAAATTCCCCCCAGGAACAAGCATGTGAGCATTGACATACGCTTTTTTAAGCATGCGTTAACCCTCCTCCCTCTACATAATAACCCACGTTCTATCCATCATAATTGCTGATGGACAATGATATGTCACTAAAAGTAATTTCTTGAAAAATAAAGTGGATCAACTTGGTTGTTCGATCAAGCATTAATAAGATAGATTAACAAGATTCAATCAAGCATTAGTAAGATTAATAAGATAATAAATATATATATTTACCATTTATTTTATATAAACTAGATTAAGTGACTTCTCAGGATCGAATACGGCATCGTACTGCATTACTTTCTCTGCTACTGAGAAACTCAGAATATGAAGTTATAGAGTTTTGATACTCATAAGTAAATTGGCTATCTCTTGTCAATGAATGTTAACTCTTGTTAGTGGCTTCACTGGGGCAAAATCGTAGTTTGGTGCCATAGAATTGCATAAAACGCCACTTTACCGTAAAAAAAACTCTTTTTGGTACTAAAAAGAGCATGAAAAATGCAAAATTCCACGTATTAGTAGATGGAAGATTTGAACATCAACAGTAGCGTTCTCTGATATACTGAATTTGATGGTATTATTTTCAGAAGGATGGTGTCCCCCTTTTTTCGAAAATCAGGTAATTTTTCTCAGGGTTGTAGTTTTTGATTCGTAACGTTAAACTTAATAAATCTTAAATATTTGGAATCAGCCTAAAAGGAAAATCCTTTTTATGTACTAATTGTTACCAAAGTTATCTATTAAGAGTTTCGGTTACTATTCCACAAAGAAGCTCCTTGCTTACAGTTGGTTACTACGGACTGTTGAGTTCTCCTAATTTGGTGCGACTTATAGAATATCATTTTTTGGATAAATGCCACAGAACACATTAGTCCAGGAAGTCTTAGGGAAAGATCAGTTTTACAGATATAACTTCACAGCTTTAAATTCTCGGTACCGTAGGTGCAATAACAAAAGTATTCGGCTAGCAAAACTAAATTCTATTTTTTGCGTGGATTTTGTATCTTCAGTAAAACTAGTTTATTATGAAAATTAGTCTATGTTCATCTAAGTTTCAACTTCGCTCTTTCCTTCCATCTGAAAAACTTTGCCCAAAAAATATTAATTTTTGCTTGTTTTTAGTTTTACTTAATATACACAAGAATCCTGACAAAAATATCTTTGTCAAACTTAGGTGATGAAACCAAAAAAAAGTTAACTTTAGTTTTTGCTAAAACAGGGCATTAGGCTAAATATGGATCTTACTTGTTATTTCTCTCAAACTTTCCCACGAAAGCCGTCCTGGCCGAGTGGATTGATGCGCTGGATTCAGGATCCTTTGTCTGAGAGGACGCGGGTCGGAATCCCAGCGTACCCAATTGTTCAGTTTGGGACGAGGGTCAGTGGTGTGACTCTATAAGCTTAGCCAGAGTCGACCCATCTCTAAATGGGTACCTGGAGAACTCTGGGGAAGGTAAACAGGAAGGGTGTGCGAAAGCACAGGATGGTTGGCCCCCAACCCTCATTGCACTTCCTGGCTGAAGAGCCAAGAAACGGAGATCAGCATCGCCGGTACGGACTGTAAAGTCTAATGCCGTATCCTTTACCTTTTTTTCCACGAAACATTTGCAACTTCATTATGTGTACTAGATAAAATTCCCAAGGGTATATTATCACCGTTATCCTTGAGAAGGGGCAGACAGAATATACAACTATTTGCGACAAGTACTTGTTTAAACTACATTATACATCTTTGCAACACCAAAGACCACAGTCCTCTATTAGGTAAAAGCACATAGGGGGGGGGGGCAAATTCGTCAAAGTGACAGAACGGGCATAGTCTATAAAAGTAAAAAAAAAATTTCGGTCATGAAAACTACCTTCTATGTTTTAAAGAGAGCAATAGAATCAGACGAACAGAACTTTCTGGAATTAGCTCAAGTATCAGCTCCTGAAATTTTGGGATATTGAATTCACCGAACTCAACTAATTTATTTAATTTATTGAAAAATTTATCCAGAAGACAATTTGTTTACACTGGGTGCCTATGAAGGGATTTGTTTTGAATAAGAAATTTTTTTTAATTAATTTTATGCGAAATAATTTTTTTTACGAGACTATGTTAGTGATTGAATGATTATTGTATTTAAGTAGATCATCAAACACCTTATTGAATGATGTTTTTATTTCTTGACCATCTCTTTACGGACGTTTACCATTTTTTATCCCCTCCCCAAAATAATGGCTTGTGCACGTGTACTAAAATATGTAGAACAAAGGATACCCAAACGTACATAAGAAACAAAGTTTATTAAATCTCAATGCCCTTTGGAGTGTGAGAAGTGGAGTTAAACACTTTATAAGATTTCAACTAATGTTAAGGAATATTGTTTGTCGTGTACGTAGGAGGAAAATTATAACAGAAATCGTAAAAAGGCTTAAGATTTATTTTTTTGTGGGGGGGGGAGGAATGAATTTTATATGTAGCTTTTAAATAGTTTTCGAATTATTGGTAATTTTATAATTTTTACTCATTGTCGTATCTGATCCAAGTTCCTATGTTGTGATCTCTATCTTGACTCAGAAAAGGCGTAATTTACATTTAAATGTGCCTTGTCGGGGTTACCCAGTGTTGCCATCCCTAGTAATTTTCCACTATTTCTAGTGATATTTTTTTGACTAAACAACCTACAAAATTTGGTTGGGTGAGGACACCCCCGTAAAAAATCGATTCACTACTCTTACAATACCAGTGCTAAAATGCCATTTTACTTGATTTTTAATAATATTAACGATTAAGCAAGTATTTGGTTAACGGTTCTTGACCATGAAGAATCGATTTGCTTATAAGAATTTGGTTTTTTGTTACATTTTGGTCATGTTTCGGGCATAATTGAATTTTTGTATCCCAGAATAGTAGAAACCAACACTTTGTTGTGGCCTGATCCCTTTCGCTTCTTAGAAAAGGCAATATATACTTTTATTTTCTTTGCGCTATTCTAAGCCCACTGATTTTACAAGGTCATCTCTGGGGAAAACAATAGAAAAAAGAGACAACAGTGCGAACCATACGAAAATGTGATTTTCCTAGTTGTTCATGATGGAGAACTGTAAACCTACAATTCAGGGTTTTCGATAATAACAATTTCGATAGTATATTTCCTTTTTCAATTAAATATCATTTTTCAGGGGTTTAAGGCTCTTTTTCTAGGTTCTAAGGAAGCTCTTCTCATAATTACAAATTGCTCTTCATAGGACATTGAAAGCTTCTATTTTTAAAATAGTGTCAGAGGAAAGCATTTCTCACTATACAGTTTCTTTAAAAGCCAATTTATTAATTTTAGTTACTATTGGCCGTGATTTGCTTTTGTCTACAAAATTTCCTGCTTTAGAGTTTTCGAAATCCCCGCTTCTTACTTACTTTTTTTTTTATCAAGAACTGTCTCTTTATTGACCAACGTTATAAGAAATGGCATCTTTCTTAGTTCAAAAATGAATTCCCATATACTGGCCCACTTTCGTCCCTAAATGTCGTTTCTTCCAGGTTTCCTATCTTCATCAAACAGTTCGTGGTAACGAACTGTAGTAAGGAGCGACCGGGCTCAATAGTAACCGAAACTCTAAAAAATGGAATTTTGATACCAATAGTTACATCAAAAGAATCGCCTTTTAATGCTGATTTTAAATATATAGGTTTCATCAAGATCAGTTATACCCATCAAAAGCTACGAGCCTGAGAAAAATTTGCATCATTTTAAAAGATATGGGGAAACACCCCCTTAAAAGTCATACAATCTTAACGAAAATCACACCATCAGATTCAGCGTATCAGAGAACCTTATTGTAGAAGTTTCAAGCTCCTATCTACAAAAATGTGGAATTTCGCAATTTTTGCCAGAAGACAGATCACGGATGCGTGTTTATTTGTTTTTTTTTTTTGTTGTTGTTTTTTTCCCAGGGGTCATCGTATCGACCCAGTGGTCCTAGAATCTTGCAAGATGGCTCATTCTAACATAAAATTAAAAGTTCTAGTGCCCTTTTTAAGTGACCAAAAGAATTGGAGGGCACCTAGGCCCCCTCCCATGCTCATTTTTTCCCAAAGGTCACCGGACCAAAATTCTGAGATAGCCATTTTATTCACCGTAGTCGAAAAACCTTATAATTATGTCTTTGGGGGCGACTTACTCCCCCACAGTCCCAGTGGGAGGGGATACAAGTTACAAACTTTGACCAGTGCTTACATATAGTAATGGTTATTTGGAAGTGTACAGACGTTTTCAGGGGGATTTCTAGGCTGGGTGGCGTTTGAGAAGAAGGAGATATGTTGGGGGAGCTTTCCTTGGAGGAATTTATCGTGGAGGAAGAAAATTTTCACGAAGGGAGCGGAGGATTTTCTAGTGTTATGTAAAAAAAAAACAATGAAAAAATAAATATGATAAAGTTTTTTCAACTGAAAGTAAGGAGAAGCACTAAAACTTAAAGCGAACAGAAATTATGACGCATATGATGGGCTCACCTCCTCCTAATACCCCGCTCTTTACACTAAAGTATTTTTAGTAATTTCAACTATTTATTCTACGGCTTTTGTGATTCAGGGGTCATTCTTAAGAAATTGG
The DNA here is from genome assembly GCF_032884065.1 of Artemia franciscana. Taxonomy (NCBI): domain Eukaryota; kingdom Metazoa; phylum Arthropoda; class Branchiopoda; order Anostraca; family Artemiidae; genus Artemia; species Artemia franciscana. Next base: position 19,019,433 of record NC_088878.1, read on the forward strand.
GAGAAAGTTTAAGCTTTAGTGTTTAGAGCGAGGTACTGACGAAGAGGGTGAACAAGAGGACACAGAAGTTCGCTACGTAAGGTAATTTGTAAGTTACGTATATCTTTTACTAGTAAAAACATTCGTAAAAAATTAAAAGTTCTAGTTGCCTTTTTAAGTAACCAAAAAATCGGAGGGCAACTAGGCCTCCTCCCCCGCTCTCAAAATAAAACATGCATTGACTCAAAAACTTTCAGAAATTAAATAAAAAAACAAGTTTTTTAAAATGAAAGTAAGGAGCGACATTAAAACTTAAAACGAACAGCAATTACTCTGTATATGAAATGGGTTTTCCCCTCCGCAATCCCTCGCTCTTTACGCAAAAGTTTTTAATTGTTTTAAGAATTAGAATTGTGGCAAAGAGTCAAACTTTAACATAAAGAGCGAGGGATTGCGGAGGGGAAAACACATTTCATATACGGAGTAATTTCTGTTCGTTTTAAGTTTTAATGTCGCTCCTTACTTTCATTTCAAAAAACTTGTTTTTTTTATTTAATTCATAGTAATTTCCGCTCGTTTTAGGTGTGACGACTTGGTATGAGCTATTTTCCACTTGTTTTATCTGTTTTCATTGAAAAACTCTTTCCACGATTCATTATGAGTTAAAACTTAATCATTTTAACTTCATGCCATCTTTTTCTAGTTTTGTTGTTTGTTATAAACTTGTGAAATTTCTAAAACTGAAAAAAAGATCGTCTGTGCAGGCAAAAAGAAATGAACACATTTCCTTCAGTATCGCTAATACAGATTTAAATACACAAAATACAATTTTATAGAAATATAGGAGAAAATGGAAAAATAATATGAATCACTTGATAGGAAGTACGTTCATAAATCGAGAGATTTATCTGCTGATGACGGTTTCTGTGTATGTGACCGAAATATCCAGAATTTGTATCATTGTTCTTCACTGCATAATAAAAGCATTATCAATAGCAGAAATGTTATTTGGACTTTATACCTAAAATTCTTTTCTAACTAAATAAATCTAAAAGAATTTTTAAATTTGTAGAATAACGATTTCATTTATTAAGAACGATCGATTTTATATAAACCATTACAATAATGCCACTTACTTTAACAACAAAAAACTGGTCTTCCATCATTAAAACGTTAAAATATACATATCTTACATAGTATATACATATTCTAACATAACAATTCATCTCTTCACGAAAAATCCTAAAATTTAGCAGCTTAAAATACAAAACAAATGAAAAAGAATAAATACGCAAGAAGATGCAACTTTAATTGTTGGGTAGTTGTAACATAACCGCAGTGTTCAATCATTATTTTGCCTTTTTTAGCCCTTTTTAGGCTGAAAGTGGAAAATTTTAAAGCAATAAATTATAAAATAAACCACATGCATCTACTTGTGTTTGTTACATGTACGTATTTTACAAGATGACTCTGCAACTGTAGAATCGAATGATCTACAAGAAATGAATAGATATTCATGATAAAAAAAACACTAAGTATATTATATTGAATTGTCTTGAGACTTTTTGAATTATCAAACTTTAGCACTGATTAAAATCTAATAACTTCATTGTTGTTTTCTTTCTTAAATAGTGAAATTAAAAAAATTAAGACCAATAAAATACCACAGACATATCTAAAAATAACAAAGTAACATCTGACGTAATAATGAAAAGAAAGACAAATGCACTAAACTTGGGCCATGTTCCCTAGTACTTACTGCAATTAAGACTTAATTGAATTTGACCTTTTTACAGACTTTTGAGTTATAAACAGCAATGCCAATCGATCAATGGATGTTCTTGTATCGATTCATCCACAATAAGCCCGAAACCTTTTATAAAGAAGGAGAGCGTTATCATTGTACTCTGATAACTAGCTTGTTAGTATTATAAAACTATATTGGAGATTTTCTATCCATCTAGCTTATGGGAAGGAAAAAAAATTCACCTATTAGAATAAAAAAAACTCCAAAAAGAGACGCCAAAAAAGTGCTGCAAGAAGTATTATGGAACATGCTCTCAAGCTTTTCAATTGTAATGCAAACTTTGTTGTTTCCAGCGAAGATGTGACAATATGGGAAAGATTTTACAAAATTCGAGTGAATAGATACTTTTTTTCTAACTAATTATTGATAGAGTCAATTCATGAAAATTTAGGGGGGGGGGCAAACATTATTTTTCAGAATCAATGGGAGGGGAGACAAATTTGCCATTTTTCCATTTTTTAATGCAAAAACCAAGACAAACCGATTGTCAATGAAAATATCCCCTCCTTAAAAATAAGTTGTTTTCGAAATATAGGGTACAAAAACTTAGGGGGAGCAAGTGTCCCCCCTACCTTCCCCGAGTGAGACCACTTTCAATTTGTTATGCCATAGAAGTACTATCATTTGTTGTTGCTAAGTTTTCGTTGTCACAAATTTACAACTGGCAACAAAAGCAACCAAATAGAACTAATTTTCTTCTTATTACTATGCCACATCTTTGCTAGGTATATAATCTTTAAATGTAACCACAATAAAGCACAACAAACTGTGGTAAACTTCAATATCATTGTCTGAAGCTTAGAATTCATGAGAACAGAATAATTGCCTTCTATTGGTTGCACCCATCTCAGCATTTAGACTGGGTATCAAATATCCAAACACAAGGGTTTCTTTGGACATACCAGATAAAAGCTGTCATTAAAGTACCCTCACGATGATTTGGCGCCCCTAATTTGAAATCTGAAGATTTTTCATTGAGATAAAATCAATGCCTGATAACTTCATTGTAATAAAAGAATGATTATTTATTTTTTGCTGATGATTGGGCAGTGCTAAAGGACAAAATATATTCCTAGATTTGACTTTCTGGAAAACTTTGAAAATCAAATAACTAATGTATATCTGCATCCTATTAGGAATGATGAATTTATAAGTACCAGGTATGTATACAGGATTTAGGTTTTTGGGCTACTTTCCTCCTCCGCCCGACACCTTGAGATTTAAAAAAAATTTCTACAAATATTTTACATTTTCCTTACAGTTTGTCAATTAATTACGCTTTTCTCAAATCTACACCCAGTCCAGAAATAATTTATAAATATCTGCCAGCTTAGGACTCTACTCGGAGAAATATATTTAAGATAGTTATGAAGCTGGTATTTGAAATTCATGTTAAGATTTAGAAATTGGCATTATTTTTTTTACTCTGCAAGGCAAGTGCTATCTAGGAACACAATTCTCCACGAGAAAAGACTACTTATTTTATTAACTAATATTGTCAGATGCGAAATTCTGATAAAACTAACTGTCAAATGATTTTTAATTGCTAAAATACCATTGTTTTTGTTACACGTTTGTACCTACGCCACCACTAATTATGCTTTATTGTTGGGCAAAATGTTTATTGCTCTAACGACAAATAGACTGTTAAAGCATGCAGTTTTCTCGTGGTGCAACCAATCAATAAATACCGATACTTTTTGGTGTCATCATTCTCAGATGATCAATATGCACATGTGTGTATGTTTTAATGAATTTTGCACTAGGGGCGTATTTCAACAGTTTTTTTTTCCTTATGAAGGTATGCTCTTCGTTAAAACGGTATATTTTGTTTAATATTTGCAATTTATTCTGCAATCATGAATCTAGCCGGCAGTATAATAATCTCACCGTACGTAAATTATCCTCATATTTCTGGAAACAAAGATCTGTAAAGTCAAGTCATTCGTGGAGGAAGCTAGAAGCTGACAAAGCTATTGAAAAAAACGGTCTATCTTAGGGATCATTCATCCATATTAATCTGCAAATCAGATCTGGACCTACTTGTGGCATACCCTACGGTTTGTTTAATCTAATTTAACAAACCAAGAATTCCCTGACCGATTTAATCGAGATTTTATGCTAGGATGTGCAAGAAAACGGCCAAAGATAATAAAAAAATATTTGATATTAATCTTCTTACACAAAATTAAAATAAAATCTCAATTAATTGTACAAGGCCAAACTAGATTTTAATTTAATCATTATTATACTATGTATAAGACAATTCATTCGACTTTCAATAATAGAAGACAAATATCTTTTGTTTTGTGTGTGTTAAGTTTCCTATTGCTTCTATGACTTGACAAAACCCTCCTTTGAAGTGAAAATTGGGGATTTTCATATTTTAATAATATCATAAGGTAATCCTAGGAAAATATACAAGTAAAAAACTCCAATTAATCAATATCACAGAAATCCCTTTCAAAATAAGTGCCCCAGATGCTCAAGAGCGACTATAAAAGGCCAATGGAAGGCACATCCGCCAACCTTTCTTTGGTAAGACCATCTAATAATCACATTAATACTAGTTTTGAACCAGCTCTGTTTTAAAGTAATTTAACGAATTAGGAGGATGATGCATAGGCGGTCCTATAGGAGAGTGTTCTGTTGCTGGTGGGACAGGCATATCAGTAGCAGTTTGATGAACGTACCATTCACCAATATGACCTGGATTAGTAAAACCGAGACTGAGGTTGTGATGATTAGGTGGTCGGTTATGATTAACTTGGATTTGGGAGCTGTCGTGGCTGCTTGGTGATGGAGATGCAGCTGAGTCAGAATTAGTATCGGCTATGCTTTCATTCTCGTCGGATTCACATCCTGATGAGGCTGGAGGAGGACTTTTTCCATGTACCTGAAATTATGAAGTGAACGTTATTACTCCAGATTAGTAAGGACCTCGCTTCCTCGTGACCCAAAGAACCACAAGATTTAATATTGGATTGCATCACCAATCTTGTATCTTCAATCAATAGTCTTCTACTTTTGGTAAAGAAATACCTTTTTTATTAGTTCCTTATATCAGCTCCCTTGGACAGGCGCGTACCCATGAGCTTATTTGATAAGAATTTTGGGGAACTTAGAGAAGTTCACACTCTTCAAATTATTTGGACAACAACATATCAAGAACAACAGCGTGGTGGCTATAATACGAAAGTCCTCTTTTTTAATTGATAAACTTTTATTAAGTTGATCTATAGTAAGATAAATATAACCAGTAAAATCTGTGGTAACACCTTTCAGGAAAAAAATATCGTCTTAATATGTTAGAAAGACTTTTACCATTAAACAACTAAGAGAAAGAAAGAAATGGCACTATTTTAATAACAATAGCTTTGCAACTCCAAAATTAAATGCCTCGTTAATTTAGAGACAAATTCACCATAAAAGCTCAATTTTTAATAGAAATTTGAAAAAGCTATTAATTTAAAAACCGCATGCCAGAATTGCCAAACTGGTAAATAAAAGACGGGTAATATAGACTACAAACAGTTTTTCTTTTTTTACTGTCAAAAATTTGCGCGGTTAATAAATTGAAACTGAAACCATCTACCCACAAAACTCCCAATTTCTTTCGACACTCTACAGGGTTTTGTGGGAATTTAAAAATTAATGCTCCGCTAGTTACTGAATAAACATGGTTCTCCAAGAGGTCTGATTGGTTTATCCAAATCATACCCAGAAGGAACTTGAGTGTCAAATGACGTAGATATTATAATTCAAACTCCGTCTCCGTAACTGTCTTTGGAATGTGGTCTATCAAAATTCATATCATGCAGATACTACAGACAGATTCGTTGAATGCGTATGATGAACTTTCTTTTTTTTTACTTCTAACATTCTCCAAGATCCTGTTTTGTGTTTTCCTTATGCATGAAAACGGCATGATTTAATACATACGTAGATGTGTAGCCCAGTAAAATAGTTGCGCCAGAATTAGCCAACTTTATTTATTTATATTGAAAATATATACGACACTTGTAGAATTTTAAGCCATATCAATTTTTTTAAAATAGGAATTGCATTTGCAGGTCTTTGGAACCTCATAAGTTGGGATTGAGCAAAGCAATGAACCTGAAAACACTTTTCTAGTACTTCATTTAAGCAGACGATCTACTCTGCAAGGTTTTATTTTTACGGCACAAAGATTTTTAAAGGTCATCAATGGTCAGTACCCTCTAGAGGGAGGAGGAGTGGAGGTAGGTACTTCAACATACCTTATCAGGACATAGTTTAGTCTGTAAATCGATCCCTGGAGGTTTCATTTTTCCTAGCCTAACCCGTTCCCCAGAGAGGAAATGTAACTTGTCTAGAATTTTACCAAAGTGGGGGGACAAGTTGAACTCAAAATGTTACCAATGGTCAGGCGTGGCAAAAAATCTATCCAATCCTAGGAACTACCTTGCCGAAACTAACAGCTCTAGAGAAGAAGACCCTTATCCTGCAATTGAGAAAACAACGTTTTTAATGCAAGACAGTTCTGAGGAATTTGGCAACTTTCAGGAATCACGTGCACCACATGGCGCGTGCCAAGCGTGGCGGAACTCTGCGGCAAACGTGCGCACCGAGTAGTACCAGGTGGCGGAAAGTGGGTGACCCTTGAACAGTGTTCTTTTAATAACCATTTTTAAGTCTTTAAAGTAGAAATATGGCAGAATCTAGAGCGGTTAACACTTCCCGTGACCTTAATTGGGGCTGCAGATCCATTCAAATGAGTTCATTTCCTTAGCCAGGCGATAGGTCCTAGCACAAAAACTTTCCTAGATATTGGACTATTGCAATTTTACCGAAAGTTTATTTATAACCATCGTTTACATCATTATTTATAGCTCGTGTTTATTTCTTTAGTTTTAGAGAAAGGCGGTATTCGGCCCCAAAGACCTGCTTTCGCGTTGGGATACTAATGATAAGGTAATATAGGCCGTGGTCAATAAGTTCAAGTCCTTTTTTATAAAGTTGTTGCATTACTACTGGGGTGGGGTTTTACAAGCTAATCTATGCCACTTAGACTCTGATTGAAACACATAGAAGGATGAAACAGCTCGTAGCAACGAACTCGATGTACCAAAGAATAATAGAAATACACATCGAAGATCCAATTAAAACAAATGATGCCATTAGCTTCCAGTTTGACTATCGAGGCTGAATCCAAAAATCTTTGTCTTTTTCTTGGCATTTTACTAGTCTTATTCCAGTTACCACAAAAAAAGTAAATCAATTAACCTGGTTTGTGAAGACTACATAAGAACTGTACTTTCTTCCTCAAGCGTAATACGTATTTATGTATTTTTCATATGCCTATAACAATGTTAAACCATATTTCTCTTTTTTTGTGGCGAGGATTTATAGACAGCTTTTTTTTGCTTTTCAAAAGTTAAGGAAGCTTTTATTGTCTTTTGAAAAATTACGATGATTTCACCTAAATTATAACGTTGCGCATTAATCCAAAATTTGATCGAAAATAATGTCATATTCTTGGCAAAAGTGATTCCCTTTGGGCTAAATGCAATTAGAAAATTCTCATTAATAAAATATTTCTGCTTCGTAATTGCTACCTGTATGAAAAAAAAATGACGAATTACTAAGTAATTTTCAACTCGGGAGCAAGCAATTATTATCCAGGACCAAAAATACAAGCTAAATAGCTCTGGTTAGACTGGCAATTACAACATATACATTTATAGTAAACAATATCCAAGCCTCTCAGCGTGACCAAATGTATACTCAGCTACTGATTATGCTGCGAAATTAAACCCACCCACTTTTTTCATTTCGTAACGCAAACAGCTTTGACGGATAGAACAGCATTGTATGTAGGGGGCTACCGGGTTTGAGCCCCCTCTCCCAAAAAAAAAGTTTGACTCGTAGAAACATAACAAAAATGTATATAAACAAATTTTTGATACGCTAAAAAAAATCACATCCCCCCGCCTCGCCGAACAAAATTCCTGGATACACCCTTGTACAGCAGTGGGATGTTAGTAAGTATCTAACAAAATAGGTACGTAAATAGAGGTAAAACAGAATGCCGAAAAGGTCGGCCGGAGGTACACAATCATGTAAGCTTGAAACAGTCAGTTCTGTAGCTCGTGTCTTTAGTAATATTTGTTGTTTCTTTTGGCAGATCGACCGACACCCTTGCCCCTGTTAACGCAACCACCATGTCACCCCTTCCCCTCTAGGAATTTATCGTTAAGGCGTTTCGACTATTCTGAATAAAAACCACCGTTTTGAAACTTTGAGCTGCTATTATGAGGCACCATCGAGGACACAGCACAAAGAAGGAGGAGAGTGATAAGTAGTGCAAATGTATTTAGTCACAGGGCTTAAGATTTTAGGGTTTGCAATCGATGGAGTCGTCCTTTTAAATTCCATAGAATGTTGTGGAATGTGATCTTGGCAGAGAGTTGGTGCTTGGGAGTGTGTATAAGGTGTCGGTTAGTGGCCAGCCCCTCATTGCTACTAAGCTAGCCCCTAGCGCCTTTGACTAAACACGAAAAATAGATCGTTTCCAAGAAATAGTAAAAGTTTAAAAACACAACCCTACCCCCATGAAATCAGTATTGATATGAAAACTCATTAGTCCCGATTTTCAAGATTTTTAGGTGAACCTGATCCGTCCCAGTCTATGTCTATCAGCTAGATGGAGTGTCCTGAGGGTTAATCCCCGTAAACAGCTTCAAACTGACAAAAAATTCTTCTTTTGGATTTCATGTTTTATCAATTAATTGTTTTTTTTCTGTTTTTTTTTTATATTAAAAACTAGTTGTTCGGCCTAATACTTAAGCCAATAAATCCATTATTCAATACATTCCTTTTAAGTTTTTATGAATAACTATTAAACAATTTATGAGCTGAATAAATTGTACTGAACGGATAGTATAGTCTTTTCTGGGGAATTAATTGGAGGGTCTCTTTCATTTTTAGGACTAAAAACAGATTTCTGGTCTGAGGCACTTATAAGTAATATCATAGAAATTGTTTCTGGTACACGATCCTCGTATTTCTTATCTCTGTTTCAGACAAATTGCTCAAAAAATCATTTGGAAATTGTAATTTTTGAAAATATGTATATTAGAAGGACATGAAGGTTGGCTATTATCCTATAAATCAATATTCAAAGATTGATCTAGTTTTTATTCTAATAAGGTATTTCGTAGAGCAGTAAAACACAACTTTTTGTAAATTTAAAGGGTTTTTCTTCCTATGACAAACAAAAGTATGGGACCGAAGATAATCCAATGGTCATAAAAACTAAGCCGGTTACCCCAATAATGAGATACTTCAAAATACAACTGTCCATAAAATTCCACAGGGGTATGACAGTTTCGAAAGGCCTAGCATTTTGACCCTTGTAGTAATGACACTCTGAGAATGTGCATTAAATCGATATATTGTTAGACTTGTCACTTGACCACAGTATTTAATTAAAATACAGGCAATAAAACCGGGGTAGTTGTCTTGAAAATCGGTCGTTCAGACTATAGCACCCAAATTAAAGTCTACTTGAAACAAAGAAATTTGTTTTGAAAAACGTATTAAATTCATATTCCTAAATCGTGTAAATCGAAGACGTTGAACTCGCTAGTCGAATCCTATCTCCAAACCGAGTTTAACTCCATGCTTTCGAAATATTCAGCATTATGTCTGCCATTTCTTGGACGTTGGATCAAAAATCAATATCCGGGATGAAAAGAGAAAGAGCGGTTGGTGAAGCGGATGGTGAATATGGTAGTCGGAATCCAGCACTAGGTATAATTTCTTGCTTTTAGCCATTCGGAAAAAAACGTAATTTGTAGAGATACTAAAAGTGAAAATAACTGGTCGCATATTGTCATAAGTCAGTGTTTTTTTTTTTTTCGTTTTGTCTATTTTGGGTGATAAATCAAATTGCCTAACAATGCGGGAACATACCGGTTCTGTGACTTCATTAAACACATTTGCCCAAAACACATCCGATCGAAATTTGAGATTGCCTTTTTGTTCAGTATAGTTGAAAGGTCTAATAACTAAAATAAGCACCCAAATTAAAGCCTATTTGAAACAAATAAATTTGTTTCGAAAATGTATTAAGTTGATATTCCACGAATGTAAGCTGAAGGATCCTTATGGTCCAGCGCTGAATCCCATGAAACCCTGAGATTCGCGGTTCTTCTGTCCAGCCCTGAAATTCTGGTCCTTCCAAAACAAAATTAGGGTATCTTGCTCGGTCGCTCTCAATATTGACATTATCTACACAATCTTTCTGTCTACTTAATCATGCCGTCAGCATTTATTCCAAAATGATGAAAATAATACGCCATACATTTAGTCATATGGCTTCAAGCAGTTTATTTAATTTTGGATCCTATTTATGTTTTTAGTCCTATTTGATTCAAAGAAGTTAATATTTTTTTTTCAAGTCCTTGTAAGCAAGTCTGCTCAAGGAAATCAGCAGTCTGAAATAGTCCAGGGGCTGATGTGGGTAAGCGAAAATTAGAAAACAAAGTTCCCATCAACTTCGGTAAAGAAAATTCTTAAGGAAGGCTTAACGTGGACTTCAATTCCTATATTCTCAAGATAGTTTTAGCTTTACGTAAGGAAGAAAAATTATGTTACCTTCATATGTTTCCTGAGAGAAGAAGGGTGAGTATAAGATTTGTCGCATCCTCGGACTTTACAATTGTAAGGTTTATCCGAAGTATGCACATGCGAGTGCTTCTTTCTATCTGAGCTATTTGCAAACCTTCTATCACAACCTTCAAATTCACACTTAAACGGTTTTTCGCCTGAAAAAAATCACAAAAGTCAGTAACTATAGCCGAGGAAGCACAATAGCTTTTTATCAAGAGCTTCCAAGTGTTTTTTTTCTTATGCTTTACTTTCGGAGTTAACATAGTTTCTCGTTTTGTCAATTGTCGTAAGTGAAAGAAAGGAATGATTCTTTGGAAATAATATTTCATAAACAAATGAAGTGAAATCCACGATTAAATGAAAGAAACCTTTTCAAAAAGAAGTTTTTCAACGAAAATTAAATAGCCATTTTAATACCTAAAACGAACAAGAAAAATCGATATAATAATTTGAACTTAAAACGAATAAAAACTACTATTGATGAATAAATGAAATTGGAAACTAACAAAAACGAACAATCATAACAAACATAAAGATAACATATACTCATTGAATGGATAGATGAATCCTAACCATAACAACAATTAAAGTGAATAATGAAGTTAAGCTTAAAACGAACGCAAGTTATCACTGATAAGAAAGGCTAACGCCACCCTAAAATTTCAAAAGGTCTGAGCATCAATTACACTTTTCTAAAAATAATTTGTCTTTTGAGCAGTGTTTTATTTGTCATAACTTCAACAACAACAAAATATATCTTAAGGCTAGCCCTCCCCCCTCACTTAAACCCTCTGAAACCCTTGAATGTCTCATGCGCTTTACGGAAACCGATAAGGATTTCGAACACTGGATTTTCTTAGTAAAAAAAAATAGCAACGAGAAATAATCGTAAAATAATTACATTTGTAAGTCAATTTGATTTTTATATTTCAAAAAGACGTTTTTTTTTTTTTACAAACCTTTTCTTTTGATTCTAGTTCCTTCAGACAAACTGAAATTCATGCAAAAAAAAAAAAACAAAAAAAAAACAAAAATATTAAATAAATGTTAGTACAATATATTCTGTACGCATTTGAAAGTAGTGTGTTTAGAAAGATGGCAGTGTAAGTAATGTTTTTTGCATTTTCTTTCTTCTCGTTCAGCCGTTCTGTCTGCATGTTCTGTAGTTTTCAAACTTATCACAGACTACACAAAGCCCGGTTTCAAGCGTGACGAAAAGAGGCAGCCACAAAAAGTCAAATTTTTTTCAGAATAGGGGCCCGTCTGATCTAGGAACTGATGAGGGTAATTTTCAAGTCGATCAGCGACGCCAAACAAATGGACCCGAATGTAGCGTCATGATTTTTCAGTCTTTTGATCTGGAATGATCAAAAACATTCAAAATCCACTAACTCCTTTTGTTTTCCAATCTATCTTCGTAAAAGTTTATTTCTATCATTAAGGATAGAATATTTAAGGACACGGAGACAATGTAAGAAGCTACTGTCAAAAACATTCAGAGCCTGTATTGCATTTTTTGGTCAAGTTAAATTCCATGGCTGGTTCCCAAAGTGCTTCCCTGAGGTAAGGATGCTAGGACTATTTTGAAAAGTTTCTAGCTTTAATGGTCGTATTTTGATTTGATTTTCTTTTGTAATTTCACTTGTTTTGCCAAGGATGTCTTTTGGACATAGGGTCGAAATATTCATTTAGGATTAAGTTTCCACTTTTTTAAGGGAAAAAAAAATCGTTGCTTCACTTGCTGTTTGTATTTATACTTTAGCTTAATTGGAATATAATCTGGAAGCTTTTACGCTAAACCACCAAACCACCCATTCAGCAGTTAAAAAACTCAACATAATTTTATATAAAGTATTTTCATAGAGCTTGCGATGCTTCTTAAAACTTTCCAACTCTTCTCAAGAAAGAGATTCACCAGTAGGGAAAAAGCTCCTAAAACTAAAGAGTATATTTGTATGTTTTGCGAACCTATTCTGATAGCTAGGCAGTCTGTAAAATCATAGGCAGCACAATAGCGCTGCCTAAGTAAAGAACGATGTTGCTACAATGTATTGTTTATTTTTTTGTGTCTTCCAGAGAAATTGTCTACGGATTGAATTGAGTGTCCGTCTGACTGACCGTATTTCAAACAGTAAGCTTTTACGAAAAATATGATTCTGTTCCGCTTTATAGATAAATATTATTACATTGGGAAAAAATAATAATATTTTTTAAAACCATCACATTGTAAATGTATTAAATTAAATTACAAAGGGCCCAAATTAAATTGCCTTAAATTAATTTTTCATATTTTTCTGAGAGCAAATAGCACTTTTTTTCTTACTTTACACTATAAGCAACTTCATAATCCTTTGTCCTTTCCATTGATTGTCAAATGACAATTTGACTATTAAAAAATTTCAACTAAGAAACAATAATTTAAATAATTATAAGTTTAGTTAAAATTCAAACAAGTCGCTGGAGATTATTGGTAGTCCCAATGACTACCAACACAGGTTAGCGGGAGAGGGAGCTACGGTTTATTACAGAAAGCTCTTCTGTTCAACTCCCATTGAAGTCAACCTTTTCTGATCTTTAGTTTTTACTCATAAATATGACAATTTATGCTAGCCTTTATGCACTAATTTTTGAGGGCACTGGAAGAAAGGTGAATCTGTAAAAAAGAGGACTTCGGGTTGGACTTTCTCCGGTGTGGGCCTATATTTAATTTATGCGAGGGGTCTATTGGATAGTAATTATTTACTTTCGGATATCAAGTTGCATTCGAATTGAACCAGTAGTCAAACATAATTTTTATAGCACACGCAGGATAGAAAACATAAAAAATTTGGCTGAAACAAGCCGGAGAAGCAAAAAATGTATTTATTTGTTTGAAAAACAAACAACACGGCTTACATCCTTTTGGCCGAGAAACTGGAAAACAACAATTTTTCTTAACTTTGATGCAAAATCTCAAGGAAATATTTAGAGAGAAGGAGAAATAAATTTCTATTGGTTCTAACCACGACTAAGTCAGGAACTTTTGGAACCAGAAAAAAAGGAAACCTTAAAATTCACTATTTGTTGAGAATGGGGCGACTGATGTTACACGAACATGTTAAAAAAAAAAGAAAGAAAAAAATACGGTTTAAAAAGGCTTTTACAGCCGTAGTAACTGCTCAAATAGATGGTTTAAATCAGCAAATCTGAGATTTTTAAAGATCTATATTGCCAAAAGAATTAAATTTATCAAGACGAACAAAATTTTGCTAATGTTTAAAATACATTTTTAGCACAAGACATCCGGCGGTGGGAGGGGCAAAGCCATTATATATATATATATATATATATATATATATATATATATATATATATATATATATATATATATATATATATATATATATATATATATATATATATATATATATATATATATATATATATATATATATATTTAACATAACGAGTTGGCACTCTACAATAAAGATATTCGTTTTGTTTCTTTTTTCTACTAAATTTCTTGACATCTGAAGTCTTCTTCCTCATTGAAGCCGACTGTTTCAAGCTAGAATAACATTACTAGCTTGTCAATTTCAGGTTAAGTTTATTAGACCCCTACGGGGGAAGAAATGTCACTTCCAAATGTTATCATTTTGTATGAGAAAAGCGAGAGAAAAGCGAGCAAGACTGTTGCGAGAGAGAAAACGCCGCATCGTTCATTACACGGGTCAAGTACATCCATTGTGGATGAATAGAACGCATCAGTTGGCCTCAATGGCTTTACAGAAATAATTTTGACAGGCCAGTGGTTATGGTATTTCTTGTTTCTTCAAATTTTGGAGTGAGCTGTGAGGAATACTTGGGTTAACAAGTGTGGAAATAATCTAAATAATTCTATTGTGCTAACGAGATCATTACGACAATGTAAATTACAAGTACTTTCTATTCTGAAGAATGTACCCTTTTAAAGGCCTTTCTCTAAATACTAACAAAAAAGTTTTTACGGGAAAAACTAGTTTTCAAAGTTTTTTTTTTTTTATTTGGAAGTTTAAGGTTGAATTGAGAGCTGATTTTTAAAGGAGTGTTGTTGCGTTAAGAGTGGACAGAATGATTCATATTCATTCATTTCACCATACAAGAAAATATATATGATAATTCAAGAAATACCTAAAGGGTGGTATATGAATATTTGTTTGTGAGAATATGGAAGGAAATTATATTTTACTCTTTTCTTTTTGGTTTCTTTTGAGTCTCCCGTCTTTATTTATTAGTATGTGTTTTCATCGCAAAAAATATTCAACTTAATTGGATTGCGCAATAGTAAGGAAAAAAGTAACTTCAAATGAAAATAAAGAGAAACAGTAAAAATTTCAAACGAACAGAAATCGCCCTGAATACGAGGGAATTTTCCACCCCGCCTCCTCTGCCTCTTTTCTTGCTGAGGTTGTATAGTGCTTTACTGAAAGCATATGTGAGTGTGAAAAATATATTTACAGGACAGTTGCCAATTTTTGTCTACCAATTACCTTTCATTCTTTCTTGAGGAATAATCAGAACATTTTTTTACACAATTCTAATTGCCTTTGTGTTTCAGCAGTAGTTCTTAAGGCATTGAGTGCCAAAAGTAAAAAATTAGCGTTTTTTACCGTTTTGAAAAGTAGAGTTGTGAGAAAGAGTCAAGACTTTAGCGTAAAGAGCGGGGCGTTGAGGATTGGAAAGCCTCTTTCATATACAGAACAATTTCTGTTCGTTTTAAGTTTTAATGTCGTTCCTTACTTTCAGTTAAAAAGAACTTGTTTTTTATATTTAATTTCTGAACGTTTTTGAATTAATGCAGGTTTTGATTTTGGCTCAATTAACAATTAAAGCAAATTTTGTATATAAATTTTGCTATTTTGGCTAAATGGCTTTCTCAAAGTTTTGATCGGACGATTTTGAGAAAAAGGGTTGAGGGAGTGGGCCTAGTTGCCCTGCAATATTTTTTGGCCACTTAAATAGGCCACTAGAGCTTTTAATTTTATTTACGGCGTTTTATTGGTAATAATTATACGTAACATACAAATTAACTTACGTAACACGCTTCTAAGTTCTTATATTTTTATTTACGTATATAAGAGGTTCATCCTCTCTTCAATACCTCGCTCTTTACACTAAAGTTCAAATTTTGTTCCAACTGTTTAAGAACCCGTGAATCACAAATGCCGTTTAATTAGAATAAATAGCTCTTTTAAAATTACTTAAAATATCTAACCGTAAAAAGCGAGGTACTGAGGAGGGGACACATCCCCTCATATACATAATAATTTCTGTTCGCTTTATCTTTTAATGTTGCTCCCTACTTTCAGTTGAAAAAACTTGTTTTTTTATTTAATTTCTAAACGTTTTTAAATTAATGCAGGTTTTGATTTCGGCTTACCGTGCACGAATTAAAACAATTAATTAAAACAAAATTTGTATATCAATTTTATGTTTTTTGGCTAAATGGCTTTCCCGAAACTTTGATCGGACGATTTTAAAGAAAATGGGGTGAGGGAGGGGGAATAGTTGCTCTCCAATTTTTTGGTTACTTAAAAAGGACACTAGATCTTAATTTTACTTACGATCGTCTTTATTAGTAACAAATATACGTAACTTTACAAATTAACTTGCGTAACGAACTTCTATATTCGTATATTTTATTACGTATACGAGGGAGTTCGCCCCCTCGTCAATACCTCGTTTTTTACATCATAGTTTGAATTTTGTTCCAATTCTTTAAGAATGGCCTCAGAATCACAAAGGCCGTTTAATTAGAATAAATAGCCCTTTTGAAATTACTAAAAATACTTTTTAGCGTAAAGGCTAAGTTCATAACTTGCAGCCCTTCCCCCAGGGACTGTGGGGGATTAAGTCGACCTCAAAGACATAGTTATTAGATTTTCCGACTATGCTGAGCAAATAGTTATCTCAAAATTTTGGTTTTGCGACTTTGGGAAAAATGAATGTGGGAGGGGGCGTAGTTGCCTTCCAATTTTCTTGGTCACTTAAAAAGGGCACTGAAACCTTCAATTGCCGTTACAATCAACCCTCTCCGTAAATTCTAGGACCACTGGGTTGATACGATTACCCCTGGGGAAAAAAACAAATAAACACATCCCTGATCTTTCTTCTGGCAAAAAAATATAACATTCCACATTTTTGCAGATAGGAGCTTGATAGGGTTCTCTGATACGCAGAATCTGACGGCGTAATTGTCATTAAGATGTCTTTTAGGGGGTGTTTCCGCCTTTTTTGAAAATAAGGTCAATTTTCGCAGGCTTGTAACTTTTGATGGGCAAGACTAAACTTGATGAAACTTAAATATTTAAAATTAAAATCAACATAGATTCCGATTCTTTTGATGTATATATTGGTATCAAAATCCCATTTTTTAGAGTTTTTGTTACTATTCAGCCTGGTGGCTGCTTACTGCAGTTGGTTACCACGAACTGTCTGATAAATACATTAAACACGATATAAATATATCGTGGTATGATACAACGAACTGTTTGGTAAATATAAGTTATATAAACGAATAAACAAAAACAATTTCCTCGACCGAATCGAACAGAATGAAACTTCCAAATGTTTTGATTGTACGCTCGACAAATGTAATCAATGGACACTATTTCGTATGAACATATTTGAAATATCATAACGCATGAAATTTACAATAAGGCTGTGAGCTTTGTCTTTACCATTCTGAGTCTAGTGCCAGAGTTAAATGAATGAAATGAAACAGACGGATACTTTCTCCCTAGCTACTAAGGCAGATGAGCGTATAAACTTTCAAAGGGATTAAATCTGCTTTACTTTCAAGAACTTCGTGGTTTACAGTCTTTTCACCTTGAATCTTAATCAAACTATTGTTTACTTAATTGAAAGAAAATAACCGGAATGCCTTTTTCAACAAAACAATATTGTTATCCTTGTTTTTCATTCGACGAGCGATTTTACAAATTATAAGGACAATATAACAGTTCAAAATAGGGATGAAACCAGTTTTACTGCTGATAATGGACACTGTATATGTGTCCGAAATATTCAGTTAAAATTTTATATTTGTTTCACTGTCTATAAAAAGGTTTCATCATATTTTGAACGGTTATATTTTCGTCACGGAAAGGCAGTGTGGTCTTCGAAGCTATCTACAAATTATAAGTATCGTTGTATGTATTTTGAAAGACATTTTTAAATTTTGTTTTAAAATATTCTTATCCTGCAGCACATGGATTAAGAGTGCATCTTCTTCCTTTTAAGGATTAATTCCTTCTAAGGTTAATTTTGTGGCACAAAAGATTTTTTTTCATTATATTCCAGAACAACAAGTAGCCTACTAGGCCAACATGTTCATAAACTGAACTTTCTGAATCAAGAAAATATAATGATTGATATTTTTTTTTCAAAGTGCCAGTGAAGGGCAGTGAATAAAATTATTATTCTTTTTTTTAATTTTAAATATTGTTCCTATAATGTTTTTGCTCTCACAGTCTATCACTTCAATTTAGGTTATTTCTGCCTTTATAAAACTCAGATGCGATTTCAAGGAAAGAAAAAAGGGGATACTTCCCCCGAGCGCAGGAATTTTGAAAGCACAAAATTTCAAACAAATAATCTAACAGTTAAAACAATTTTGTCAGTATTAAATTTTATCTTTCCTAAAATAAAGTAAAATGTGCAGTTAATAAATGAAAATAATCAATAAATGATTAATTAATTGATAAATAAAAATAAGATAATAAATACACAATACTGAACTAATAATAATCAAAATAATTAATGATACTTAAATAATTTAAATAATAAACTAAAAAAATTGAACGTCAATTAATAATTTATTAATAAATTGAAAATAATTTTTTAATAAATGAAAATTTTGTTAAAATTTCGCCTGAAACTTTTGCGGGAAACAGAGGGAGGGGAGGGACTAATCAAGATTTTGCCTGAGCGCAGAGAGGCCAGAACAGCCACTAATAAACTTTGTTACTGGACTACTTCCCCAATAGGAGGAATACCTTTTTCAAAACTTAAAGAAAAAATTATAAGGGTAGTTTTAAGAATTATTTTAAATTATTTTATTTAGATAAGAAACAAAATGGAAAAAATATCTCATCGAAATACACTTCTTTTTCTGTCATTTTTTTTTTTGTAGAATTTCATTCTCTCTGCTTCTGAAAATGCTATAGTTACTAAAATATATTTAATTGAGGCTTGAAACTTTTATTTTAATTTTGGAAAAGAAGACGCAGCGATACGATACATCTTTTTGTTAACAATTCCATGAGAGAAGAAAAATGTATTCTCTTTCCTATTTATCGGCAATTTATTAATAAATTTATTTTTGGTACTTGTATGATATAGCCCCGACCACTCAAGTGTTCATTCATTGACGCATTGTAGAACCGGTTTTTTCGTAAGTTTATTTCAGTTTAGCGTGAGACATGACAAAAAGAAGTGACATAGTAGATGGGAAATATATAATTCGGGCTATATATTTGCATATTAGGGGGTGGGGATGAGGATAAAGTATTTGGATAGTGAGACATTAGAAAACATTTCTTGCTTCATATATGCAGAATAATTATACCTAACGCATTAGGAATGCAGACCCGCTATACTCTACCCCCCACCCCCTAATATGCAAATATATAGCCCAAATTTGTTTGAGTAATATATTTTTATCATACTTAGATTTATTTTATTAGGATCAAGCGTCAGAGAAACCGGTTCTACTCAGAAGAAGAATATGAAATCGGGGCCATATCATACAAGTACCTTCTTTTTGTCTCAAAATTCGTTTAGCAAAGAATTGGCTTGGTGCTTTTCGACACAAAAAAGCAGTAAATAATAAAGTATGTCAGGCTGTCTGACGTTCACATTTGCATCTTGGTAATTCCCTATAATAGATTGCATGCATTCCCATCCAAAAATATGAGAAATAAGCAATAAACCGCATAGTCGAAGCTATCCAAACGGTTATGGCGATAATAAAGATTTTTACCAGCAGTTTTTCCCACCTGTGAAATGCAGAGGGCTTAAGCTGCTTTTTGCCAGTTAGCTATTTTTACTTTAAGATGTTGGGTGTTTACGGTTTCGATGGCAGCAATTTGACTACTTGTCGCTTCCACCCAAATCAGAACGCACCACGTTTACTCTTCTTAACTTTGAACGAGAAAATTGCTGTAGTTTATTTGAGTCTCTTGTTGGTTATTCTCCAGTTTTTAAAAACAATAATAAATTATAGATAAACTCTGTAGTAGCTTCATCTCTAGGCTAGTTTTTTTTGCCACTGTATATACTTTTTCTGGACACCCTTCCCTCCGAAAAAAAAACAACATTTGTGACACCCCTCCCTTCCCCGAAAAAAACTGGATACAGCCCTGGTATGAGCCCTAATGTAACTCGGGGGCTGAAAAATCGAACACAATATTTAAAAAGGTGTGCTGAGCCTGCGATTCTTTATCTATTATAATACAAAATTACACCTCAATTTTTAGCTTTCTATTTTATTCTTAATCATTTTTGAATAGTCTTTCACCTATAATGCATGAAATCAGTTTTTTTTTTTTGAATATACAACATAAATATGACAACTTTTAAGACACCGGTAACCGGAGCTTGTTTCTTTTCAGTAAGAGCCTTTCCACTATCTTCCAAGAAGTCAGCACTGTACATAAAAGGTTTTGTTCTTTCACGGACACTTGACTATGTCCATAATAAATCTCCGCTTGTATAGTGTTCAGCTGTGTAGGCTGAAATCCTTATTTTCAAGACTTTGCATTCTCCTATCAATTTCAAACATTTCACCGAGCCGTCTATTCAACTTCTATACAAAGAGATTTTTACCTGAGCTCCATGTATGGTGAAAATTTTCAAAAATACCCTTTCCCCTTCAATGCCCCCTGCTAAGGGAAGTTCATTATTTCACACTCCCCAGTACGCCCTGAAACGGTTCGTTAGATTCGTAATCTCTGAATATTTTTCTAGGGGATACACCAGTGAGGATACAGTATAGACAGAGGATGATGAAAATTAGCAACAATACTTAGCTGTCACAAAACATCTGCCATATATACTGACAGTAAACAAAAGCTTGCTTATGCACTCAGCAACTTGCCTCTACAGGTCTGTACGCAATAATTCTTTTTTTTGGGGGGGAGGGGGATACATTCTTGGAAGTATATTTGAAAAATATACAGAAAAATCAAACTTCTATGCAAAATATGACATTTGGGAGAAACCCGTGAAAAAATTAAATGTTTGAGGGGAGGGAGTATTGTACGAAGCCCTCCTTCAATCATGTACCTTTCAAACATCATATGGCCATTTTTTTTAACAATTTAAGTATCTAATTGTTGAGTCAAAAATATGCTTTGATGATTTTGGTGCAATTGCGTGTCTCCCGTGTCAATAGCACATGATTGCTTGAATTATGAGCATATTATCATTCTTGGTGTATTTCTCTTATTATAAAAATTGGGTCGTTAGTTTATCATTAGGTACTCTGAAATATAAAATTGACAATATAAAATAAAGACAATGTATTATTCCCCACAGCTCCCCCCTCCGTAATTTTAAATTTATTCAAATTTAAGGGCATTTTTGTCCGAATTATTCAAATTATCAAATTATATTCTGTTATTTACCCCCCCTCCCGAAAAAAATTACACATGCCTTTCCAATGGTTATGTTTGATATTGAACATGACCTTTGGCATTAGAACAGGAAACTCTTAAATACAGAAGTTTGATAACAGTATATGCGTCAGAAGTATGTGCTTTTGATGCTTATTCTGAATACATGAAATTCATTAAATTCATAATGTTACTCATAAAAGTTTATATTATGAGAAAATCTGTGGAATGTATTTTGGAATAGCAGCAATAAACATGACGAGCCGGGGACATTTTAGTATAACTGAGAAACTATATTCGTATACTTCGTAACACAGAGGTGAAACAGGTGGGGTGAAGGAGGACTCTACACGAATAAAATTCCTCTGATACTCACTCTCCCATACCTTTAGCCAGGATTATTTTTCGAGTGGGTTTAAAAAACTTAAAAAAACACATCAAAAATTGCTCATATGCATTTTTGTTAAGTTTTTACTAGTCAGATAAAAATTTCATAGAGGGAGGGGGGGGGTCAACCCTCTGCCCCCAAGATACTGCTCTGCCTTCCTCCTAACAACATCAAGATTTATCTGAAAAATCATTGTTGGTGTTTCATGCGCCCTGGTTACTTTTTAGGGTGTTCGCTTTTTATGGGCGATTAGCATTGTTATGCTAAAGTTGAACTTTAGTACAGAGAGCGGGGTTGGCAGCCCTTCTCTGAATAGTTCTGAAGATGATATTAAAACGGACAGGTACTGAACACAAAAAACGAAAAACTCCCGACATTGTGATGTTAGTCATACTCCCCAATAAAGGATAAATCCAACTTTAGAGTAAAGATAATAGGATTCATGGGAATAAAGGTGTTAGCTCGCCTTATCTGTATGATCATTTCTTCTGTTTTGTGTTTGAATATGACTCTTTATTTTCAATTGAAATTAATGCTAGTTTTTATCTTGTTGAAAAGAAAGTGAAGAACCTAATTTAGTAAACTGGCATTTTCTTGATAAAAAAAGGGTACCATTCAAAATAAGGGAACTTACTTGTGAGTTTCTTACGAAAAGATGCGGCAAAATTGATTCAATTAAAAAATATATAATCAATTATAAAACCGACATCAGCAAATATGAAGTCTCAATTTTTCGCTAGTAAAATAACAATAAAGTTTACAAAGAATATTGGGAGAAAAATAATAGCCTTTTGACATATAAACTACGATGGGTTTAAATATGTCTCCGGCGAACTCTTTAGCAATATGAAAAGTAAAGGGGAAACGCGAGGGTGTTCAAACAAAGCACTGTATCATAAATTACCAAAGCAACGGGCAAATCCAGCTTACGCCAGTCTCATGAAAGATGAATGACCTTATTATTTCAGGGGATTAAAAACATTACCTCCAATCACTGACTTGGTGTATATTCAACTAAATAATAATTTCAAACTGATAATATCACACGTTTCTTTTATGGTAAGTACTATTATATTGAAGTAACAAAACCGTTCGCATCCTTGAGAAAGGGAAAGGGGCATGTTAAAGATCTGAACATCTAAATCGGAAAAACAAACAAAAAGCTGAAAACGTTCTAACGTTCTCAAAAAAGGTACTTCTGCCAAAGTTTTCCAACTTGGTTCCATTCCTGGGCATATTTCCACTGTTATCCTTAGTCCAACTAAAAAATTATACGGGAGTTCATCAGACTCGCATTTTTTCATTGCAGCTCCGTTGCAGAAAGATTATTGTAGTAATTTTATTCACAATAACTTTATATAAAAGCAAAATTATTCATCCACTCAATATCTTCTATCAACTGAGACTTTACACCAATGCTTCAATGATGGTTATAAACCATTCTACCCCGTTAATATAATCATTATTATTTACCCCAATGTTTGCATGGGAACATTGCAAACTTCTCAATCCTTTCCATTTATAATTAGTTCGGTAGGCTAAATTAATTTAGGTGAGTTGATTATGGGTAAACTTGTTAATTAACACACGCCCCCTCAGTAATCCTCCTATCAAATTAGATATCCGAGAATGTTGGCAATTTAAGTGGGTAGAGGAATTGGGTCCGGTATTCTGACATCATTAATATATACGGTCTGATATATTGCAGCTGCTTTATTAGCTGATACAAAGATGAAAAATTCAAATGAAACACATAACAGGTTTTAGGATACTGGCCAATATAACCTTAAGTCATGCAAAGGAATGTTATGCAAAAAGGTAGTACAGCTTATAGACTGCTTTGCTACCGAAAGGCTTGGAGTCATTTTGGGTGAGTTTTAACAAGTAACGTGGAGTCGGTAAACTACAAATGCTGACTCCAGAAATGCTGAATCCAGAACACACTCGAGAAGTGAAGTTAGGTTAATCAAAATGAAATATACAAAAACATGATGAAAATACAATAATTTAATTTATGGACTAATATAATTCGGGATATATATTTGCACATTCGCGATCACAAGAGGGCTTCGCGATCAAAAGTTTTCCACAAATTTTTCACTAACAAAGTCAAGATAAATAGAAATTGGGTACTCGTGTTTTATATGGTGCACACTCGACAACTGAAGTTAGGTTAACCCTAATGAAATATACAAAAATATAATGAAAATAAAATACTTTAGTAACAAAATTTTGAAAACTACAGCAAAGAGTTATGGTACGGGGCCCGCACAAAACGCATTATATTAAATAGCTAACCAGACGAAACCAAAATGCCATCTCTATATATTAAATATTTAATAAAAAATATACCTACAGCATAGATTTCAACTGAGCCTAAGCCAATTTTCTTTAAATATTAACAGGTAAAAACCAGTTGTCGTTTGATCTGCAGGTCCAAATTCTCGAGTGTGTACCACATACTACAGAAGTTCAAAAAACTGTTTCAGAAGTCTTATATTTGAAAATTACTTCTTTAAAGTTTTAAAAACTTTATGTGGCACACATATAGAATTCCTATACTAATTAGAAAACAAATCCATCGCGTGAGAATGCAAAACCTGATCTTTTAAAATCTTAGTTTCAAGAGTAAGTTGGCCGAAAGATCATTTAGTGTGCACCATGGATTTCTTGCTATTTTTCTATTTTGAAAAGATACCAGGCAAAATCGTAATATTTTTGTTCTTATGCATGTAAGCTGGTTTAAAGTAAGCCAATAAGTGATTATGTTAATATATTGAACTGAAACCCAGCAACTGTAATCCCAGTACATTAAATGCAAGGTAATTTGGTAAATTTCATCTTATCATTGCTGCTTAAGGCAATGTCGAAAAACACTATTTTTAAATGGCTTTTAGCTTGACGTTTATGCCTGTAAAAATCTATTTTATTGCTGTTTTTGACAAAAAAATCTTTTAGATAAGAAGTGGAAAAAAACATTATTTACATTTTATTTCTGACTATTTCTTGAAGTTCAAGTTCTTTAACAAAAGAGCTGTGACTAATAAGATTAAGGTAATTGGATTTTCAAAAGATTACACAGAATGT
This sequence comes from Artemia franciscana, assembly GCF_032884065.1. Taxonomy (NCBI): domain Eukaryota; kingdom Metazoa; phylum Arthropoda; class Branchiopoda; order Anostraca; family Artemiidae; genus Artemia; species Artemia franciscana. The sequence continues at coordinate 19,043,983 of NC_088878.1, forward strand.
ATAAACAGTTCGCTCATAAAAATCCCATCGGGTTCATTCCTATAAAGCTTATTTTTGCTATAAAATCTGCAAGAAGATTGACTTTATACAAAAACACGTAATTCAAAGATATATAGAAATTCAGCTTTCAATTAAACTGTCTACCCAAATGCTTACACGAGCATATTCTAAAAGTAGGACAGAGGTGCTGCCCACTCTCCGTCAAATTGCTGATACCTCGAAGTAACACTCGTCCTACCACGTATAGCACACCTCTACCAAGCCACTCTTTTTTATTCCACACATGGCATACTTCCGCCACGCATGAAACAAACAACCTGATTTACATTATTCTTGAAAGTGATAAGCCTCGAAAGGGGATTCATTGGCACAATCAATCTTGTATTTTTGTACTAGACAAATAATTAACCTTTATCTGTTATTTATGTTTGTATGTATTTTAGATTACATATTTTTTTTTGGGTCACTTCAGAACAGACAATTCTTTTTTTTTTTTTTTTTTAACTTGATGTTTCGCAGAATGAAGGAACACATTTCTCAAATGCTCTCTGCCAACAAGTTTTTCAAGTTGCAAGCTACTAATATGTATAATGGTGTCGTTTTAAATAATAAATTTATAGTATAACTAAAAGGAGCATCGCTTACAGATGGAAAAACTTTTTTTTATACAGAAAAGATACCAAGATTTAAGAGAGAGCAAAAGCCTGAATCTCCACATCTCACTGTGTACATCCGTGGTTCTGAAGCATTTGCTTGTGCTTTCCTGCTTGACTGTTATGCAAATTGGCCCAAGTACTTTTTTTCATCACAAACAAAAGAAAACTTTAACTTCAGAGTCTATTTTCTCGAAAATATTTTTTGTAAAAACAACGATTTTACTATCAAGGGACGATGTTTATTAATGTGTATGTTGTAGCAGCTATAATGGCTCATACCCTCAAATATTCTGTAAGGTAAATGAAATAAAACAGTTTTAATTAATCACTTTGTCTGGAAATGTGCATATAATCAAAAAATAAAGAAATTGATATAGTTTTATCTGACGTTCTTCTTTTAATGACATTTTAACGACGTGCTTATTTATGTTGTTTTTGTCCCTCGAAGTAATCTCTTTAGTTTCATAAAAACAGATCATGGTCTATTCATTTTTACCTGGTTCTCAAACCCTTGAAACATAAACAAGATGTTTATTGTTTTATTGCATTTGGAGACTGGCAGTCTAGTTTCAGTGTATTTGAATAGGGTTTTTAATTTATTCATGAATTACTGCTAGTATATAGTTTTATTTGTCACTACGAAAAAAAAAAATAATACATTCAGTGCATTAGGATTGTTACATGTTCCGAGGGAGTACCACACAGTTTTGCAATATTCTTAATTATTTGGGCACAGGAGGGTAGAAATAAGAGGCTGGCCTCTCTCCTTAGATTGGTCGAAATAATAATTCTAAAAAAAAACTAACAAAAAATATTTTAATGTTATATATTTTATTTGTTGGAAAAAAAATAAACATGTACTTTCGGAACGTAGGGATTTCTAACCAAACCATGTAATCCTGGGGTCATAATTGCTACTTAGAGATAGTACAAAATAGTCTTTGTTTATTAACCCCACTCTATTCCTGCAATTCGAAAAATTTGCTGTTATCAGTATGTATTTCCTCATTTCAAGTACTTAATTTGAGTTAAAGTCCAATGAAACCAGGGTTGTAATTATTATTTGTACTTCATAGTGGTTGAAACCTCGGAAAAGGTAAGGCCTTTCTTGTCCATTGGAAGTCAGAGAAGATTTCGCTTTGGCTAGGTGCATTTCTTGAGGCATGTGGCAAAGTTATCCATGGTTTCCTCTGTGATTGCTTCTTTGAGCCTTCAAACGGTCCTTGGGATTCCGTCAGAGAATCCCAATCCCAACGGTCCTTGGGATCACCTGACATAGCCCTAAAATACAAATGTGAGCAGCTGACACTGCAATCCAATATCCCACACTACTAAAGAGCTTCTTTTGATGAATCTTCGGTAAAGGTGAAAATCCCTTTTGTTCAGTAGCGAAACATAAAAAATAAACCATGACACATTATCGCACACAATCTCAGATTAACATGGTTGTTCCCAAACCTTAACAAGTCGTATCTCTTTCACTTAAGAAGTCAGTCCCAAGGCCCTTATCATTAACAATTACCCGTATCTGAAGTAGGCTACCTATAGTGACTACAAATCTACAGTGAACTTATAATCTATGCATCAAGGCCCTACAATAGGAGCAAAGAAGACAGTGCATCTACTAAATGTTGTAAGTCCCCTTATGGATATTGAATGCCTCCAAAGGATTACCAAAAATTTGGGGTAACCACGACACATTTTAGTTAAACCAGTACCTTTACGAAATCGCATATTTTAGTGTGAAAACAATAACCACTTCACCAAGATTATTAGAAATTGCTAACAAATTGTTGTGTTGACAGGACCACACATTCATCTAAAGTTTTAGAAATTTCGATTCTTCTTAAAAGTAGCAAAAACACGTTGAACAAATTTATTCTTTTGTACCATAGCATTTACCAAAGACTAAACGAATAAAATAAATTCTTAAAACAGCTTTTCAAAAGCATTTTATAACTCCAACAGTAGAAAAAATAAAGCAAAAATAAAGTAGAAAAAATAAAAATAAATAAATAAAAATAAAAATAAAATAAATAAAAAATAAAGTAAATTTTTTTTTACTATTAGCTGAAAAAATACTAAAAAAGAAAACGTGAAAAAAAGTATTCGTGAAATAATTTTATATCTATTCTTCTACTATTCTTTACTATCTTTTATTTATCTCTTAGTTTATGCGCATATAAAAATGTTCGTTGTAAAAAAAAATTCGACACATTTTATAATTATTAGAGTAACTTTAACTGTTCAATAAGTAGTGCTCAAAAGCTTTCAATAAGATTAATGAAAAAAATGCTACTAATTTATAATTGACTCACCATTGCGACAATAATTATTGCCATCAAAAATTAAAAGAAAATCAAAATTTCAGATTAATCAAACCATAGAAATGGGGTGGGGAGAGTTATTGAGTATAAGATGTAAATTTCGACCAATAAACGTATTAATAGTATTCGTTAAGACCAATGAAATATTTGATTAACGCTGATAATAATTCAGTATTGTCATAGGAAAATGTGTGCAAAATTTTAGCTCAATCGGACCATGGGTCTTTGAGGGGGGGATAATGATTCGGTTATAAGATCTTGATCTAAAGAGACGAAATTAAATAAAGTATTTAAAAAATAAACCACTAACATGCATGTTGAAATGCATGTGCAACCCGACCGCCAAATGGAATACCCCATCAAGCTGACATTTTTCAAGATACGGGCTTGTTTTAAATCAATCCTGTCAGTCTCTTAATTTAACATTCAGGTATGAAAAGACTTCAGGTATAGGAGGGCACTTTGTAAAAGAAACACGCGAGGATATAGGAATGTTGGAATGGACAGTGGTGGGATTTCTCAGCTGACTTGATTCTGCAACTTCCCTAAAACCATAGGCAGTGTAATTTTTCTGAAAGCTATTGAATGCATTTTTTAGCGCAATTTTCGAATAGCTATCCCAGGTCGCAAGTAAAAAATAGTTTATAAACATATATATATATATATATATATATATATATATATATATATATATATATATATATATATATATATATATATATATATATATATGCATATTAAGAACTTTGGAAAAACAAAAACAATGAACGTATTAAGCTTCGCCATTCTCGGATATAATATATTAATATTCAATAACAAAAATACGCGAAGTTTCAAACTATGAGCCGTTTTAAGGTGACAAAACCTGAACTAAAACTTTCGTAAGCAGGTTAAATTCCAAGCAATTTATAATTATAATTTCCGATTCGCAAGTAACCACACAAACTTGTTTAGTGCTAATTTCTAAAGGTATATTCACCAAAAAACTTCAAGCGTGTATCGCAATCCTAAGGTAGGCAAAGAGGGTATGTGTCACATTTAAGCTCGTTTTCGACTACTTGGTCTACTGAAGGGAATGAAGGCGTAATTGAAAACAAGTTTAAATCTATTTTCAGAAGGATTACGAAGACGAATTGCCCACTCCTTAACGTAAATCCAATTTAAGGGGGAGGGGCTCAATAGCTTCAAGATATAAAGTCTTTTGCTATTTTACAGTATGCTCCTATTATTCAATTTTCGGATATTATCTAAGAAATATTTGCTCTAGGAATTTTTCCTAATTAGTATGAAAAGATCGGGAATTTTTTTCTGTTACAATAAAATTTTCCAAGACCAATGCCTATGGTAAGGTTCAACTGTCATTGGACTAGATTGCTCCAGCCTAAGAAACTACTTAAAGGGTAGATATGACCGTCACAAATATTTAAAATGAATCTTTTTGATCACCCAGCCTAGCTTTTTCCACCAGAGAAACCAACCATATCCAAGGGAAGGGGGGGCTTCAGGACTTTCAAGATGTAATTTTTTTACTATTTTGCTCCTAATATTCAGTTTTTGGATGTTATCTAGAAAAATTTTGACATAATTATACGAAAAAACGGAGCAAAAGTACTTCATTTTTTGTTATATCAAAAATTTGCCAATACGAATGCCTAGGATAAGGCTCAATTGTCATTGGACTAGATTTCTCCACCCTAAGAAAGTATTTAAAGGGTAGATATGAGTGAAACACATATTTAAAACGAAATTTTTTCCTCCAGAAAAATCCACCTTTTAGAAATTTTACTTACTGTAAACGCTCGTTCCCAAAGAATGACTTGATGGCTTTTCATTTTATACAACCATCTCTCAATAGAAAAATTATTTATATATCATTGATCATTCTAATTGACATTATTTAATGAAAATTGATAATATCTGCTATTGGAAAGCAAATCAAGTCCCCCTTTCATTTAATGGATCTTCATGGGCAAAATTAACACAAAAGAGTCTCCATTTCCCACTAGCTTCATACAATAGATTCGCGCGGCAGTTTATAAGCAATGTCTATTGTTACTACTTTTCAAGGGTTCTTCCCAATGGCACAAAAGTACAGATCCTTTCGGAATAACACTGGTTTTGGCACCTCAAATCCAAGATCCGTATCGTTGAGTGTCCCTTGCGGAGTTCAGGGTGATAATCCGTTTTAGGTTTGCGAACTTGTTTAAATTCAAAGGGTTGAACTATCCAATAAGATTCCGATATTTGGAAGCTGTCATTCGGTTTATTTGATATTCCTTGTCATGTAAAGAATTCTTGGGAAAATAAATTTACAAAGAAGCAAGCTTTTGAAACCGGCTATCAATCAACCTATTGAACTATCAATCATTATTTAGACAACTGTACATTTTCAAGGAGTGGTTTATTTCAATTTCTTAATTCCAAATATTCAATCCAAATTGTATCGATAAACTAAATGTTCTCCAAGCTTCAATTCTGAGCTACAGAAGTAGTCCAAAACGAAATAATAAAATATTAACAGAAGAAGAAGGTACACCAAAGTCCTATAAACCTAGTTAATGGTTTGTATTTTTTGGAAGAATTTGATCCATTTCCATTATATTCACAGCCAAAAAAACTACCTGCTGAAGTGCTTGCCCAGACGTAATCCCATCCCCCAAAAACAGTACAACGTCATTTAAGGTTTGAACACGGGAGAAAAGGCTGACAGAAAAAATTCGTGGACAGTCAAAACAGTTAAAGCTGTGATAACATCATCAAATTCTGGGAACTACTTTGCTAAGGTCAATGGTTCGAGAAAAGCAGAGAGTAAGCCAAGTGTATATTCGGAAATAAAATCGTAGGAAAATATCAGGAAACTGCAAGTTCTTAGGAGAAAACATAAAAAAAATAATTCAGGATTAGCTCGATTGTTATATGGCGATAGGAAAATCCGACAAACAATAAAAAAAAGTAACTCAAGTCAATCTTACAGCATGCCTTGCGTTTTCCAACGACAACAAAGACCCAGCCAGACATTGTTTCATAAGGGGACCTGGACTATAGGTGAAAGAGCAGATCTTTTCACAATGTACATATGATAGAAATTACAGTTCTCATAATTTTTCTTTCAAAATTGGTCTGTTTGAGTGGAACAGGTCTGTCTGATTTATTCTTTTTTTTTACCAAATACGTATCAATAACCTCTTAAATAGACGAGACCCTGCCATTAATTTTCGTTCACCTTTTCTTTGTATGTTAGATCATTCGTTGGTGAGATTTACAAAAATTCAAGTGCTAGTATTGAAAGGAGACGGTTAAAAGGGATGGCAGTGACACCCTAAGCTTCCGAAGATTTTGAGTTTGAATATCCCTCTTTACTGTCATTTTAAACTATTTTGTTTTCATTTACTTCACGTTCCTTTTTTAGTATTACATTTAATGCTATGTTTTAAATAGAGTAATAAATGATATGCTCTTTAGTGGAGGGGTATCCCTGGACAGATATTATTATTAGGGGACACTTCACCCCTTCTCTGTAGGTAAGTTTGTACATGTAAAATTAAGGTAAAATGTTGTTTTGTCAAAATTTCAATAGGTATAGACCTGTCACGTAGGCGAATTTCATGGCTCTCTAGATGGAGAAGGAGTGGAGGTGTGTACTTTAAAATACCTTCCCGGGATATACTTTAGCATGTAGACCCATCCCTGAAAGTTTCATTTTCCTAACCTAACCCCTTTCTGAGATAGCAAAAAGTCACTCAACTAGAATTTTCCCAGTTTTTCTGATGAGAATACATATTAGAGAGTTTTTATTTTTGTTTCAACTGTTCACAGAACCATAAAGAACCCATAAGAAAGAGTATATAACAATTTTTCTTGCATCATCCTTTTTTTTAATCAGCGGCCACTGGAAAAATTTGGCGGGCTCGTCACCTCGCAGAAAAAACGTAAAACCGTCATTAATCTCATATGTTTATTCGCATTAACGATAATTGTATCAGAAGACGACTCCCTATTATTATTTCTCAAGAGGGCACAACAATTTGTCAAGATTGAATTCCTACTTGAATATAAGAAGTACTCCATCACATTCCTTAGTGCTTAAGCATCAACCTCCTCACGTGTATACAGCTCAAAGCTTTCCGCTACACATATCTTTAATTCACAGTAGCTTAATCTACCTTGATATTTGACCAGAAACTCTTCACCCTCGTCTTTTATACTTCAATGTAGTGGAAACTAATCTAATCCGACTTCAACTTTGAATAAGTTTGTGGGTGCGAAAACAAGGATTTCAAACGGGATTACAGAGGCGACTTGTTGAGGCTTTTCGAGGATTTGGGGAAGAAAAGGGCTCTTCTATAAAATGGCTTGTATTATTCATAAACTGATCCGGGTTTAAAAAGAAACCATGTCCAGGAAACAATAATATGGAAATGCCTAAAGGGGATAATATATTTTTCTGTTCTATCTCCTTTTATTATACATTCACGCCACACAAAAAAGACAAAGAAATCAATAAGAAATAATAGAACCATAAAAATGTCTCAGAGAGTCATTTCTTTTCATTTATCTTGAAAAATTGTAACAGAAAGAAGAGGGTGCAGACTATTTAACTGGAAAGGATATTAATTTCAGCGTATATTTTTAAGGGTGGGGCGGGGGGGGGTTAAAATCTATATAAAACCCTCAGATCCAGAAATTGATTTGGAATTTGGTTTCGGACACTCATATGTTCTGTTGCTATTAAATTATATTAAATCGAACATTTCCTTTTCTTTTATTAATCACGAAATTCATCAATTCAAAATATTTTATATTCTTCGGACTGCCCTGGCACTCAACACAATTGTTCAACAGCTAATTACAATGAATCGTCCCCTTGAAACCCCCCTGTCATTGTTCCAGTTTATAATTAAGTGAAACCCTGCGATATATTTTCGCAGATGTGTCCTGAGTCAGATTGTCAATAGTGTTTTGATTCTACATTGCAAGATGACACTGTCAGATATATGTGCCCTGAAAGACAAATGATCGTGTAAATTTTATTGATGTATTTTATACAGATGTTTTGAAATGTCTTCTTCGCACGCATTTCCCAAGAAGAATAAAAGAAGTACAAATTCCAAAATCTAGATATATAATCTGATCGAGTTTTTAGAAAAAGGCAGAGTGCCAGGTATAAAACTTAAATTCCAATACGGTTTAACCTTACTAATTTTACTGAACAATAGAATAATTTGATAAAAATTTATATTTCATTATATTTTCAATTTATTCATTATATTTTCATTATATTCAATTTATATTTCATTATATTTATATTTCAGCAATCAAGATAATATACATAAACCTGTAGGGAATTGTGTCCACTACAGGGGAAAACACATCCAAGTTCCTTTCTTGATTAGCTACCCTGAAGCGGAATAATACCCCGTTTCCCTAAATAAACGAGAAACTGTTTTAAGAGAGAAAATTAACTTAATAAATGTAAACCTGAAGACTATTTCTTCTTATTTCAAACATGACGAACTGACGATAGAAAAACAAACAAATTAGTTTATAATTTATTTGAAAGTAATAATTTTTTATTTAATCAGTAGCCTATATATTCTACGTTTTTCTATCGTTTTCACCTTTTCTACGACAACCAGTCAGCCGTGTTATCGATTTTTCTGCTTTCTAATAACTGACTCTTTCTCAAGTATTTTTTGTTTCTATGCGAGATAATTTTGACCCAACCCCTGTTGTCTTTGACACAAGTTTTGTCTCAACTGTACAATCTTCCAGCTTTAATTATTATCAGCATTCTAACAAGCACCTTTTTTTATTAGTCCATTTAAATTAGTTTAAAACCGCCATTTTTCAGGCTGAAGCAAAAAAGAGTCGAGAAACATTTCGTGGTTAAGAACTATATGTAAAATTATGCTCGGTTTGAAAACAAATTGGGTGTACTGAAATTGGTATATTATGGTAGACTACCAATTCAATACATAAGATAGGCTGAATTAAAAATTTGCCTTGAAGCTATTATCGCATAATAAGTTTTGTTCAGGTAGCATTAAAAAATGGCGTAAGGGTCATAAATTGATTCTATCGTCTTTTTAGATTAACGCTATTGGTTCAATGCAAAAACCACGCTTAAGTTTAATCAGTTGAACACTTTCTTCTGAAGTAATTTTGGTTACTAAATTGAAGGTAAAATTTACAAGTCCTTTTCAGATTCAAAACGAAAATCAATTTCAAACAGTTCGTGGTAACGAACGTAGAAACAAATTTGGCCCAATAGTAACCGAAACTCTAAAAAAAAAGATCATCAAAAGAACTAGTTTTTACTGAGATGTTTTGCTGAGAAATTTGGAAGCTGATTCCAAAAATATAAAACTCATTGAGTTTAATATTACCCATCAAAAGTTACAGGGTTAAGAACAATTTCTCTTATTTTCAAAAAATCAGAGAAACACCCTCAAATAGTAAAACGTTCTTAATGAAAATTACTCTATCAGATTCAGCACATCAGAGAAACCTATTACAGAGGTTTCAAGCTTCTATCTACAAAATTGAGGATTTTTATTTTGCCAGAAGAAAGCTCACGGATGCTTGTTTACTTGTTGTCGTCTTAATTCGTTTTCACGTGCTTATGGTATCGAACCAATGGTCCTAAGGATCGGGAGAGGGCTCAATGGAACAGAAATAAAACGTTTTAGTGTCTTTTTTAAATAACCAAACCGATTGGAGGCCTGCCCCTTTTTCCACCAAAGGTACCTGATCAAAATTTTGAGATGTCCATCTGATTCAGCATAGTCGAAGGGTCCAATAACTATGCATTTAGGGATGACTTGACCCCCGTAACCTTTTGAAAAAGGACTGTAGGTTACTCACAAATGCCCATTGTTCACATATAATTGTTTATTATATGCAGATATTTCTTCTTTTTAGGGGGAATATTCAGGGGATAAATTTCGATGGAGATAGGTTTCTGGCGAGGGAGAATTTTAAAGCAGAAATTTTACGCTTTCGGGGGAGGAAAGGGGATTTCTTGGCATGCTTTGAAACACATTGGAATTAAATTAAGAAAAAAATTATAACGGAAATTAAGGAGCGATATTAAAACTTAAAACAGATAGAAATTATTCCATACATAAGTGAGGCTTGCCCTTCCTCAAACATCGCTTTTTACGCTGAAGTTTGGCCTTTTGTCACATTTCTATAAAAATGACTGATTAAGCAAAAAGGGCAGCAGAATCTAAATGAGAAGCCTTTAAAAAGAACTTTAAGACTTTAGAGTAAAGAGCAAGAGTTGAGGAAGGAGTAGCCGGAAATAATTTCGATTCATTTTACGTTTCTATGTTTTTTCTTACTTCCAGTTGAAAAAGTTAGATTTCTTACTTGATCGCTCACTTGAGAAAGTGTGATCTGTCTAAGCATTTTTTTTGTAGAATATAATGTTAGTTTACAGCTTTTTCCAGAGACGCTGGTTGGCTACGTTTTCGGCACAGAGAGACCCCGTGCTTACCAACGTAAGTAGGCCTATATTACTGAAATATTTGACATAGGTATTATCTAAATAGCGCCCTAAAAATGCTGTGCCCGGGGGAATTTGCATATATTTGATACAGCAATGTCTTTCTCAATTTCAAGCCATAATAGTACACAAAACCAAAATTTGCATCGACTACCTTGTCTAAAAATACCATCTGATAACAACTGAGAAATTTCCAAGTTAGGAAACGTGAAACCTCCGTGCCCCCCCCCCCCCCAATCTCAAAACTGATGCGATTTTCTCTAAAATACCACATACTTCTCATGATTAGTTGATTTTCAAGGTTGTGCCCCATTACCATTTCATGAAACGATTCACTGAGTACACTTCTACTCTAGATGCCCCTTTTTTCAGCGGATGAGCTCAAAACGACTGTGTTCGTGTTGTTGTAAACTTCACTTTTTATTGCTCGAGCTTAAATTTTGAATTCTTTATGATACTTTCGGATAACTAAAAAATCCATTTTTTCTGTTGCAGATTATTTATATATTGTCTCCTGGATTAAGGGTAACAAACATATCCATTCAAATGCATTTCTCCCATCCAACTCACAGAATACGCCTAATAATCATTTCTCTTTCTTCCTTCCTGAGTCTCGTGTTCTAATGTCAATATCCACCCCCTTGTCATCAATAGAACGGGAGCGACCCGGGTTTAGCACCCTCAATAAACAGACTGGACACCCAACTGGAAATTTCCTGTCATTTGAATCTTCCAGTCATCTTTGGAAATACTTAATTGCTCTATAGATTCTAGGGAATTACATTTCACCCTAGGTTAAGACAAATTTGTTCTCTATGGATTGACTTTAACCATTCCCAGATGTCTAAGGCTCGTTTACATTCACATAGAGCCACGTTGAATGAATGAGATTCTAGATTTTAAAAGTACTCTAGCCTTCAAATAAACGTTTTTAATGGGACAATGAAGACTCTTACCAGAAAAGGGTTGTTTTAAAAATTCAGGTTTTAGGGATAAAAAAGTTCAACTTAGTTGTTATATTACATTTATTACATAACGGCAGAATGAAAATCGTTTTCTTTATAACAGTTGTCTTGCATATACTTCTTAATCGTTAATATTTTATCTTGCAACACTGCGAGACATAACTTAAGTTTTTTCTAGGTGTATGCTCCATCGGGAAATCAGAATGAGTTGGGGTTTTGATGTTCGTCTCGTTGTACTGATAAAATATCAATGTCCTGACGTATACACAGGAGGGGGGGGGTCATCATGAAGGAAAATTTGGATGTGCTGGCAGTATGTTTTACATATAAATGTAGTAGTTAATCTTTGTTGTCGATCCAGCTTGTCCTAATACCCTTATGTTTTAGTCTTTGAAGCATCATCTATTCATTTTTGTAGCTCCAGTATTCAGCCGGCAGCCAGATCCAGCAAGGGTTCTTAAACAGAGTGATTATCAACCTGGATAGAAGCTGGTTTTCAGAGCAAAAAAAATAAAAAATATCCCAGCTACAAGAGCATCAATCTAGTGGAGACGGTGCTAAGAGAAAAAAATGTTTAAAAATAAATTCCCCGTTGATGACTGTATGGTTTTAGTCAATTCTCTTGGTGAGTTCATTCTTAAAGATGAAGTCAGTAGTACAGTTGCGGGGTCTTTAATCGGGATACAAGTGACACCTCTGGGTTTATTCTATTATGGATGAACATGCTATGATCGAATTGTCTCTTGATTTCATTCATATTACAAAATCAATTTTGTCATTGGAATAACTTCATTTTATTTTTGTCATTTTATGTTGTTGCTTAACCCACGGTTGCTCTAATCAAATAGCAGTTTTTGGCAGAACAATATCAGTTAGTTCATGTATATACATAAGGTTTCTAAGTATATCTTTATATATATCTGTAGGCTACATCGAAATCAGCGGTGGTCATCAACCATTATAATTAGCTTAATATCTTTAGTTTCTAGTACATATTGACATAGTCATGTCTAGTTTAGGTCAAAAATTGCATTTCTCAAGGGATCGGTCAAGTTAAAGTTTTTTTCTCAAAGGAAAGTTAGAACCAGCCTTAATAAAAAAAAGAATTAAGAAAATGGAAATTCCAGGTGAGAGTGCAACATGTATAGTTTTTACAGTAGACCTTGCATCTTTGAGACAGCAGCCGTGTTGTCAGTGAACTGGTTTAGGACAACACAATCCGAGAATTAGTTAAACATTCCCTCAGTTCTGGTTTTTAATTTCAAAATAAGAGCAACATAAAAACAAACCCTTAAATATTCGGTTATTTATTCTTATATCAAAAATACAGGAAGGCAAAAGCTATTTGAAATTTAGATTGACACCATATTTACTAAGTAAGAATCTTTTCCGATTTGATTGACAACTTTCACTAGTCAAAATGAGCAAAAACTTTGATTTGTCTTATTAACGGAAATCTCACACACCCTCGTTTGACCTGAAAACTAAGGAAATACATATATCCGGTCTTTTCCCTTGTGTCTCTCATCAAGAAAGCTTTAAGTTGACACAGGAGTTTACACAAGGCTGAAACGTATCTTGACCTCGCTTGAATTCCCACAGGCTTGATTAGCGTCGACCAGCATCTATGAATAGTGACAGAAAAGATGTTATCCGGTGTTTTAACTATTATCAAGACGCCATTTAGTAGTTTTATACTATCTGAGATCTCTGAAACAATCTGTCTCACTGAATGGGGAGATGGGGTGGAAAAAACAGGTGACATTACCTATTGGACCCCTTCTTCTCGCTTAAAAACGGTGAATTTACTCTGTGTACCTTTAAATCAAGACACCTGAGCTATGAAAATCTTCAATCCCCTCTTTAGTATTCTACGTCCACGGATTCATGTCTAAATTAATCGCAATTTAACGCCACAAAATAATAAACACGCAGACGCAACGGTAGAATTTATGTCATTCTTAAAAAATTCCTTACCTATTGGTTGAAACAGTCAATCTATAATAAATTCAGTATTTATAAGACCCCCCCCACGCACAAAATATATAATTGTTTCCGTCCTCAAAATTTTCGAAATTTAACCCACACATTCTTGAGTACATTTTTCCGTCGAAAATAATGTGAACATGTCTGTCACTTACGACTTAATCAGACCACACAAAATATAAGCTACACATGCCTTTAAATGTAATAAAAAGTGTTTGAACATGAAAAACTATTATTAGCTTTTTTTATTATTCCTCTTTTTTGCTAAAACTAATGCTACATTAAGCCAATTTTGTTAGAGAATCGCATAAATAAGTCTATTAGCTATCATTCATACCATTCTAGAAGGCAGTTTTAAATTTAAGATGGTTGCGATAGCCGATCGAAAGAATGACACTTTGAACATATTGGGGCGAAGGAGGGTAAACAAGGGCAGCGGTGTTGGACTCAAAGGGCTTGGATAAATTATTAGCAGCAGTAGTCGATCGAAGAAGTGGCCCTTTAACAGGGTTGCCACGGGTAGTACGAAAGTACTACTTTTAGTACTTTTTGATCAAAGTAGTACTTTTTGGATACTTTACGTGAAAGTAGTACTTTTTTAATACTTTTTTGTGAAAGTAGTACTTTTTTGTCCATAAAATGGCACTTTTTCGGTAATTTTTCAAGTCAAGTCGAAATCGTTTCGTTTCGCTGCTAGGGATTTTCAAAGTCGTGTCGACTTCGTTGTTTCTAGCCTTCTAGGGATTTTTAAAATCCGCGACTGCAAGTTATCAGATTGAAAGGCAAGAATTTCGAATGTATTTTCAAATGTGACCAACTAAGGTAAAATTTTCCAAACAAATTTGTAATGTGAGGGCCAACTGCTATGCAACGTCCCAGCCCAACGCAGTTATGTACATTAGCTAAGTTGCTAACTGTTTGTTTATAACTAACCCCTATTATTGAGTTGGTTCAAAACTGGGTACTGTACTAACCCATATATGTGGATTCTGTATTACTACTCCACATATGAGATAGTTCTAGCCCTTAGATGGGTTAAAATATCATTTTCATTTCAAAAAACTTGTTTTTTTTTTATTTAATCTTGAGAAGGCATGGGAGTTATCAAAGACATAATTTCCAGAGTTTTCAACAACACAGAACAAAATGGTTATCTCAAAATTTTGATTTTATGTGTTTTTGGAATTGAATGGCATGCAGGGAAAGGAAACTTGTTATCCTCCAATCACTTTCGCCTAATAAATAGGGCAGTAGCCCTTTCCTTTTCCAATTGAATGAGTATTCTTGAAATTTTCTACAACAACATCTGGCCATTTCAAAATGCATTACGGGAAAATACAAAGTTTCAGGGGTAGGGATATCACCCTGGCTAATCATGATAAAAATAAAATTTTGAAGAAAGGATGAAACAAGGACAGAATAAACCCAGTGAAAAACATTTAAAAAAAATAGCTGTTTATTGTCCTTGTTTTATCCTTTCTTTGTGATTTTATGTTTTAATCTTAAAAATGGAAGTGCAACTTTTGATTACTAATCAACCCCCCCCCTTCCCTCTCCAAAGTTTATGCAATCAGCCTTTATGCCCCCAGAACATAACTTACCTTGTCCTGGGGACTGTGGGGGGTCATCCTCAAAGACTTAAATTCCAGTCCTTTCAGTTGCATTCAACAAAATGACTATCTCAAAATTTGGATGTGTTTAGAGAAATGGTGGACAAGAGAGGGTGGTTAATTTCCCTCCAATCACTTTTGAGTATTAAAAAGGGTACTAACCCTTTTGATTTCCAATCAAATGATTTGTTTTCAAAGTTTCTACAACAACAAATGGCCATCTCCAAATTTCTATCCAATGCATTGCAGGATAATATGAGGTCAAGATGGCACTACAACTTCCAACTAGGAATCCAATAAACCCCCTACAAAATTTGTACAATCAATTCTTTTATACAAAATACAAAGTTTATACAAAATACTTTTACTAAATAATGATTTTTGAAAAAGGGGAAGCACCTAGCAATTTTAAGAAATCCTAATTAAACTACTGCATAAGAAAAGTGATAAGAGTAAGTTTGGTAATTATCAAGACATTAGTCTGGTCTGTGTAGGTAACAAATACTTAGTAATATGATACTTTTTAGACTAAGATTTTTTATATACCAAGTGATAAGAGAAGAACAGTGCAGTTTTAGAAAAGGTAGAGGATGTACCAACCAAACTTCCAACCTTAGGTTAATAATTGAGGAGAGCCTGAGTTATCAAACACATTTGGTCCTCAGTTGTGGTCTTCAAAGTTATCTTTTTTGGTCTTCAGTCTTATAGATTATGATCATGCGTTCAACTCTGTTGATGGAAGAGCTTTAGTGAAGGTATTATCTTTGTATAGTATACCAGACAAACATATTAAAGTGATTAGTGCTATGTACAAGAATAATACTTCTGTGGTTAAGGTAGGAAATGAGGTTAGCAGCTTGTTTAATATCAAATTGGGAGTTAAGCAAGGTTGTGTTTTATCCCCCTTAATATGGATCAATTTTATAGACTTTGCCTTAAGGAGCACAAGAAAGCCAATTTCAGAACATGGAATCAACTGGGAAGGAAAAACATCCGTCCTAAATGAATGTTTGAGCAAAATGAATGAGCTTTAATAGGTTTTGCAAGTTTGGTGTGCTAGAATAGGTTTAAAAATTAATGTTAATAAGACAAGGTCACTAAGGCTAGAAATATGACAAGATGAAAAGGTGAAAATGGGTAGTAAAAAGATTAATTAGGTGAACAGCTTCACTTCCCTTGCCAGTATTATTAGAAAAAAACAGTGGGAGCACTAACTACGTTAAAAGTAAACTACCCATGGCTCAGGGTGTTTTTTTTAAGTTGAAAAAAGTTTGAAAAGTTAGGAAGATAAATTTGTTAACCAACATTAGAATTTTGGAAGCTAAAGAGATGACAGTAATCAAATATGGTTCTGAAGCACAAGCACTCCAAAAACTAGATGAAAATTTGCAATATGTTTTCCACAGATATTGCCAATGGATTGTTCTTGGTAGCCAGCTGACTAACCATGTTTCAAACAATCAACATTAAAAAATACAGTTCAATCCCACTTTCAAGAGCTGTAATGAGATAAAGGTTGACTGGTCTAGGACACATTCTGGTAATGAAAGATTGCCATAGATAGTTCTTGTAGGCCAACCATCCAGGGCTAAATGGAAAGCAGGTTGTCTGTAGTTGGGATATGAGGATGTTATAAAGAAGATTTAAGGGAGATTGGAAGTTCAATGGAGGGTATAAAGAGGAAAAGAGGAAGGCTTTGAATAGATTGGGATTGAGGAGAGTGTGCAGCTGTGCTGGCCTCAGGTGCCTTGGTGTTGTGGTGAGTTGTTAGTAGCAGTAGCAGTAAAACCATTAATTTTGTTCAAGTTCTGTTGGTAACACTAGGGTATGCTAGAAATACTTGATAGCATAAACTCAAATTATATTCTCTCATGAATCTTTCAAAAAAGAAGTACATGACGACATTGCTAGCATAATGTCAACTGACAACAAGGGCCTCAAAGAGATTCACAAGGAACTTGCCACAAAATGCAATGTTAGCAAGGTAGAAGCAATTGTTGACTTGGCAATGACTGCACAAGTGACAGAGCTTGTACCAGATGGACTAGATGAACACCTACACCACACAGTCAGAAGCAAGCAAGACAGGCAGCAATAAAAACTCAACATCAGCAGATACAGGATTTCAATCCAAGCAAGTGACAAAGACTTCCTTGCCAAATATTGACATACTGCTAGCATAATGTCAACTGACAACAAGGGCCTCCAAGAGATTCACAAGGAACTTGCCACAAAATGCAATGTTAGCAAGGTAAAAGCGATTGTTGACTTGGCAATGACTTCACAAGTGACAGAGCTTGTACCAGATGGACTAGATGAACACCTACACCACACAGTCAGAAGCAAGCAAGACAGGCAGCAATAAAAACTACTCAACATCAGCAGATACAGGATTTCAATCCAAGCAAGTGACAAAGACTTCCTTGCCAAATATTGACATACTGCTAGCATAATGTCAACTGACAACAAGGGCCTCCAAGAGATTCACAAGGAACTTGCCACAAAATGCAATGTTAGCAAGGTAAAGGCGATTGTTGACTTGGCAATGACTTCACAAGTGACAGAGCTTGTACCAGATGGACTAGATGAACACCTACACCACACAGTCAGAAGCAAGCAAGACAGGCAGCAATAAAAACTCAACATCAGCAGATACAGAATTCCAATCCAAGCAAGTGACAAAGACTTCCTTGCCAAATATTTCCAGGATACCTACAAAATAGCAACCAAAATTTTCACTGTGAAGAAATTACCAGCCTAAGCCCTCACGGCTGGGCAACCACTGCAACACCCACCAGTCTTATTCGTAGTAGCCGGCTCTACTGAAAAGCAGCTTATCCTCGATGCATCCTACCAGCACAAATCGACTCTAGAGCAACAGTTTCAACGAAGGTTGCAACACCAGAAAAACCCTGCTGGAAAAGATGAAGAAGAGACTGGCATGCAGAGAAACAGACCTAGTGATTAAAAAAGAAAAATCACAAAAATGGGCAAACACAAGCAAGCTGCTTGAGCATGGAAAAATAGCCACTACCTCCTACCATTTCAGCCCCCCCTGTAAATAGTTTATATGTGAGTAATAATAACAATGTAACAGCAAACTTCTGTGAAAGTAAAAAATAGTGAATTAACAGTTATGTCCCCATGCCCCTCTACATTGTCCCTCAATAGCTGCTCTGCGTACCTCAGCTGTAATCCAGCCACTTCAACTGTAAGTGAGAATAATAGTGTTTATAACCAAAAGTTGCCCAGACACACCCAAAAACTTGTAAACATTGTGACAGCAAACATTGATGTTATCACCAACAAGATGCCAGGACTGGTAACACGGCTCAAACTAAGTCAGATAGATATTGAAGCTCTGTCAGAAATTTGCCCCAGGAATTCCAGATTTCAACTGACAGAAGACTCAATTTGCCCCACTGGATACAACATCTTGCCATGGGTTAAAATGCTGAAAACTGATCTTGAACTCAACAAATATCATTTTAAAAGAAAGGCAAGACAAGAGCCAGTTCTATAATCTGTGAAGTGAAGCCTTCACTTCACTGAAGGAAAATCAGTTCAAGAAGAGTGGCTTTTAGTTTTGAAAGGAGAAAGTCTGTAAACTAATCCACCTGTGAATTAGTGCCATCCAGTAGGGAGAGTAGACTCACCCAATGGGGCTAGTTCCAAATTATTTTTTAATGAACCCAAGGGGTTAGTCCTAACCAAAAAAATAGTTAATATACATGACTAGTCCGGCAGTTCTAGTTTTCTTGTTTAAGTAGCAATGAATTTTGTTTTATTATGAATACTTGTTGTCCCCTGATGGGGGACTCTTAGTTCATATGTACATTCTGATGACAAATAACTAGTCCGTTCTGGTAACAAATAACTAGTCCGACTAGTCCGGCAGTTCTACTTTTATTGTTAAAGTAGCAATGAATTTTATTTTATTATGAATACTTGTTGTCCCCTGATGGGGGACTCTTAGTTCATATGTACATTCTGGTTCATTAGTTCATATGTCATTCTCTTTTGTGCAGATTCAGGAGCGATAAAATCTTACATCCTGTTATATTTGGCAGTTATTGTGCACTGGAACCTATTATCGCCCACCAGTGTTTACAAGTAGTACAACAAACTAGCTGAAATCTGGGTAATTATATAGTCCCCAGGTATACCTTGGTTGTTTCTTATGTGTTACATTTCATTTTGTGGCTTACATAACTAAAAGACTACAAGAGAAGCAAAGTAAGCCAACTGTGTGTCAAAAGGAAAATAAGTGTGTTTCAGCATGTCATAATACCACCACTTGATTATACTGCTCAACAAGTTTTCAATTTTAAGGGAATGCACAAAGAAGCAAAAACATTCTTAATTTAGGATTATTTAGGATTCATAAGTTATAGTTAAGAATAATACAAGTGAAGACAGTTATTGACGTTAGACCTAAATGGGTCCAGGTTGTCCAGCAAAGCCGTAGCCTATTGCTGTCTGTGATTTTGCTTAATACTATGTACTTTACAAAAGAAATTCACTTTTCCCAGTGTGTTTATTGAAATTTATACATTACAGAACAATGGACATTAGAAAGTATATGAAGGTTGTGCCAGGAAATTCTAGTCAGAAAACAGACCAGTCACAAGAAAATGACAGTACAATACAAGGAAATGAAGGTGAACCAGTTAGAGAGGTTAACAGCTCTCAGAATAGAACCAGTGAATCAGTTAGTGAAGATTGTGACTCTGCTGAATCAGATACTGAAAGTAATGACACTGGGGATGAAGCCAGTGATCATGAAGAAATGACAGACGAAAGTGAAGATGATAATTGTGAACTGGTAACCATAACCAAACGGAGAATCTCTACAAAGAAACCATCTAAGTCTGGGAAAATACAGAAATTCAGTGCAAAATGGATGGAAGAAAAAGACCTGCAGGGCTGGCTCCAAAGGTATGCAAGAGAAAAAACAAAACCTTGGTGCAGGTTCTGTGAAAGGACAATTACTGGGGGGCTATCTCATTTACGTAGACATGCAGTGACTGCAAGTCACATGTCTAAAGTTGATTCGATGAAGAATCAAGTGATTATCGTTGACGGACAAGGCAAAGACCTTGTTTTGTCCGGAGCAGCGAAAGAAAGAGAGATAATAAGCCGACAGGTGACAGCTTTAGAGTTGGCTATGTCAACCTGGGTAGCCTCGAACTCGAAAGAGATGAGCATGATGGATAGCTTACCAGCACTACTGCAGAAGTTCATACCTGATTCGTCAGTAGTGAAACGTCTTGCATGCGGAAGGACAAAAACAACGGGGCTAATTAAAAACGTGATTGCCCCGTATGCTATCAGCCAGCTTAGCTCAAGATTGCAAGAGTCAGTATATTCCCTAATGGCTGACGAAAGTACTGACAGGTGTGGTACCAAGTACCTTGTAATAATTGTACGATATTACAATGGCACAACTTGCGAAGTCAAGGAAGATTTCCTGGCTATCCCAGAAGTCGAGGATACAACAGCACTAGGCCTGAAAAACCTGATCTACAAGACTTTAAGCGAAAAGAAAATATCACTTGAAAAGTGTATTGGTTTTGCATCTGATAATGCAAGTGTGATGCTTGGGAGGAACAACGGTCTTGCAGCCCTCATAAAGAGAGATATTCCATGGCTTGCTGTTTTTGGGTGTATCTGTCACAGCTTTGCTCTGTGCTCTGCTTCCGCTTGTGAGAAATTGCCTACAGAGATCGTCAGATTCAGCAATGACATATACACCTACGTTTCGAATAGCGCGAAACGTCTACGCGAGTTCAAAGAATTTCAAAAGTTTTGTGAAATAGCCGAGCATGCACTGCTATACCCGTCCGCTACTCGCTGGCTTGCATTCGAGGCCGTCTCACAGAGACTGGTGGAACAGTGGACTGCCCTGACACTATTTTTCACTGAACCTGCGATTGCAGGTCGTGATCAAACGGCTGTGAAACTTTATGCAGCTCTGACTGATCCTGAAGTCAAACTCTACTACCTGTTTCTCAACTATGTTCTGCCTATTGTGAACCGGTTGAATGTCGAATTCCAGAGCACAGAAGTGAAAGTTCACAAGCTTTTAAGAAGTGTGGGGGACACTCTTACCGAACTGGCAAGGAATTATATCAAAGATGAGCTTTTGGCCATTCGTTCTGTCTTTGAAATAGATTTCTCAGACCCCAGACACTTCAGAACTATGGAGACAGAAATGCATTTTGGAGCTGAGTTCGAGCTCTTCGCAATTGATCAGATAGACAGTCGTAAACTTCAAGAGAGGCAGCTAGCTACGGCAAAGAAGCATTGCCTTGCATTTTACATCAAGTTGTGTTCTGAAATAAAGCGACGAGTGAACAGTGAAGACCCCTTGCTTCGAATGCTTGACTGGCTGTCGCCGGAAACTGCGTTGTCTGGTTCGGTTCCTTCTATAATCCCTCTTTACCGCATGTTCAGGGACTGTTTCAGTGGTTTGGTGAATGTTGAAGTCCTAAACAGAGAGTGGAGGAGGCTACCACTACTGAAGAAAGACTTGAAAGAAGGGAAAATGCCAGTTCTGCAGTTCTGGAACTTGGTATACACCCTCAAGGATGGAGTTGGAGATCCCGCTTTTACCGATCTACCCATATTCATGAAGGGTATTATGTCTCTGCCTCACAGCAGCGCTTCGGCCGAACGTCAGTTTTCGGCATTAAAGCTGATTTGGACACCACTCCGAAATAGATTACTGCCAGAAACGATTTCTGATATGATGCACGTGAAACGAGAAGTTCCGAATCCAGAAACGTGGGAAGTTCCTGCGGAACTGATCAGGAGCGCAAAGAAATGGAAGCCCTGATCAGCCAAGTAGGACGTCTTGTTTCGTGGCACCTTAATTTGTCTGTGATTGTAGAGAGATTGTAGAATACCTGAAGAAAACGAAAAAGGCAGAAATGAAGTAGTTTAATATTGTTGTGTATAGGACTTCCGAATTTGTGACTGATTTATCCATGTTTGATAACCATTCTGAGCCTGTAAGTGATTGGAAACAGTTTGCTTGCTCTTTTTTAATTGTAGAATTACAGCTTCGTAGAAAAGTTTCATCAGAAAGGGGAGCTTGAAGCCTTCAAACTTTCCGTACATTTTGTGCTTCCTTATGGTAGGTTTTCAAACAACGGTTCTCTGACCAATAGGACACGAAACTCCGTCTTCGCTTAACAACTTTGAAGCCTTCAAACTCTCATTATAAAGAAAAATCTATTGCAAAAGTTTTGTTATACCAACAAAAAGAAGCCAGATTAATGCTCCAGCAATTCACTGGCTCAAAATGGTTAACAAAGGCCGATAATTTTAGTCTCGAAGTCGAAAGTCCTATACCTCCTAATGTTAAATATTTATGTTATGCTCCTGTGATGATGGTGTAGCGATGATGCAATCTCTATACTAGTTACTTAAATAACTGAAAGATCTCTGTATTTTGTTAATTTCATACCTGAAATAAAAATGTTGCAATCTAAATTCTAGGGCACTATCAGCTACACAATTGTCCTAGCCCTCTGAACAAGAAACGAACCTTTCTGCAACTGGCACTATCAGCAAGTGCCACTGTTTGGCACTGTTCTGAAGAATTCGATATATGTAAATCTGATAGTGCCCAAAACGTGTGTATCCTTATCTATAGGAGGGTTTTCGCGAGATCTCGGAATCACTTTCCGGCGAGTGAAGCGCATCGCGAAAACTGTGGGAAAGCGATTCCTTGAATCACTTTCCACTTTCCCGCTGGACTGATCGCGAAAACACATGGAAAGCTGATATCCCCGAGAAAATATTGAATTACAAACTATTTCGAATAAATATGGTTTACTTAACGGTTCTTTGATTCTCATACATACCACCGAAGTCACCCCAATGCCGCTTGCCATTTTTCTTTATTTATTAGTGATACTTGCACTGTTTTCTTTCAACAAATTTGAAATTCCCGCCGAAAATTCAACTTTCCGCGGAGCTTTCCACTAACCTCGTGGAATCACTTTCCCGGAAAGCTGCTTCGGTTTCCAACGCGCGAAAACCGATGTGGAAAGCTCGGCAACTTTTCGAAGCAGCGCAAAAACCACTGGAAAGTGATTCCGACTTTGCTTTCTAACTCGCGAAAACCCTCCTTATGTTAGGCTCGCCTTATTCAAGTATGCGACTGGCGCAATTTTTTTTTTGTTTTTGTTTTTTTTATGTGCATTTTCGTGTGATGCATTTCTTTTTATTTTTTGTTGCCATGGCCCTCGGGCTGCTTAGCAATTAATAAATCTTAATCTTATTAGCTGAATAGCTTATCATTTCCAAGCAAATACTTTCCAAGACTGTTTGTAGGTGGACAAGATAAACCGGTCTCGAACACAGACACAAAAAAAATCATCTTGCTATGAGGTAAACCAAAGAGATAAATATCGGGTCGAATATGCGCGTGTTGCGCGAAGCGCAACA
This sequence comes from Artemia franciscana, assembly GCF_032884065.1. Lineage (NCBI taxonomy): Eukaryota > Metazoa > Arthropoda > Branchiopoda > Anostraca > Artemiidae > Artemia > Artemia franciscana. The sequence goes on from NC_088878.1 coordinate 19,067,491, forward strand.
CGCGCAAAATTTTTTGGAAAGTAGTACTTTTTTTCTAAAGTAGTACTTTTTGGTGGTTCTGATTAGTACCATTTATTTTGTTGGAGTGGCAACCCTGCCCTTTAAGCATGAACTTACTTGACTCAAAGTCAAGTAGGGTTTAGGTCTTGACGTGTAGGCTATCCAAATTTTCTGAAATTTTATATATGGAACTTCCAACCCCTAGGCGCGGAACAATGAAATTTTGCTTGACAATTATTTTTTTACCATTGATTTTGAATGTCATTTGCTCTCGTACAAAAGATGTCTCTTAAATATATATTTCTCAAACCGTTTAGGAAATCAAATAACAGAGAAGAGGTGTTAAATATATACAAAACTGAACAAAAGCTGAACATTTCCATTCTTCAGGAATTGTGTCAAACGCCTTTTACATTTTAAGTTCTGCCTGTTCAGCAGATTGTTACGGCTGTCAGTACTAATTTTAAAACATTTTTTCTTACAAGGTATGAAAGAAGGCGAAGGCTGGTATTTATTTACACGAAATTCAAATTTGTACGGTTTTCATGATGATCTCTAGGTGATGTACAGCATTCTTCTAACTAAACAGCCCTAAATATTATTTCTGTTTCACAGTTATAAGGCAAAGCAAGGCATGAGTAGAAAGTTGTTAAGGAATAAACATACAAATAAAAGTAAAAATGGCTAAAGGATAGGAATAGACAAAACCTAGTCGAGCGAGTGGAGGGAGAGTGAGTGGAGGTTGAATAAAAAATTGCCATTATTTTACATATGCCCTCAAACATGGGTTTCGTCTTTTTTATTCTAAGAAACTTAGTATTTTGGTTAGGTTACAATTTGCATTCAGCACCGCTATAGTTAACCCCCTAACCCTAATATGAAAATATATAGTCCACATTATATATCCCATCTATCTTTCAATGTGTCTCAGTTGTTTCAACCCATGTACCTGTAAATTGAATCAACTCGGGTGTGTTCTGAATAATGGTTAAGTACCGGGCAAGTAATAGCCCGTCAACTTGTTAAAATAAAAAAATACATCCTAGTCCTACATTGAATTTTCATTAAGAATCTGCAATCAACCTTTCCATTTACAAGGGAAATTGTAGGGTTACTGCAAGAAATATATATAGTAATTTCCAGACTAGATTTATCAATGCGTTAATACAATTTGATTGAACTAAACACAACTTTTAAGGACGAGTTTTCTGAGTAAAAGCAAATAGACAGGTATATTTGAATGAAGATAAAATAATCTTCATTAAGTATAGAGGAAGGAATAAACCACATGATTTAGATAATATAAAGTTGAATTAAAGAACGACAATCCATTGATCCCAAAAAGACAATTGGAACAGTCACTTCAATTTGAGGCATTCATAAGGACCAACTTTGATGTTTAATCAAGGAGACAACGTACTAAATAAATTAAAAAATCGATTATTGTCATAGCAACTTACCAAAATAGAGACTAGAAGAAAATTGTATAAAAAACATGCAGGAACGAAACATTCAAGCATTCAAAGAATATATAAAGGTGATGTATTGCTTAGCAACCCAATTTCTAGCATTCAATACCTCTGATCATTTTTTTATCGAGTTGTGTAATAATTGAAAAACAACATAGCCTAGGTTAAAATTTACAACTATTAAACTAAAAATGGTAACATTTGGGTGGAAATATGGACGTGTCGCCTCCGCAATCATAGTTGATTTGAACACGGACTATGCTCTTAATATTAAACTCTGCAATGACATGATGAACATTGGCCAAAACTTCTCAAAGAGATATTACCGGACAAAAACGGTCCGATTTAAAAGCTGTTTTTTCCCGTCTGGCGGAAATAATACACAAAACAATTTTGTCCTCCTGTATCTTATTCAGGAATTCCTGAAAGTCATATATTCATTTTAGTAGCTTATGCCACTCATACTAATTTGGCATTGGTAGACACACCCAAAAGCTATTTTTTAAGATAAGATCCATAGAGAACTTTAAAATTATTAAAACCAACAAAACAAGAAAGAAAAAAAAATCAGGATAATTTATCATAATCATTTATTAATATCTTCTTAATTTATCAAAAAATTATGATTTTTAAGAAATCATTCATTAATGAATTAAGAATATCATGATTAAGTAAATTATTCGAAATCAACATTCGACTCTGATATCACTACATCTTCTTTGAGGTACTTTTGGGCTTTGATTTGGCGACTAAAAGGTATATGCTCACCGACTAAAATGCTAGCTAAACTTTACGCGTTTGGAAAGCGCACCCATGCCTTTGGACTTGGCCGGTCCAAAGGGTTAGGGCCGTTTTGACCTTATAGACAGATTGAGTTTCCGCTGATTATTCCAATTGGCATTTCGGAAGAACTGTCCCATTCCAATCAGATTTTATTGATATTTAAACAAGTCAATTCTAAAAACATGTTCTGATTTTGCATAGTGAATCCGGTGTGTTTTTTCGTGAGGGATTTTACGAAAAAAAGAATTTACAAAATGCACCAAAAAGTAGTTAAATGATTTTTTGTTATTTTTAGGAAGCGAACTAAGATTCCGGGGGTGAGGGGGTTAAACACCGTATACCCCTTCCCTCCTGAATAAGGCCTTGACTGTAGCCTATACGAAAACTAAAAGGCTATTGAAGTCCAAAAGGCTTTTCAAATATAAGGAAGTTTTCTAATATATATGTATAGGCCTATTTATAAATCAAACACCATTAACTATATGCCAATGTGCCTAAGATAATACTATTTTGGCGGGGATACATATTTAAAAACTGTAAAAACAGACGGACCATTATATAAGCCGTATTTTTTATCATAACTTCAACGTTGCCGAAGTATATACTCACCGTCGGCAATTTTATAATTCGGCGTAAGTACCATATCAAAATGTTTAACCTTACTATCGCTTTGTCGTGAAGTTTTTGTACATGGCTTATTGACTGTTCAATACAGTTATTCCTATGGGAACTATAAGATATTTTGCAGGAAGTCCCAAAATTGTCTGAGGGAGGACGGGTAAGTAGCCATCCATTTCGCGTGCAAAGCTATTTTCGCCATAGAAATATATTAACGTTGTAACGATCATCTCTTCATCGATTATTTTGCAGTTTTATCGCAGGGGATGTTTATATTGTGCATTGATTTTCCAAGTTATTCTTTTTTGCTGCTTAAATTCTCCTGGTTATATAATAAGTTGTAAATAAATTATTATTAAGGTGATGAGTAATCTCAAATGCTTCACAGTCACGTCAAGGCGATCAAAGTTCATATGTAACTTCCGACTTATTTACCGACGGTGTATCATCAGATGGTAAAAAGGTAAAGAATACGGCATTAGACTTTTCAGTCCCTACCGGCGGTGCTGATCTCCGTTTCAGATAGACATTCACCATATGACTAACATGGGGGTGAGGGGGTCAATATAGAAAAGAAAATTTTGAGCGTGTTGAATGGAAGCAGTCGACATGGGCTAAAGTGGATCTGGGTCCAAATGATCATGTTGCTGGTATTGATGTAGCACATGGTTACCGCCTGAACAACGGTAAATGCTACCGCTTGGTTACCGCATTTGTGATGCAAACGAATGTTATATTTAGATTCAGGTTGAAATTCTATGTATGTATATGCGCATTTTTTTGGGGTGGGGGGGGGGGTGGGGGTATATACTCTGGAAATATATAGCTTCTAAAAAATTCCTTAATTTCTTAGAAAAACTGCAAAAACAAGGATAGAAGTGAAGATAAAGGCCTCCACCCCTGACAAATCTGTTAACTATTATTATTCTGCATATTACGGAATAAGAATTGTTTTCTTAACAAGTTTCCTTATGTCCAGCTGGGCTCCTAGGCCAGCAGTGCCAGTTGGCTAATTCAAAGATTTGCGTAATATACACTGTCGAATCAGCCATCTAGTGGTATCCCTCATCAGAGAAAGAAAAGCGCAAGTGATTGCCGATGTGGTCATTTAGAAATACATTTTGCGTCTGTGTAATGTATAGTACATCCTCTGGCTTACTAAAATAAGGCACGGCTATGAAACTACCAAAATTATATAGGCACAATGTAGAAAAACAATTACTCGGAATTATATAGCTAAGCCTAACTAGTAGGCCTAATCCATTTCACATACGTTCCCCATACTGGTAAACTTCTAGTCAATAGTGAATTATGTAACTTTAAGACTGAGCTTGGAATTAAAAGTCACTTTCAAAACCGAAAAGACAAAAAGTAAATATGATATTTGCTGTCACTTCCTAAGTTCCTGAATCCGCTTTCATATAGTATTTTTAAATCATAAAAATAATCAAGCTTTTACTTGAAGAAATTCACAGAATTTTTAATTCAATTCTCACTAATAAAATGAATAGTAGTAAATTATAGTCAGTTGATCTCTGCATAAGTTTATTTTTCAGGTTATAAGCATTTTTTCGATCAGACTAAAGAAATCTGGTGATTTTTAAACACCTAATTCTATGTCAAAAGTATGAAAAGTGTGAAAATCTCCAATTAGGATTTTTGCTACTTGAGTAAAGACAATAGGCTACCGGTGAATAATTGAATGATGACTAGACGAATCTAAGGGGAGATTTGTTTAGTAGCGAAAATGATGAGCTGCTACTAGGGATCCTTAAATTAATGACTGCTAGATATATAATAATAATTTTATTTTGAAAGGTTCCAAGGCATGAACATAGAAAGTGTTTATTTATTCGTATGTGTCTATTTATTATGCTTGCTCGTATTAGTTTTGCATATGGCTTTGTAAGCTTTGAAATACGCACATATCTATATTGTTGGTAATAGTTAATCGAGCGCACAAGAGATAATAGACATAGCTGGTAATTACAAAAATCTTACCTGTATGTGTCCTTTTGTGTATCTTTAAGTTTTCGGATCTAGCAAACACTTTTCCACATCCAGGGAATGGGCAGGGGAACGGTTTTTCACCTGTATGCACTCGTATATGGTTTACAAGTTTATACTTGGCTTTAAATGCTCGGCCGTTCCGCACACACCCTTGCCAAAAGCACGCGTGATTTGTACATTCTGGTCCACCAACGTGCTCAACTGTTATATGAGTCACTATTTCATGCATTGAGCCAAACGTTTTACCACAAGTCTTTTTTGGGCTTGGTTGTTCTGGTTCAACCCAAAGGCAGTGTAATTCTTGCTTTATTGGGGTTCTCATGTACCGGAGAAAAGCACCGGCAGAGGCTGGATGGGCCATAGGGGCCATTGAGCCCATTTGATGAAACTGTTGTGCAGCATAGCCTGATGCATCTCTTGTGTACATTTCCATGGGGAGACGCATTGTATTATGGTCAAACCCGGTAAACATGGCATGGTGAGCTGCAGCAGCCGCATGGCTTGGGTCAAACATATGATGGTGCTGTGCTGCATGAGTGTGATGAGCCTCAAGACCCATTCCAAGTCCCATATCTCTCCTAAAAAGAAAATCTCTTGCGGCATAGGACCCAAGGTGGTGCTGCTGGATTTGCCCATGATGCGGGTGGTGATATCCCTGAAAATTACTTTGATCATTCAATCTCAGATGATTATCCACAAAAGGGTTCAGCATTTCACTACTTTGCTCAGTTGCACAAGCACTAGGAACATGGTGAAATCCAAAATTAGGCACTGCACTAAATTGGTTTGGTACGAACAGGGCTGTAGCCGATGCAGGACTTTCCCTCTTTATAAAACTTGGATTCATCACGCTTGCACTTAAACTAGCAGTCATCCTACCACTAGGACGCCCTACGAAGGAATAATAGTAGCTCAGCAGGTTTCTCAGTTAGCCACCTCTATTCCCGTCCTCCTGCTGTCAATAACACAAAAGCTTGCTTTTACCTGATTGGCTAGATAAAATGTTCCACTTGAAGATTCTTGATTAAACAGCCAATAGAGAATGAACTCCGAGGAGGCTGGACGTAAACACATAGGGAGGTGACACGCGCTGTCACAGCGGTTGAAGCCCCTCCTAGCGGTTCTTTAAGTGGTTCTGGAAGGCTCAGCAGAGGCCCAAACAACATTACAAAGTATCCCAGCGGTTTATAAGACAGGGAATCCATTCGTATCCCCAAAGAAAGAAAATGATATAGATTGATTAGGTGATAAGAGCTTTGTAAGTGTCAACTTTGTCAACCTAGGGTGCAATGATGCAGTCCAAGGGAGGTAAAGAGCCTCAAGAGATTAGACTAGGAGAAAAAAGAGATCTTTATTTTGAAATTTGTAGTTTTGTTGTAATAGCAGGTAAAACAATACCTGAGCTGAGATTGAAAAACGCTTTTATGGGGGGATGTTAGCACTGGGATAAAAAAGTTAAATAGGCTAGGCTTTATCGTCTCAGTTATAATAAATAATAGCATTTGCGAAAAGATAATGGCTTCATTGGCTGGGGGGGGGTGTCCATCAACTGCTCTTTTTTTCCAGCAAATCATACTTTTAGCATTTTCTGCAAAAAGTAGGCCTATAGAATAACTTGACATTTAAGTTTTTGATAACTTTAGCGGATTGGCTCTCTAAGCCAGTTTCACTAATAAGCTCTCATACTTAAAACAAACAGAAGTGACCATGACTGAAGAATTAATCCTGAAACAAACAGAAATTCTAATGAACATCTAAGCCAAACTAAAAACAATCAAAAATTAACACACAGAGCTTTGCCTAGCCTATTAAGGCTCCCCAGAGGGGAGCCTTAATACTGTCAGAGGGCCACTACTGTCAGACTACTGCGTTACTACTGTCAGAGGGCCACTGTCATTAGGTTTGTAGTGAAAACTAATTACATTGCTATTAATTCAAAGCTTTAACAACCATTTACAGCAGCTTCAATTCACGAGAATTTTGGATGGGGGAGAAGGCATTCCTCAGCATCCTACCCTAATAAAATAGTTTTTTCAAAATATAGGCCCCCTACCTAATTGGCCCTACTGGCCATTTAATGTCTTAGTGCATTGAATAAACTTAATGCATTTATATGGGAAAAGAACAGTGACAAGAATAATCGCTTCTTCAATTAACAAATTACTACAGCATCAAGCCACTTGAAGTAAACCTGACAGAGCATAATTTTGACGATAATTTACTTCGTTAAATCTTCTTCATTATTTTTGAACTATTGCTCTATTTAAATTTTAAATGAAAAATTATCCTTAGATAGTTCTGTTCATTTTAAGTTAGACCTTATTTTTAATCGAGCAATTTCATAGGTCGCTTCGAATATTATTTCAATGAAAAAAATTATTTTTTTAACTAAAAGTAAGGAGCGACATTAAAACTTAAAACGAACAGAAATTACTCCGTATATGAAAAGAGCCTTTTCCTCCTCGACGCCCCGCTCTTTACGCTAAGTTTGACTCTTTTTCTCAACTTTGCTTTTTTAAAACAGTGAAACACTTTAGTGTAAAGAACGGGGCGCTGAGGAGGGAAAAGCCCCTTTCATATACGGAATAATTTCTGTTCATTTTAAGTTTTAATGTCGCTCCTTACTTTCAGTTAAAAAATACTTGTTTTTTTTTTCATTTAGTTTCTGAACGTTTTTGAATTAACGCATTTTTTGATTTTGGCTCTCCGGATATAAATAATCAAACGAAGATTTGCATATCAATCTTTTTTTTTGCTAAATTGCTTTCTCTTTGTTTTGATCGGACGATTTTGAGAAAAAACGGATAGGGGAGGAGACATAGTTGCCTTGCAATCTCTTGGTTACTTAAAAAGGCAACTAGAACTTTTTACGAACATTTTTGTTAGTAGAAAATATACGTAACTTACGAATTTACTTACGTAACTAACTTCTATATTTGAATATTTTTATTACGTATATGAGGGGGTTTGTCCTCTCGTTAATACCCCACTCTTTAGACTAAAGCTCAAATTTTGTGCCAATTATTTAAGAATGACCTCTGAATCACAAAGGCCGTAGAATAAATAGTTGAAATCAATAAAAATACTTAAGCCTAAAGAGCGAGGCATCTAGGAGGAGATGGGGTCCTCATATACGTTTCTGTTCGTTTTAAGTTTTAATGCTGCTCCTTACTTTCAGTTGAAAAACTTTTTCATATTTTTTTTCATTGCTTTTTGTTTTAAATAATACTAGAATATCCTGCGCCCCCTTTATGGAAAATCTCTTCCCCCATGACAAATTCATCCATGGAAAGATCCTCCCACTTAAACCCCTCCCATCAACCCCCCCCCCGCGCTCGCCCCAACAAAAAAAAATCCCCCTGAAAACGTCTGTACATTTCCCAGTAACCATTATTATGTGTAAACACGGATCAAAGTTTGTAACTTTCAGCCCCTCCCCCAGGGACTGTGAGGAATTAAGTCGTCCCCAAAGACCTAGTTATTAGTTATTTCGACTAAGCTGAACAAAATGGCTATCTCAAAATTTTGGTCCGTTGACTTTGGGAAAAAATGAGCGTGAGAGGGTGCCTAGGTGCCCTCTAATTTTTTGGTCACTTAAAAAGGTTACTAGAACTTTTAATTTCCGTTCGAAAGAGCCCTGTTGCGACATTCTAGGACCACTTGATTAATCACCCCTGGGGAAAAAAGAAAAAAAATCCCCCTATTTTCTAAAATAAGGCAAATTTTCTCAGGCTCGTAACTTTGATAGGTAAGATTAAATTTGATAAAACTTACATATTTAAATCAGCACAAAAACCTGATTCTTTTGATGTATCTATTAGTATCAAAATTCCGTTTTTTTAGAGTTTCGTTTACTATTGAGCCGGGTCGCTCCTTAGTATAGTTCGTTACCACGAAGTGCAGTCAACGTTTTTGGACATATTGTTAAACTGTTGAGATAAGTTCCGTTTGAAAGGAGCATGCCGTATTAATAAAATGACTGCTTTTCATAAGACAATTTATATTAAAAAAATTATCTGTTAATTTTTTGCTAAACGGTAGATTTACTTTAAAGAATAGAATAAAGATTCAACAAATATTTTGTTCTACCCAAAGCAGAAGTAGTAATCTAGTCATCTTGATATTTAAGGGGTGATTAACCCCTTCGGAACTAATTCGACATAATTTCTGTTTTTTTTTTAATTTCTTCCTTCATTGCAATTTCCGTTTGTTTTAAGATTAATTTCTTATGGAAGCTAATTTGTGTTCGTTCTAAGTCAAAAATAGCTCTTAAGTTTCTACAGAAAAGTAATTGACTGAGCCTTACCCTAATTTTCTATGGTCATTTGGTTAAGACCGTCAGGCCAGAAAGACATAATACATGAGAGACCTACAAAGTCTTACTAAACACAATTACATCTCTTTCCCACAGGAAATCATTAACTTATATGTGGTTTTATCCTACCCTTATTGTCATTGTCCTTATTTTAGAATAACAATCCTTAACCGAATAGAAAACTATAAGAATCAAAGGACAGTGCTGAATTAAAGGAAAAAATAAAGATCTTAAAACTGTTTAAAACACCAGAAAACTACCAGAAATTGTAAAATAAATTGGAACAAAGACACGAAAAAATTCAACCATATTTTTTTTCTGTTCAACCAAAGGAATAACTAAAATGAAGCTACAACTAATCTAAAAAACAAAAAAAACACACTCATAATTTAGTTTGGAATAGTCCGTAAGTTCACATCTAGTCAGCAGTTTCGCTTCTACTTTAGGTTCCTAGTTGATTCATTGTTTTTTGTCGATGGCACAAATTGGGAGGCAGTAGGTGGAGGTGGAGATTTTCTACTCTAGGGTCTTCCTATCCCCGTCCTGCCTAGATTTCAAAAAATGCCTCTTTTTTTTATTTCTGTTGATTTATTTTGAGTAATTCACTTTAAAAAATGCCATACATTCCCCACCTATTTTCTTTCCGTTTTCATGCATTGATACCACAGCTTTTTGTCTTTTCCAAATATGGTAGCTTTCTCAATTAGACTATCGTCCTAAACACTATCTTAATTTGCAGCCTAAGATTAGGCTCTTCCCTATTGTGGATGAAATTATCATTAGTAGTAGTGACAGTCTTTTAAAATATACTAGTTGTACGTAAACTATTTCACCTTAAATTGTCTATATATACCTTGCTTGCTTTTAGAATAGATAAATAATGTCTTCATGTACTAATCTATTCAATTCTACCTCTTCTTCTTCTTTCTTTCTCTTTCTTCTTCTTTAAATATAAAAAAAAATCATAGATTATTACACAATGCTTGACAAATCTTCACTATATCAAGTTAGCACAAGCCTTTGTTTCAAGGTATGAAATAATTTTGAAAATTGCCTCATATAATATGATGCAATAACAGAGAATTTAGACTAGGAATAAATGAAGTTAAAGAGGTGATGTTGGGTAACGATGAGATCAATCAATTGGATAGCTTCACTTACACGGATAGTATTATTAGAAAAGATTGTGGATGCGGTGAAGTTAAAGTAGAATTAGAACATGTTTAAGAACTAGGGTGTTTTTCACAGTTGAATGGAGTTTGAAAGAATAAGAAGATAAATCTGCGAATAAAGATTAGAATATTGGAAGCTACAGTGGTGACAATGATTAAGTATGTTCAGTATTTTCATGATTTTTTTTCATGAATCAGGAGCACCATAATTGTGATACCAGAAATTCACAACTTTTAAGACATAAAAAAAGAAAAATAGTCAGAGCATCATATGTGGCTCATAATCTGGGGCCTTCTGTTTGGAATAATCTGCCGGCTAGCATCAGGGAGTCTGTCACTTTATACGTATTTAAAAATAAATTGAAAACGTTTTATTTAACTAATAGATTTTGAAGGGTGGGGGGTTTTGATGTCTTTTTATGCAGTTTCTTGGGGTGGTGGGGCTGAAACCGGTAATCAATATTTAATAGGGTTATTTTGTTGCATTGTGTTCATGTGTTTGTATTTTTGTTTTTTATACATAAGTTAGGCTAGGTGGATAATCATGAGATGTTGTGTTTAGATATTTATTTATAAGTTATCAATCATAATATGAATTTGCAACACAAGTCCTTAGGACTTTTTTTTTGCTGCAATAATTTATTAGTGTTGCATTTTTATTTATGTTTATATTGTGGATAAAAATAAAATGTGCCTACCTAACTACCATGGTTCTGAAACTTGGGAACTACAGACGAAGGAGGGGGATTTGTTAAATGTTTTCTAGAGGAACTGTCTACGGAAAGCTTTGGGTACTCGTTTGACTAGCCGTATTACTAAAAGTAAGCTGGCTCTATGCCACTTTGTAGGATTATAATGAGAGAAAGGTTGAGATAGCTAGGACACATTTAACACGTTGTGTTGGCTCATGTGGCTTATTACTGCAGCACGTCGCTATTAATAGTAGCTTCATATCTTCATGTTGTTGCCACTTACTAATGAGAATCACCATTAGTGCAAAAGGCGGCTTATGTGGCATAATCTGATAATTCATCGTCACAAGCATAAGCATTAATATATTTGTTACAGTCTGAGTGTAATACTATTGCTTTTTTTCTCGCACGAGGGAGCTTGATGGCGTTTAATTTTTCATAAAGAGCTTCTTGCCTTTTTTTCAAGTCTTCTCAAACTTTTATTTGGATTATGCTAAAATTAATATAATGAATTCCAAAAATAAGAAAAAGCGTTTGGAACAGTAGGTTCTGTTGGCGCACTCAAAATTGTATTTGAATATACTTAAGTCTATTCAGTAACTCTAAACTAAGGATATTTTGCATTTTCAGGGTAAAAATGCTTCGATCAGCGGTGTCAATTCATAAGCATTGGGAGAGTGGATCAAAATTTATTTTTTCCAAAATTTAGGGTGCACATGTCTCTTGCCCCCTTCCCTCCTAATTGACCCCACTGCTTATAATCCACTGCTGGGAAAAAAACTTTTCTTCCAAAATCCAGATTAGGCTAAGCGAAACTAAGACACAAGGCACAACTAAGACACAAATCGATAGCTTATGAACCAAAAAGGCCGTATCCATGAGGAAGTGGGAGGGATTCAGGGGAGTTGAACCCCTTCTCACCCAGGAATATTGTCCAACTCGTAAAAACGTAAGAAAAATGAATCTAAAGTAATTTTGATGCGTTTCTGATCGCATCAAAATTTGATGCAAGTTTTGTTGTTTCCCCCCTTCTCCGAAAAAAAATCCTGGATAAGACCCTGTGGGCAAATATGTATTGTCAGTGTTCATAATTTTATCATGCCTCAAAAGAATCAACATAGTTAAATAAACCTTTAATGTTATTGCCTGTATCAACCATTTATTTTGTAAGGACTATGCAAAACCTTATGAAACTGTATTCTCAATTTTGCGATAAGAATATTTGAGGACCACCTCCTCTAAGAAAAAAACAGCAACTCCGTACCCCATCGAAGGGTCGCTTCTGAATAGGCTTGAATACCTTACTGGCCAGAGCTTTCTTATTTTGAATTATTTCTATTTTTGTCGACTTGCTTAAACGAGTTAAGTTATGATTGATAATGTTCAATATGTACTAATTTATTCATTTTAAGAAATTCAATACGAAAAAGAACGGTGATATATCAAACTTGTAATGTTTTACACTATTCTCTAACTACCTTACCCCATGCGTTGTGCATTCATTTGCTTCTTGTCCAAATACCTTTCTATAATGTAAACAACTTTATGCATCTCTAGAAAAGGGCGTGTCTCCGAGGGGGTCCTCGACTCAACCCGAACCAAATAAGAATGATTACCCTTGGATTAAGTAGGATGCTAGCAGAATCGAAAAGAAACTCTGCAGGGAATCTAAAGAGCTTCAAAGTTGATCAGAGGATCAACAGATTTGAAAATCACAGCTGCTTTACTTAATTCCTTCTATTCAAATGATATCAGTGATTGTCGAGGTTCCCAGGATAGTGTAGTAGTCGTTCATGTTAGCAATTAAGCTCTCACTCTAAAGGAATTCGAAATTGAAAACATAATTAAATATCTAGCATTAGCTAGATATATATTAAAACGTGCTAATGCCAGGATTGCCTGACACTCAATTGGACTAACTGTCTTGGCTTTTTCTACAATTAGCCATGACTTAATAAAGGTAAAAGGTAAAGGATACGGCATTAGACTTTACAGTCCGTACCGGCGGTGCTGATCTCCGTTTCTTGGCCCTTCAGCCAGGAAGTGCAATGGGGGGTTGGGGGCCAGCCATCCTGTGCTGTCGCACACCCTTCCTGTTTACCTTCCCCAGATTTCTCCAGGTACCCATTTAGAGCTGGGTCGACTCTGGCTAAGCTTACAGAGTCACGCCACTGACCCCCGTCCCAATCTGAAGAATTGGGTACACTGGGATTCGAACCCGCGTCCTCTCAGACAAAGGATCCCGAATCCAGCGCACTTAATGCCCATAATGCCCATTAATGACTTAATGCCCATAACTATTCCATTTTAATTCAAATAACTGTATAAAATGATTGCATAAAAATGATGTTAGTTCATTTGTTAATAGATGGATATGTTTATATATTATCCGTCTATGCATCATACCCAGGGCAGTAGAACTAAAGTAGATAGTGATAGAGCTAAGATAGTCATAGACCCAATGGTTTTCCAAGTGTTTGGTTAAACGAGCCGAAGCCCAAGAAAGACCTATGAGATCCTCTACTCACCAGTCTCAATATTACTTCCACAATTCCTTGAAGTTCTATGCAATCTGTATTTTTATCTACTTTGAAGATCAGTTTTCAGTTGTGACTCCCTCTAGGTGAAAGCTCTTGTGCTTATATTTGGACCATGAGGTCTACATCGCTCAAGACTAGAAGAACAATCCTCAATTTCCACGGTGATTGATAAGTATTTGGAGAGTGATCGTGATGCCCAGGATTTCATTCCCAAGAGAGTCTAATTCAAACGAAGGTGATGATGCTCAACTAGAAAAGTTCTTACTACTAAAGAGCGTGTCGCCATGATAGGCCACCAACGGTTGACGCTGGTGAGAAAACCCATCTTCATTCAATCAGATTTCATTTTAAGATAAATAGAGCAGCTAATAGAGTAGCTAGCCCCCCTTGCTACTTTGAATCGTGGTAATGGACTGTATAGAAGGAGGGATTGCGCCTTATAGTGACAAAAACTAGAAAAAATTAATAACAATATGTTCATCAGTGCTTAACAATAAATGCAAGTGCTTTAGTTTCTATTTTTTTTTTTTTTTTGTATACGCCTATGTTTGTTTGTGGCTTCTTTAAAGCTATTGAATAGTTCGTAAGTAGTGTCAGTGTACGATGATTTAATGGGGGGGGGGTATTTTTTCCAAAAACTAGGGGGCACAATCATTGTGTTTTTTTTAATGAAAATACCAATTAAACTATTTTTCAATAGAAGTACCTAAAAAAAATATTTTTAAAATCTAGGTGAAAGGAAGGTGATTTTCCTTGGTCCCAACGCTACTTCTGAAGGCACATACCACGACTTTTTGTTTTGGGGATGGGAAGGTAACAATTGTTTTTAATAGTTTGAAGACACAGTGCCAAGAATTCAAAACATTAGGGTCTAGAGGGGGGGGCAGCCCCTGTTCCTGCTGCTCACATGCCTGATTGTTCTGGTTTTCTGATTTGGAATCCCAAATGTAGGGAGGGGACAAAATCGATTGAAAACTAATAGCTCTCAAACCCTTTCTAAGGTTTTAAAGTGATAAGAGGGCAAAAAATACTCCTCATGTGCCTTTTAAGCTGCCCACCCCACATTCAATTGGTTAAAAATGTTGACACAACCATCTTGCTCACAACAGTCTAAGAGTTAAATAAATGTGGCTCCTAAAATGATATGGTCCCTGGGGGAAGGCTGGTAGGTAATACAAATTGCCAATTGTTTACAGGTGACTTTTATAGTTGAAAAGGGAAGACACGTTTAATCCTAGGTGTTGAATTGGCTCAAAATTTGTTGTGACTATTCTCTGGGCGAACAGAAACAAATATTTTTTTTTGGGGGGGGGGGAGATGTTGGGGCCCATAAAAATAACATACTGGAGAACCCCGATTTACAAAAGAAATAGAAATACAAATCGGTTTACAAAAAGTTGGCCTGAAAAATGACCGAAACCTGTTTTTAGCTGAGACAAGGGCCTCCAAATAAAAACCTGAGAAATAGTCATCATTTTTTTCAATTGACTTAAAACTTTCAAGAAACCTTCCCCTGGACTGATAGGACCCAACATTTGTTTCAGAGGGAGAAACGATGTTGGGGGGGGGGCCTGGAAATAAGCCGAAAAACGTCCCCAATTAGTCAGAGTCTTAAGGCTGTTATCCTCAAGGCTGAGTCTCATGGCGGCATATATATATATATATATATATATATATATATATATATATATATATATATATATATATATATATATATATATATATATATATATATATATATATATATATATATAGTAAAACAGTTCAAAATGGGGATGAAACCTTGTTATTGACAGTGAATAGATATAAAATTATTTAACTGGATATTTCGAACACATATACAGTGTTTTTATATTTCTTTATATTTTGTATATTTCATATACAGTTTTACTGCTGATGATGAACACTGTATATGTGTTCGAAATATCCAGTTAAATAATTTTATATCTATTAACTGTCAATAAAAAGGTTTCATCCCTATTTTGAACTGTTTTACTTTCGTCATGGAAAGGCAGTGTGGTCTTCGAAGCTATCTGTATAGGGTATATATATATATATATATATATATATATATATATATATATATATATATATATATATATATATATATATATATATATATATATATATATATATATATATATATATATATATATATATATATATATATATATATACATATATATATATATATATATATATATATATATATATATATATATATATATATATATATATATATATATATATATATATATATATATATATATATATATATATATATATATGTACGAAACTAGACCTTAAGGTCCGAACCGGTGGTGCTGATCAACGTTTCTCGGTCCTTCGGCCAGAAATTACAATGGGGGGCCATATAATCTTTGGAGCCATATTTATTGAATTCTTTGATTATTCTCAGTGAAATGGTTGGATCAGCATTTTTATCCAATTAAAGGTGGGATGGAAAGCAAAAAAGGAGCTCGAGGGGGATTTATGCCCTCTAATCGTTTTCAAGCCTTAGAAAGGGTATTAGAGATATCAAGTTTCTATCAATTTTGTCCCCTCCCTAGATTTTGGGGCCCCAAATCAGGAAACTAGAACAATCAGCCTCGTGAGCAGGAGTGTGGGCTGGGCCCCCCGAGGCCCTAATGTTTTTAAATTTTTGGCAATGCATCTTCAGATTATTAAAAAATATTGGTGCCTTCCCACCCCCCAAAACCCAATGTCTTGATATGTGCCTTCATGCAGCTTCCTTTTATTTATTCAGGAATTGTTTTTATTCCCACAGTATCCCCTTGAGAAACTCTTAAGATCTTGATCAACCGAACGACCATTAAGAGCTCCTAGCTGATCGTAAAACCAGAACCAAAAACAAAAATGCCTTTTCTAGAGGATGGGTACAAGTAAGTTTCCATATTTTTTTTTTTTTTTTTTATCAGGGATAGTGGAAGGACAAAATGACTTTAAAAAAGCCTCAAAAATTTTTTAAATGCATTTTGTTGCTTTTTACAAGTCGGACAATTTTTCTTTTTCTTTGAGGGGGGGGGGGTAGGGCTCAAACCCGGTAAATTTTTTCCCTTGGATAGACCTTGTATGGGAGGGGTAAATTATCTCCAATCATATTCAAACCTTAAAAGAGGCCCTAGAATATTCAATTTCGAATTGAATGCCCTCCCCTTTTGTGTTCTTATGCTCACCCTTCCAGACAAAGTGACCGAGGAAAAAATGTTCTTTGGTCCTTTTCTGATCCCATGTTGGGTCCCATGTAAGGAGAGCCAGCATTTTTTTTCTATTGTCTTTTTTTGCGCCCCATTTTTTAGGGGGAACCATCTTGGCTACTTGTTTTTGCTCACTGTGCTGTTTTTTGGCCCATGGACATATGGCTATAAGTTTCAAACTGATTGAGAATACAAGTTTTGGGTTTAATTTCCAGGCATCCAGTCCCTCTTCTTCCCGAAGCTAAACATTTTTGTCTTTTGGACCTAAAGAACTATCCATGAAAGTCTTGAGCTAATCACAAACCCAACATGAAAAAGCCCTCCCAACTTTTTTCCAGACTTGTTGCACTTTTTTGACTATTTTGAAAAAAAATGGTTTCTGTAAATTTAATTGTTCGTCTTGGGAGGCTACAGGGGCTTGATAGCAAAAGAGGGCATTTATGGGATGTCTGACTGCTACCCAATAAGTTTCGACTCTTAAAACGACATTCAACTTTCATTTTCCATTAGAAAAAGCCTCTCCAAATTCTCTCCTGCAATCCCTTCTACACTGACTCTTTCCCTCCTCAAAGCCCCGCTCTTTGCGCTAAAGTTTGACTCTTACTCTCGAATCTACTTTTTTGAACAATGAGAAACCTTAGCGTAAAGAGCGGGGCGTTAAGGAGGGAATAGCCCCTTTCATATACGGAGTAATTTCTGTTCGTTTTAGGTTTTAATGTCGCTCCTTACTTTCAATTAAAAAAACTTTTATTTAATTTTTTTTTATTTAATTTCTGAACGTTTTTGAATTAATGCATGTTTTTATTTTGGCTCTCCGCACATGAATACTTAGAACGCAATTTGCATATATATATTTTTTTGCTAAATGGCTTTTTCTTAGTTTTGATCGGATGATTTTGAGACAAAAGGAGTGGGAGAGGAGGCTTTGTTGCCCTCCAATCTATTGGTTACTTAAAAAGGCAGGTAGAGCTTTTAGTTTCTTACGAACGTTTTTATTAATAAAAAAATATACGCAACTTCCGAATTAACTTTCGTAACGAACTTCTATATTCATATATTTTTATTACGGTATATGACGGGGTTTGCCCCCTCTTTAATACCTTGCTCTTTACACTAGCGCTTAAATTTTGTCCCAATTCTTTAAGAATGACCCCCAAATCACAAAGGCTGTAGAAGAAATAGTTGAAATTACTAAAAATACTTTAGCGTAAATAACAGGTATTTAGGAGGAAATGAACCCCTCATATAAGTAATAATTTTCGTTCGTTATGTTATAATGCTGCTCCTTACTTTCAGTTGAAAAAACTTTTTCATATCTATGTTTTCATTAATTTTTTGTTTCAAATAATATTAGAACATCCTGCGCCCTCTTCATGGAAATTCTCTCCTCGCATGACAAAATCCTTCATTGAAATATCCTCCCATGTACCCCCCCCCCTATCCAAGAAAAAATTATCCTGAAAACGTCTGTACACTTCCGAATTACCATTACTATATGTAAACACTGGTCAAAGTTTGTAGCTTGTAGCCCCTCCCCGGGGGACTCTGAGGGAGTAACTCGTACCCAAGGACACAGTTATTAGGTTTTTCGACAATGCTGAACAATATGGCTATCTCATACTTTTGACCCGTTGACTTTAGGAAAAATGAGCGCGGGAGGGAGTCTAGGTGCCCTCCAATATTTTTGGTCACTTAAAAAGGGCACTAGAACTTATAATTTCCTTTAGAATGAGTCCTCTCGCAAGATTTTAGGACCACTGGGTCGATACGATCACCCCTGGAAAAAAAAACGAAAAAAAAAACAACAAATAAACACGCATCCATGATCGGTCTTCTGGCAAAAAATACGAAATTCCACGTTTTTGTACATAGGAGCTTGAAAATTCCACACTTAGGTTCTCTAAGACGCCGAATGCGATGGTGTGATTTTCGTTAAGATTCTATGACTCTTAGGGGGCGTTTCTCCCTATTTTCCAAAATAAGGCAAATTTTCTCAGGTTCGTAACTTTTGATAAGTAAGACTAAATTTGATGAAGCTTTTATATTTCAAATCAGCATAAAAATCCAATTTTTTTTTTTTGTATGCATCTATTAATATTAAAATCCCATTTTTTAAAGTTTTGTTTACTATTGAGCCGGATCGCTCCTTACTACACTTCGTTACCACGAACTGTTTGATACAGTATATTTTATTGAGAAAGATAATTATTTTGAACTTTACTATCCAAAAGAACGACGAAGGGAATTCAGGTGATACTTTCGGAGATTTTTGAGTAGAGCATTGAACTAAATCAAAACATGCTATGTGTATACGGATTGTCAAAAGGGTGTAACTCAGGAGGGATTAAGAATATTAATTTGGAACTTTCAGGAAATGATAAGAAGATAATCAAAAAGGTAATATTTGCACGCTACTACTACTGCTGCCTCTATTACTACCACACTACTCAATTTACAATTTTTTGATAGGAAATTTGAATTAAATGTAAAGACGCTATGCGCATATAGCCTACATTTTTGAAAGGGTGTACCTCAAAAACTGACTTGGATATTAAGTTAGAATTTTCTTAGACCAAAAGGCAATATGTGAACGCTACCGCTAATGTTACAATCACTGCCGCATTTACTACTGCTACTACTACTACTACTACTACTACTACTACTACTACTACTACTACTACTACTACTACTACTACTACTACTACTACTAATTCTACTACTACTTTAAATACAACTTCTATTGCATCTACTTTTAAGACCATGCGCATTCATATGAAAATTTCAAGAAGTACATTAACAAACAGGAAATCAAAAGAACATATCAACATTTTCATAGCAATGGCTAATTGTATTAAGGTGAAACTTTCAGCTTGATGAAAGCGATGTTCAACTGACCAAACGGCAATACATTATTACAACTGCTGCTGCTAGGAACATAGCTATTACGATTAACACTACTACTGCTAGGAATATCAATACTACTACTGTGACTACTATCACAACTATAAAAGGTGACATTTTCAAGAAATTTTCAAGGGGAGGGGAATTGAATCACAACATGCTACCTGTATGCATGTTGTCAAAAGGGCGTAACAGATATATGCTGAGAACGGTTTGGTGTTTGAAGTTGAAAATAAAAGGTTTTGTTGTGGGGGATATTGAACTAACCAAAAGGAAATATTTGTATCTTAATACGACTGCTCCTACTCATGCTAGCCTACTTGTTACTCTAGCCTTCTTCGAATTGCCCATTTGGATTACATCGTCTAGAGGATATTTCCGTGGAAAGGAAGACTTCTTCGTGCAAGTGAAGCCAGAATTCCTAGCATTATTTAAAAAATGATCAGAAATTAAATAAACAAACTTTTTTCAACTGAAAGTAAGGAGCGACATTAAAACTTAAAACAAACAAAAATTATGAGGTTTATGAAGGGCCTTCCCCCTCATCAACACCTCACTCTTTACGCTAAAGTTTCAATTTTGTCTCAATTCTTTCAAAATGACTCTTGAAGCACAAGGGTCATTAATTTAGAACAATAATAAGCTTTTTTAAAGTGCTAAAAAATTTGGCGTAAAGAGCGAGGGCAGAAGGAGGGGACAGCCCCCTCCATACACACAACAGTTTCTGTTCGTTTTGTTTCTTAATATTGCTCCTTACTGTCAGTTGAAAAACTTTATTTTTAATTTAATCAAACAGTTCATGGTGTCGAACTGTAAGTAAGGAGTGACGCGGCTCAATAGTAATCGAAACATAATAAAACATAAGTAATCGATCAATAGTAATTGATACCGTAAGATATATCAAAGGAATTGGAGGTTTATGCTGATTTCCAATGTATAAATTTCATCAAGTTTGGTCTTGCCTGTCCAAAGTTACGAGTCTGAGAAAATTTACCTTATTTTTGGAAAAAGGGGGAACACCCTATAAAAGTCATAGAGTCTCAATGGAAATCACACCATGAGATTCAGCGTATGAGAGAACCCTACCGTAGAGGTTTCAAACTAATATCCGCGAAAATGAGGAATTTTGTATTTAGGAAAGATCACGGATGTGTGTTCATTTGTTTTTCTCCCCAAGGGTAATTTTATTGACCCAGTGGTCCTAGAATATCGCGATGGGCTAATTTAAACGAACATTGAAAGTTCTAGTGCCCTTTTTTAGTGAAGAAAATGATTGGAGGGCAACTAGGCCCCCTCCCACGCTATTTTTTTGCAAAGTCACCTGATCAGAAATTTGAGATATCTATTTTGTTCAACATTGTCAAAAAATCCAACAACTATGTCTTTGACGAAGACTCAATCCTCCACAGTCCCCGGAGGAAGGGCTGAAAGTTATGAGCTTTGCCTATTGTTTACACATAGTATTGGTTATTGGGGAAATACATACGTTTTTAGAGGAGGTTTTCACAGAAGATAGGGGGTCTGGGTAGGGGGTTACTAATGAGGATTTCTGCTTGGAAAATTTTTTCATGGGGTAAGGGAATTTGCCATGAAGAGGGCACCCGGTTTCCCAGTATTGTTTAAAAAGCGATAAGAAACTGGATTAAAAAAAACAGTTTTTCAAGTGAAAGTAAAGAGCAACATTAAAGCTTAAAACAGACAGAAATCATTATGTATATGAGGGGATTCTCCCTCTCGTCAATATCTCGCCCTTTGCGCTAAATTTTGTTAGTACTTTCAAAAGAGCTATTTATTCTGATTAAACGGCCTTTGGACTTCAGGGGTCGTTCTTCAAGGAATAGAACGAAATTCGAATTTTAGCGTAAATAGTGAGGTATTGACGAGGGGTTGAACCCTCATATACGTAATAATTTCTGTTCGCTTTAAGTTTTAATGTTGCTCGTTACTTTCACTTGCAAAAATTTTTTTTTATTAAATTATAAATAAAAATGAATATGAATAAACTCAGGATTTTTAAGGGGGTACAAGTGCAGCAAAGTAAATTACTACATCCAATCAAACAATCTTGTAATACAGAAAAAGAATACAGCTTAGCAACAGAATATCGGTAGATCAATCGTATCAAAATTTTTTGTTCTTAAACTACCAAATTTCGTTATCGAACAGTTCGTGGTAACGAACTGTAAGTAAGGGGTGACTCGGCCCAAAAGTTACTGAGACTCTAAAAAACAGAATTTTGATAATAACAGACTAGTTTTTTTACTATTTAAGACACAAAAACAATGTATCTTTAAACCCATCAACATGAATACAAAACAAATTTTTTTCTCTCAGAATTCTTTGCTACCCACCCACGCATCTCTTCATCACTGATTTTCTTTCTCCCACTTCCTCATAGGCTCCTCGTTCTGCCGTTCGAGGCTGAACAAATTGCAAAGCTAAGTATTTTACTCTATAACGTCTTAAAAAATCTAGGCAACGAATACTACAACAATCTGAACTTGTGAAATGCCTAAAAATTACATCTATCCCCAAGTTTTAGCTCAGAAATCGAAAAAAGGAAATGTTTCGGATTTGCATGGGTTTTCAACGGTATTTAACTATATATTCAGGTCTGCTTATAATAGATAATAGCTCGAAAATTACTTTAGACAATTTCACCACCAACTGAAAAAAAAAAATACAACTAATAAAGCCGAAAGCTCCCAGAAAAAAGCCCAAATATTCACTTTTCTTTAAAATTGCTTTGAACATCAATTCATACCTTATCTTTCTCAGTGAGTTACACATAATTAAGGCACTAACTACATTCAAAAACAAAAATTAACCTAGTCAAGATTTCTTAGGTAGCCCAAAATTGAGCCAAAGTCCAAAACCATATTTTCATATGTAGGAGAATTGTTTCCTACTAAAAGAAATATTACTTATATTACACTGGCTAAGAATTAAAAATTTGCATTAGAACTAAGCATTAAATATGACTAAAACTGATTATCATCAAACCCTTGATTAGAATAACAGCATTAATTGCTTCACTTGAATTTTACGCTTATAGGCTTTTTTCAGCTTCACACTTGTCTCGTTTCTTCTAGTCCTCCATTACATTCTTGCTGTCCCCACCTAAACATTCTGAGCAGACCTGAGTGCATAGCAGCCCAGATCTTCGAAAGGAGTATCTGGCTGTTTGACAATCGGACCTGTAACCCGTGCATCTAATGACACTAAGCAACCGCTTTAGTCAAGGTAATCGTATCTGTCCAGACTAGAGCAAGTTCACTATCTTGAAGGAGCCAACCCAAAGTAGTGGGTTCCAGCTGGAAGGATTTACATTCCACTGTGCTATCTGAACAAACTTGCTGAAGGTGATATCGAGCAACTCAAGTTGTTTTTGGGAATCTTTAATGATTGGCAAAGGATATGGACAGTGACAGTTTGCTGACGAGGCGCTGGTGTCTTAGGGAACGGAACGTTTCACCCTTTTTAAGGTGAACAGGGGCTGATCTCCTGCTTTAATCAGTTTATCTTTCGATAATATGCCTTGATGAATTCTGAAGAAACTTCGTAAAAACAATTTTTAATTTCGCATGCTTGAACCCGACCGACTTACCGAAACGTGTAGCCTTGATGTAGTGTGACAACCAATATGGGTATGAAAGAAAATAAAATTTCAGGTGAAGCGTCACCAAAAGTCTTCTTCAATTTTACAATATGGATATACTTCGAACTAGGCTTGCTTTTAACTTGGTAGGAAAGGTGATTGGTATCATGTTTTGAGTGATGAACCGGTAGACCCTTAAATCTGTACTACGATCGACAACCAAAACTACTGTTGTAGCCACAATACAAATATGCTTTCTTCACAATAAGAAAGTTGGCATTGTTTGTGCCATGGTGAATTTTTCCTTCTCTTCAGGCCATACTGCAAGTAGCAAAATGAACCTCTGCTTGTTCGCTTTGTTGGTAAAAAGATTCTTTCTTCTTAACCGATAGTGGCATAGAAGGTGTGAACTGTGAAGTGGATCACATGGCTAGAGGTCTCCTTTATTTATTTTTAATGAAAGAAGCCTTTGATCGAAGGCCCACAGCTATTATAAGCAGCGCAATTGTACTACCTAAGTAAAGGGCGATATGGCTTCAATGCATAATCGTTTTTTTTACCTAGGTGTATTAGAATAGTTATCGGAAGAACTTCGGAGGGGGCTCATTGGATTGGAAATCAAAGGTCAAAGTGCTCTTTTTAAGAGTGCAAGTTATTGAAGAGTCGCCAGCTCTCATCCAAAACCCTTTCAGATGCCCTCCCCACAGTTATTTTGTCGAGAATAGTCATAAATTCAAATATTTATGCATCCAGGGGTGAAATGACCCCGACATGACCAAGCCACCCAGTGTTTACATTTAGGTTTTGTTGTTGAGAAAGAGGAACATATTTGATCTTGGGTTTCTAAAAAAGGCTAAGGGTGTTAAGGTGAAACTTCCTAAGAATTTTGAGGGAGAATGTTGAACTAAACAAAAGACGCTCTATGCGCGCAAGCTGTCATAAGGGCTCATCAGTAATATCTTACGAACGGCTGAGAATGTTAGGCTGCTAATTTCAGATAATTTTGATGGGGGGGGGAGTGAACTGAATCAAAAACAGCATACGTATCCAAGTTGGTGAAACGGCGTATCTATAATTTGGCAGCAACAGCAAAGGGTATTAAGTTAAAAATTTTAGGGGTAAAAATTTAAGGTATTAAGTGAAAAATTTAAGGGTACATTAAGGAGAATTTAAATTTAAATCAGAAGACACCAGATATCCAGACAACTAAATCAAAGACACCTCCTCCCCCTTAACATACCTCAGGAACGGTTGATGGTATCACTTTGGAACTTTCCGGGGATATTGAAACAACATAAAGACACTATGTGTATCCAGGTTGTTTGAAGTGTGTATTAAATAAAAAAAAAAAAGTTTTTTTTTAAACTGAAAGTAAGGAGCGACATTAAAACTTAAAACGAACAAAAATTATTCTGTATATGAAAGGGACTGTACCCTCCTCAACGCCCTGCTCTTTACGCTAAAGTGTTTATTGTTTTAAAAAGTAGAGTTGTGAGAAAGAGTCAAAGCTTAGCGTGAAGAGCGGGACGTCGAGAAGGGGAGAGCCCCTTTCATATACGAAATAATTTCTGATCGTTTTGAATTATAATGTCGCTCCTTACTTACAGTTAAATTTTTTTTTTTAATTTAGTTTCTGATCGTTTCTGAATTAATGTGGGTCTTGATTTTGGCTCACCGTGCATGAAAAATTAAAATGAAATTTCCATATTAATTCTATTTTTGGGCTAAATGGATTTCTCAAAGATTTGATCGGTCGATTTTGAGGAAAAGGGGCGGGAGAGGGGGCCTAGTTGCCTTCCAATTTTTTGGTTACTTAAAAAGACCACTGGAATTTTTGATTTTATTTACAATTTTTTTTATTAGTAATAAATATACGTAACTTACGAATTAACTAACGTAACGATCTGCTATATTCATATGTCTTTATTATGTATGTGAGGCGGTTCACCCCCTCGTCAATACCTCACTCTTTACACTAAAGCTCGAATTTTGTTCCAATTCTTTAAGAATGACCCCTGAATCACAAAGGCCGGTTAATCAGAACAAATAGCTCTTTTAAAATTACTAAGAATACTTTGGCGTAAAGAGTGAGGTATTGAAGAGGTGATGAACCCCCTCATATACGTAATAATTTCTGCTTTTTTTAAGTTTTAATGCTGCTCCTTACTTTCAGTTTAAAAAACTTGCTTTTTTATTTATTTTCTCATTGTTTTTAAAAATAATTCTAAAAAATCCAGTGCCCCCTTCATGGAAATTCTCTTCCCCCATGATAAATTCCTCCATGAAAAGATCCACCTACGTAACCCATTCTCCCCACAGAAAATATCCCCCGTGAAAACGTCTGTATACTTCCCAATAACCATTACAGTATATAAACAATGGGCAAAGTTCATAATTTACAGCCCTTCCCCTGGGGACTCTGGGGATTTAGTCCTCCTCAAAGACATAGGTATTACATTTTTGACTATGCTGAACCAAATAGCTCTCTCAATTTTGATCCGGTGACTTTTGATCCAGGAAAAATTAGCGTGGGATTTGGCCTAGTTGCCCTCCAATTTTTTCGGTCACTTAAAAGAGCACTAGAACTTTTAATTTCAGTTAGAAAGAGCCCTTTCACCGCATTCTAGGACCACTGGATCGATACGATCACCCCTGGGAAAAAAAAACAATTAACACGCATCCGTGATCTGTCTACTGGCAAAACATACAAAATTCCACATTTTTGCAGATAGGAGTTTGAAACCTCTGAAGTAGGGTTCGCTGATACGCTGAATCTGATGGTGTGATTTTCATTAAGATTCTATGATGTTTAGGGGTCGTTTTCTTCTATTTTCGATAATATGGCAAATTTTCTCAGGCTTGTAACTTTTGGTGGACAAGACTAAATTTGATGAAACTAACATGTTTAAAATCAGTGTAAAAACCCAATTCTTAGATATATCTATTTGTATCCAAATACCGTTTTTAGAATTTCGGTTGCTATTGAGCCGGGTCACTCCTTACTACAGTTCGTTACCACGAACTGTTTTATCTGCAATAACGGCAAGTTGGAGAGGATTCAAAACTTAATCCAAAGACACTACCTTAGTCCAGGGAGCGTATCTGTAATATGTTAGGAATGGTTGAAGCTATTAAGTTGAAACTTTCCGGAGGTTTTGAGGGGGGATGTTTAACTACATGAAAAGAGATGAAATAGATCATGATCGGCAAAAGGAAGTATCCTACATATGTCAGAAACAGCTATGAATATCAACTCGAAACTTTCAGGCATTGTTTTCGAAATGTTAAGCTACATGAAAAAACATTATCATTATATAGGATGTCAAAAAAATTCTACAATACCTCGAGAATGACTAAGGGTGTTAAGTTTAGACTTTCTGTGAATTTTGTGAAAGAGTTTGAGCACAATAAAAAGTCGCCTCATGCATCCAGGTTTTCATATGAGTTTACATAACTCATAAACACCTAAGGGTATTAAGTTGAAACTTTATAAAATGAATGCTAGGGGAGGCTGAATTAAATCAAATAATACTATGTGCATCCAAGTAGTTAAATAGACGCATCTGTAAAATATCAGGAAAAGCTAAGGGTATTTAGTCAAAACTTTCAGTGCATGTTTAGTGGGGATGTACAATAAATCCAAAAAAACTTATTAGTACCCATGTTTTTAAAATGGCGTGTGTGCAATGTCTCAGGAGCGCTTAAGGGTATTAAATTAAAACTTTTAGTTTATGTTTAAATAAGCCAAAACTTGCTTCCATTTGCTTCCATCTTGTCAAATGGGCAGTAGTGACGGCCCTCTTCTTTTGACGGGGTTCCTATCTCTTCGAATCTCAGTCCTGACACTTTTTTTTACCTTCTGCAAGGTACAGGTGTTAATCACGCAATAGAAAATGTTTTTTAAACAATTCACATAGAGTTTACGTAATAGGGAACGTTTTCTAAGAGATCCAGGCGTTAATTGCTTAAAAAACCTTCAGTAGGTGGTATTGCTGAATCTTCAGAACATTAGACCCCAAGCGAGAAACTCCGCCGCCACACCCCTAGCATTCAAATCAAGCGGGACCCTAGCAACCACTTTCACTGGGGAACCTAGCATCCAATTCTAACATGGGGCCCCTAAAATGTAATTTCAAAGTGGAGAGCTCCGCAGATTCCAAGATTTTTTATGCGGCTGCCCCAGTGATAATCTATGGCTGTCATCGACAATAGCCAATTTATTCTAAGTTTTGATCACTATCTTTTTACAATAGAAGGATAAATTCTCACAGCTTAGGTTAAAAAGTGAAGATGATAAATTCCAAGAAATTGTCTGCAAATAATAAAGTTATCGTTGAGTTTAATGCTGACAAGGAGAAATATTTGAATTATGTGACGAGTGCCAATGGCGATCTTACTGGACATTTATGCGTGTGTTGTCATGATATTGAGGCGTTAAATTTATTTGGAGCACCGAAAAGATTCAAAATTTATTGGTGGCGGTGGATATACCTGTGTAAAATTTCCAGAAATGATAGTGCTGAAAGAAATTGCAAGTCTAAAACTTTTAGTTGATGACGAGGGCCAAATCTTTGCTACTGCTGCTAGCAGCACGTTACCCATTCATAAATCCAATCGCCATGTTTTTGATGTTAGCATTCAAAAGAAGACAAGAAGAAGACAGGCGTACTCTTCTATCAATATCATAAGCCATATCTTTTTCAGGTGCCAAAACTACCAACCATTTTCATCGGTGCCCTAACATCTAATTCCACCGTGGCCCCTAGTAGCAAATGCCAACGGAGGCCCTAGGGAGAAATTCCATCGGGGGCTCCCTAGCAACCAATTTCACCGAAAAGACATTTTCAAAGATGATTCAAGATTACTTTTGGATATCATGAAATAGGGGAATTTTTACTTATGTTAAGGATGATGCAATCTTGCACGATATGCTAGACTTCATGGCCCTTGGGGAATCCTTGCTTATAACAGGAAGGACACACACATAGGATGTTACGTAATAACGGCACACACATGTGATGTTACTCAATTATTTAATATATTTTTTTCTTTCAATGAATTTTCTTTTTTTCTCAGGAAATCTTTATATTTTATGGATTTTTATCGGTATTAGGATTCGAAAGGGGCTTCCAATCAATAGCACTGTTCCTTGGACATCTATACCAACAGGCCATTCTATTATTATTATTAGGGAAATACTTTTTATTGGAAACGTTTCGAAAAATCTATGATTCGCGTGTTTCGTAGCCATTATCTCTGAGCCGTGCAGCTATCCAGCAAAGCCATTGATTTTTGGTCTATTAGATACATGTGCCTATTACAGCGTTATTAATTTTCAAACTTCATCTAGGCACATTACGTTACATAGCCTTGACTTTAGATTTTTCATTACATATATGAATACATTTTGAATTTTTATCCTAGAGCAATTTAAAGAATGAAGATTTTTATACATACTGGGATTTTTAAAAAAACAAATTTACGAGCATTATTAAAACATAGAAAAAGCAGTTGAGACTCAACAAATGAAAACAACAGACCGGGCAAAAAAAAAACATAAGGGATAATATATAAACAAAAAAGAAACATGAATTAAAAAAGGCGGGAACCCTATCAACCAATTCTCATCCCTTGGGCATTTTCAACCCATTTCCCACAAAAATAACCTTATAAATCTAAAATTTAAAGCTGTTTTGATTTGAACAGAGAGACATAGTATTTCATTGTTAGAATTCGATAGTCCAAGGCAACTCATACTAATTAGAATTTAAAACGCTTTTTGAATGAGCCTTCTCCTTATTTCCAGTGGTTTTATAAAAATTGGCAGCGTTCTGACACACTGCGGCACCCTTCATCATTATTTAAGCGTTTTCTGACGTTGGAATATCCCAACAAATATGTTTTTTATTTCTATTATTTTCCGACAGTTCCCAACCTGAGCCACGCTACGACTGGTCTTTGGCATCCTCAGACACCACTTCATCATTCATAGGACTCTTTCATACATTTTTTTTGTAAAAAAAAGACTCTAACTCCATTGGTTCGTGTTTACGCAAATAAACCCTTTCGTGGCTACTCAAAACACTTCTCACCACGATGACATTATGCGCCCTCCCTCTGTTCCATTCATGCTGCATCAGTCATCTATTCTAAGGCAAATTAAGCCATTTCTCCACAAATATAACCTTACAAATCTAAAATAGAACACTTTTTTATTTGAACAACAGCACATAGCATTTCATTGTTAGAATGTGATAGTCTAAGAAAATTCAGGCAACTTAGAATTTGGAACATTTCTTGAAAAAGTCCTATCCATATTTCCAGTTGTTTTCTAAAAATTGGCCGCGTGGTGACACCCTGAGGCACCCATTATCATCAATTAAGCGTCTTCTGATGCTTGAATATCCCAATAGATATATTCTTTATTTTTTTGATATTATTTTCCGAGAATTCCTAACCTGTGCCACATTATGACTGACCCTCTGGCATCCTCTGTCACCACCCCATCACTCCGAAGACATTTTAAGATATTTCTTGATACGAAAATTATGCTTTAAGTCCATTGGTTAAGGTTTTTGCAAGCCACACGCAATGTGATACACCAGTTAAACTCACACCACAGTGCCACACTAGGATTGACCCTCCAGTACCCCTCATCGTCCCTACGATATTTTCAGATACTGTTTTTAATAAAATGATATCCCATTCCGCTTTTCCCACGCTTGGCCCCAGCTGAAATGGTTCCAGTTCCGATTCTGCTGACTTCAACCCCGGTTCCACCCATTCAGGTTCCGTCAGTTCCAGACCCAGCACTTCTTTCACCCCCCCCCACAAATTCAACACTTCAAGTTCTGCCAATTCCAAGATTTTTTCATGCGGCTGCCTCTGTGGTAATCTATGGCTGGTCGTCGACAATAGCCAGTTTATTCTAAGTTTTGATCAGTATCTTTCGTACAGTGGAAGGAAAAACACTTACATATTATGTTAAAAAGTGAAGATGATACAGTCTAAGTAAGTGTCTGCAGTTGATAAAGTTATCGTTGTGTTGAATACTGACAAGGAGAAATATTTGAATTATGTAACAAGTGCCTATGGCGATCTTACTGGAAATGTGTGCGTGCTTTGTCATGACATTGAGGCGTTTAATTTATTTGGAACACCGTCAAGATTCAAAATTATTGGTGGCGGTGAATATACCATTGTAACATTTCCAGAGATGATAGTGCTCAAAGACAGTGCAAGTCTAAACTTTTAGTTGATGACGAAGGCCAATTTTTTGCTACTCCTTCTAGCAACACGCTACCCATTGGTAAATTCAATCGCCATATTTCTGGTATTAGCATTCAAAAGAAAACAAGAAGAAGACAGCCATACTCTTTTATCAATATCACAAGTCATAAATTTTTCAGGTGCCAAAACTGCAAACTATGTAAATTTATGTCGTAATAGACGGTTAAACCAAAATCAAAATAAAAAGAGCACTAGCTGTCATTATCAACTAAGAGATTAAAGATGAATCGACGAAAAACAAAGCAGCAGCGAACGCTACTACTACCATCATGGGCTTACCAACAGATACAGTCTTTTAACCCGGTATTATCAACGATGAAAAGCATAGCGAGGTTGTTAAAGTTGTTTATGATCTGAATGGAAATATGTGACATCTTAAGGGAAAACACGATGAAGCAGTTTGTGAGTTGATTTAAAACATTCATTTTTTTATGATTTCATTTTTATGGCATATTCCACATGCCATTATTTCAATAAAATATTTATTGCATTACTTTGTTATGTTCCCCACAAGCCCAAAAGTTAGACACACAAAGTTAGACACACAAGCCCAAACTTAAAGTCGTACACAAAGCCACAGAGAGAGAGAGAGAGAGAGAGAGAGAGAGAGAGAGAGACAAACACAGGAAAAAAACACACACATAAAACCCCACAAAGTAATACAGAAGAGTACACAAACACAGTCAGAGACACAGGCACAGAGAGAGAGACAAAAGCACAAAGAGGGAAAACTCACACACACAAACACACAACGTCAAATACACAAACTGTCAGACATACAGGCACGGAGAAAGAGAGAGAGAGAGACAAAAACAAACGGAGGGTAAAACACACATATACACACGCAAACTCGCATCAGTTTTTAAGGATTCAAACTTTTTCTTACATGCTAATAGGGTAGGTTAACCTTATCTAACCTAAAAACACTAGCGTGTGTGGATTAGGTTAACAAACCTATTAGCATAGATTATTCCTTAACAAGCAGTGCGTTTTCCCTGTGTTTGTGTATTCTTATTTTTCCCTGTGTGTTTTTGCCTCTCTCTCCGTGCCTGTGTGTCTGACTGTGTGTTTGCCTGTGTTCCTGACTTTGTGTGGTTGTGTGCGTGTGTGTGTTTGAGTGTGTTTTTCCCTTTGTGGAAACACAAAAAGAAAAACCCTTTCCATTGAGGGGAGGCCCTTTTCGAATCATTAGGCGGGCAAAAATCATTAGAATAGAAATGTTCCCTAAAAAAGAAAAACACATTGAAAGAAAAAAATTCTCTTAAAGTATTAAGTAACATCCCATGTATGCACTGTCATTGCGTAACATCCCGTGTGTGTGTCCACCACTGTTAAAAGTGGGGATTCCTCACTCGCCCTGAAGTCTTGCATATTATGCGACATTCCATCATCCTTAACATATGTAAACACTCCCCTATTACATCATATCCAAAGAAATCTTGAAAAATCGTCAAAGCAATTGGTTGTTAGGTGGATCCTGATAGAATTGGATGATACGAACCCCATTGGAATTGGTTGCTGGGACCCTCCCGTAAGAATTTCTCACTAGGTTCTCCGCTAGGATAAGTTGCTAGGGGCCCCAGTAAAATTAGACGCTTGGGTCCGTATGTGAAAAGGTTGCTAGGGCCCCGGTTGATACGTTAGGGGTCCAATGAAATCGGATTCTAGGGCCCTCGTTGGAATTTAATGCTATAGCCCGCTGGTGGTTTTGCTAGGGACTTTCCGTCAGAATATGTTCTAGGGGCCCTAATGAAATTGCAAATTAGTGCCCCGGTGGTTACGTTAGTGGCCCGATGAAACTGGATGTCCGGGCCATGATGGAATTTGATGCTAGCGTCTCTCAGTGAAATTGGATGTTCGGGCCTTCGATAGAATCGGATGCTATGGCCCCCAGTGGTTAGCTTAGAGGCCCCCGTTGGAATTGGCTGATGTGGCCTCGTCGGAATCACTCACCTAGGCCTATGTTGACATTGGTTGTTAGGGGCCCCGATGAAATTTAATGCTAGGGACCCGGTGGTTAGGTCAGGGGCACGATGAAGTTGGATTTTAGGGTCCCCAGTTAAGTTGGATGTTAGGCCCTCTCTCCTTAGAAATTGGATGCAAGGTCCCCCCAGTGAAAATAGATGTTAGGGTCCAGTTTGAACTGAATGCTAGTGGCCTGATGGAGCTCCAGTGTCTTTAAGGTTCCCCTACCGCCCCCTGAAGGTTTTTTGAATAATTAACCCCTGTATCTCTTAGAAAACATTCTCTATTACGTCACATGCACCCGTACCTTGAAGAAATTAAAAACAAAGTGTTGGGGCTGAGATTTGAAGGGATAGGGCACCTTTCAAAAGCAGAGGGCCGTCACTACTAAGGGTGTATCTGCAACATCTCATGAACAATGAAAGACACTAAGATGAGCTTTTTAGGGAGTGGTAAGTGGTAGATTGAACTGCATCACTAGACAATGTGTACATCCAGGTTGTTAAGAGCGTGGAATATCTCAGGAACTCTAAGAAAGTTCAGAAATTTCTAAGGTTACTAAGTCGGAACTTTCAGGGACTGGTGATAAGGATGCTGAACAGAATCAAAAGACAATACCTACATTCAACGTTGTCAAAGTAGTTTAGCTCCAGTATCTCAGGCTTCATACAATAGAAAAAATAATAAAAACAATTAAAATTGATAATTTCAATTAAAAAGTGTTTTAAGATGCATAAACATTTATGGCTTCGGTGAGCTTGCGCCTCAAGGCCCGACATCGATTTGCTTTATTTTTTTAGTGAAGATATAATAAGGATATTTTTCTTAAATTTTGTTTGGGGGAGGTAATTTTGTAAGGGTATTAAATTGAATTTTTCAGCGAGTGTCGAGGGGGATATTGAACTAGATCAAAGACCCCAAGCACATCGTTGTTCTCAAAATGGCATATATGCACTAACTCACGAACAGATAAGGCTATTAAGTCGAAACTGATAGGAAAAGTTGAAACTGAATAAGTTGATACTGATACGAAACTGAGCTGTTGAACTAAATCAGAAGACACTCTGTGCCTCTGGATTGTCACATGGGTATTAAAATCTGCACTAAAAAAGAAGTGGAATTAAAGGGAATTTTAAATTAAGGGAGTTAAAATTTTAAGGGAATGCTGAGGGGGATGTTGACGTAAACCCAAAGAAATTATCTGCGTCATGTTGTCAAAATACTTATCTACAATATCTTCCAAATGTTTATGGTATTAAGTTGAAACTTCCTGGAAATGGTGAAAGAGATTTTGAATTAAATCAAAAGACACTATGTGTATCCATGTTGTTCGAATAGTACATTTGTATCATCTTAATTACGTAAAAGGGTATAGATTAACTGCTTATGGGCCCAGCTGAAACTTTGAGGGAATATTGGACCTTGAGGATCATGGAGAAAAAAAATTTTAATTTGAGAGGGGGGGGGCAATTAAAGCTCATAGAGGACAAAGAAACTCTTAGAAAAAATGTATTTGCACTTGTTCTTAGTTTGAAATGTCCCTTTAATATCTCAACCTGATTAATATTTCAGTTCGTTAAAACACCTCAGTTTAAGTTTCAGAATCAAGGGATCCTGAATGGTGACAAGTCTGGTTTTTTATGGCACTTGGTAAATACCAAGTAGCATATAGCGATTGCAAATTCTGTCGGTCAGTCGGTCTGTCGGTCCCGGTTTTGCTAGTTTAGGGACTTCCAGATAAGCTAAGAGGATGAAATTTGGCAGGCATATCAGGGACCAGACCAAATTAAATTAGAAATAGTCGTTTCCCCGATTCGATCATCTGGGGGGGGGGGGGGAGTGGGGGACGGTTAATTCGGAAAAATTAGAAAAAATGAGGTATTTTTAACTTACGAACGGGTGATCGGATCTTAATGAAATTTGATATTTAGAAGGATATCGTGTCTCAAAGCTCTCTATTTTTCGACCGGATCCAGTGACATTGGGAGGAGTTGGAGGGAGGAACCTAAAATCTTGGAAAACGCTTAGAGTGGAGGGATCGGGACAAAGCTTTGTGTGAAAAATATGTACAAGTCCTAGATACGTAATTGACATAATCGGAACGGATCCACTCTCTTTGGGGGAGTTGGGGGGAGGGTTAATTCTGAGAAATTCGAAAAAATTAGATATTCTTAACTTACGAAGGAGTGATCAGATCTTAATGAAATTTCATATTTAGAAGGACCTCATAACTCGGATCTCTTATTTTGAATCCTGACCAGATCCATTGTCATTGGGGGAGTCGAGGGGGGGCTGAAATCTTGGAAAACGCACAGAGTGGAGAGATCGGGATGAAACTTGGTGGGTAGAATAAGCAGAAGTCCTAGATACGTGATTGACATACCGGACTGAATCCGTTCTCTTTTGGGGAGTTGGAGGGGGTGTTAATTCGGAAAAATTAGAAAATATGAGGTGATCGTGGTGAAACTTGGTGGGAAAAATAAAAAATAAAAAATCCTAGATATGTTATTGACATAACTGGATTGGATTCATTCTTTTTGTGGGAGTTGGGGGGAGGGTTAATTCTGAAAAATTAAAAACATGAGGTATTTTTAACTTATGAAGGAGTGATTAGATCTTAGTGTAATTTCATATTTAGAAGGAACTCGTAACTCAGATCTCTCATTTTAAATCCTGACCGGATCCAGTTTCATTGGAGGGAGTGGGGGTTGGAACCTAAATCTTGAAAAACGCTTAGTGTGGAGAGATCAGGATGAAACTTGGTGCGTAGAATAAGCAAATATCGTAGATAAGTGATTGACGTAACCGGATTGTATCCACTCTCAGTGGGGGATATAGGGGCGTCCAGTGCTTTGGCGGGGTTGGTGCTTCTGGACGTGCTAGGACGATGAAAATTGGTTGACATGTCAAAGGACATGCATAAATTGACTTGATAAAGTCGTTTTCCTCGATTCGACCATCTGGAAGGGGGGCTGAAAGGAGAGGAAAAATTAGAAAAATGAGGCATTTTTAACTCACGACTAAGTGATCGGATCTTAATGAATTTTGAAATTTAGATGGACCTCGTGTCTCAGAGCTCTTAATTTAAATCCCGACCGGCATGAAGCCTCTGATTTTCCTTTTAAATTCATCTATTGATTCTTAGAATTTTGCTAGGGCTCATGCCTTATGAGTTCTTGGCCCTTGGCTCTTCCGACCTCATCACGAGTGCTATTTGAGCTCTTAGCTCTTGTTGATTCTTGTAACCCTATTTTTGTTCCTTTTTTAAACATCAGACTAGAGCAGTTAAAACAAAATCAAAGGCAGCGCAATAGCTCTGCAAAAGTAAAGAGCGAAGTGGGAGCTACGTTTT
Source organism: Artemia franciscana (assembly GCF_032884065.1). Lineage (NCBI taxonomy): Eukaryota > Metazoa > Arthropoda > Branchiopoda > Anostraca > Artemiidae > Artemia > Artemia franciscana. The sequence continues at coordinate 19,103,414 of NC_088878.1, forward strand.
AGTTATGTTTTTTTTTTCCTCAAGGCCCTTTTATGGAAGGAGTTGTCGTAGAAACTAAAAATGAGCTCATTCGATATGTTATTGAGAAGGGTGGGCATGTTTGATCTTTTCTTTCCAAAAAGACAGAAAGCATTCATATCAGCCTTTGAGAGAATGCCGAAGGGAGTGTTGAGCTAAATCAAAACACGTTACGAGCATGCGGATTGTCAAAAGAACGTAACTCAGAAATGACTGTTTATATTAATTTGGAACTTGACACCCATTAACACAAGAAATGATTGTGGAGATGATCAATTCAACAAAACAAATTTTTGACGCTACTACTATTACTGCAGCTACTACTACTACTATCGCAGCCACTACTATTACTATTACTACTATCACTAGAATTACTGCTTCTGTAGCGAGTACTACAAGACTGAGAAAATAGAAAATTACACCCGAGGAAATGCTGAGCTGAAAGTTGAAGTAAATCGAAACATGCTTGTGAATACAAATTGTCAAAAAGGAGCATAAGCAGTGTTTTTGTAACGGCTTACTGTATCAAACAGTTCGTGGTAACAAACTGTAGTAAGGAGCGACCCGGCTCAATAGTAACCAAAACTCTAAAAAATTGAATTTTGATATCAATAGCTACATCAAAAGAATCGCATTTTAATGCTGATTTTAAATATATAAGTTTCATCAAGTTTAGTCTTACCCATCAAAAGTTATGAGCCTGAGAAAATTTGCCTTATTTAAGAAAATAGGGAGAAACACCCCCTAAAAGTCGTAGGATCTTAACGAAAATGACACCATCAGATTCAGCGTATCAGAGAACCCTACTGTAGAAGTTTCAAGCTCCTATCTACAAAAATGTGGAATTTTGTATTTTTTGCCAGAAGACAAATCACGGATGCGTGTTTATTTGTTTGTTTATTTTTTGTTTTTTTTTTTTTCTTCTTTTCCCCAGGGTCATCGTATCGACCAAGTGGTCCTAGAATGTCGCAAGAGGGCTCATTCTAACGGAAATGAAAAGTTCTAGTGCCCTTTTTAAGTGACCAAAAAAATTGGAGGGCATCTAGGCCCCGTCCCACGCTCATTTTTTTCCCAAATTCAACGGATCAAAATTTTGAGATAGCCATTTTGTTCAGCATAGTCGAAAACCATAATAACTATGTCTTTGGGGATGACTTACTCCCCCACAATCCCTGGGGGAGGGGCTGCAAGTTACAAACTTTGACCAGTGTTTACATATAGTAATGGTTATTGGGAAGTGTATAGACGTTTTCAGGGAGATTTTATTTTGTTTGGGGGTGGAGCTGAGGAGAGGGGGCTATGTTGGAGGATCTTTCCTTGGAGGAATCTGTCATGGGGGAAGAAAAATTCAATGAAAAGGGCGCAGGATTCTCTAGCATTACTATAAGAAAACAATGAAAAATAAACATGAAAACGTTTTTTCAAATGAAAGGAAGAAGTAGCATTGAAACTCAAAACGAACAGAGATAATTACGCATATGAGGGGTTCTAAAAATACTTTAGCATAAAGAGCGAGGTATTTAGGAGGAGATAAATACCTTGCTAAAACTTAAAACGAACAGAAATTACTCCGTATATGAAATGGGTTGTCCCCTCCGCAATCCCTCGCTCTTTACGCTGAAGTTTGACTCTTTGCCACAATTCTACTTTTTAAAACAATTAAAAGCTTTAGCGTAAAGAGCGAGTAATTGCGGAGGGGACAACCCATTTCATATACGGAGTAATTTCTGTTCGTTTTAAGTTTTAATGTCGCTCCTTACTTTCAGCTAAAAAAATTAGTTTTTTTTTTATTTAATCAAGATCAAACTTCCTGGGCATCATAAGGGGGATATTCAACTTATCAAAAAGGCCACATATACATTCTATTACTGCTATTAAAACTGAACTGAAAGTTGAAGTAAATCAAAACATATGTTGTGCATCCAGATTGTCAAAAGGGCTTATAAGCAATGTTTTTGGAACGGTTTACCGTGTCAAGATCAAACTTCCGGGGCATCATAAGGGGGATATTCAACTGACCAAAAATGCAAAACGTAAATGCTATTGCTGCTGTTAATGCTTAGCTGAAAGTTGAAGTAAATCAAAACATACGTTGTGCATACAGATTGTCAAAAGGGCGTATAAGCAATATTTTTGGAACGGCTTACCGTATCAAGATCAAACTTCCAGGGCATCAAAGGGAGGATATTCAACTGACCAAAAGGCAACATGTACATGCTACTACTGCTACTACTACTGGTTTTACTACTTTACTACTTTTACTATTATTACTAATACAAAACTATAGTAAAAAGGGCGTATCTCAAGAATAGATTTGGGTAAATATTTGAAACTCTCAGAAATTGGTTAAAGAGGAAGATCAAGTAATCGAAAGGTGATATATTCATGCTACTACTAATACTACCACAACTGCTACTTTTACTCCTACTACTACTACTACTACTACTACTACTACTACTACTACTACTACTACTACTACTACTACTACTACTACTACTACTGCTGCTACTACTACTACTACTATTACTACTACTACTACTACTACTACTACTACTACTACTACTACTGCTACTACTACTACTACTACTAATAATAATAAGGTACTTCAACTACTGCTTCAATTGCAACTACTTCTAAGGCTAAATGTATTAAGAGGAAAAGGGCGTCAAAAGAGCGCACGAGTAATATTTTTGGGACAGCTCATCGGATTAAGATAAATTTTCCGTGGTATCATGAGGGGGATGTTCAACTGACCAAAAGCCTACGTGTCCTTTCAACTGTTCCTATTAGTACTGTTGCTACTACTGCTAATACTACTACTAATACAGTATTAATACAGCTATACTTCTCTTACTACTACTACTACTACTACTACTACTACTACTACTACTACTACTACTACTACTACTACTACTACTACTACTACTACTACTACTACTACTACTACTACTACTACTACTAAGACACTAGTACTACTAAGGCTAAGTGTATGAAGGTTAAAATATGAAGGTTAAGAAAATATTGAGGAGGAATTTTGAACCAAATCAAAACATACTATCTGCATGCAGATTGTCAAAAGGGGTTATCTCTAGAATAGATCAAATATTAAGCTGAAACTTATAGAGAATGTTTAAAGGGGAAAATCAATTAACCAAAAGGCAATATGTGCACGCTACTACCAATAATACTAGCATCACCACTACTACTACTACTACAACTACTACTATCTCTCCAACTACAACTTCTATTGCAACTGCCTGTAAGGCTTAGGGTATTAAGGTAAAATAATCAAGAAGTATATGAATAAACAATTTATCAAAAGGGCATATCGGCAATGTCATACAAATGGATACCTGTATTAAGCTGAAACTTTCAGGACTTGATTAGTGGTATGTTCAGTTGACCAAAAGGCAATGTATTTACTACTGCTGCTTCTATTGCTAGTGTTAATACTGTTAATACTGCTAGTAGTGCTGCTAGTACTAATAATACTACTGTGACTACTATTACAACTATGCCGAAGGGTAAGAAAGTGATATTTCCAGGGAATATCAAGGGGGGAAATGAACTGAATCGCAGCACGGCGTCTGTATGTAGGTTGTCAAAAGGGCGTATCACCAATATCTTAGGAACGGTTGGTGTGTGAAGTTGAAGCTTACAGGTCATGTTGCGGGGGATGTCAAACAAACCAAATGACAATATTTGAATCCTAATGGATAATTCTTCTGGGCCTGGTTTGTTTTGATGGGCGTTTTCGGGCCAAAACCACTTCCTAGCTAATTCATCTACTTTGCCTCCCCGTATTATAATATTTGTAGGCATGAATGTATAATGAGTTGGAGGTAATAGGCTTGGGACTGTCTGTGCTGGATTTTGACTCTTGTTGATAGAAGGGCATCGCCAAGTGCTGAAAACCATGTTGTGACCAAGATAGACCCGGGATTAAAGCCTCTATTCATACTGGAGGTCCCAGGGACTTCTTGCTGTCCAGTTCCTAAGCCAACTTAAACGCTTCGGTGTAGACTTGAGAAGATATGTTGATCCCCGTCCAGCACTGGTATTCGATACCATTGCTTCCTAAGGCCAAAATCATGTCAATGATTTAATGAACATGAAAATTAGAACTTGAAATGTTACGACGTTAAAAACGACTATCGTATCGACATTTTGACTGACAAATTCAGACGATTCAAACTGGACTTATAAGGAGTTTCAGAAACTCATATCCCAGGGTTAGAAAGCATGAAAATAGGTGATATGTTTCCTCAGGCAGGAAGGACGGGGTACATAGACAAGGAACAGGGCTCATAATGGATAAGGAATCTTGTGAGTCTTGTTTAGACTGGGAAGGTATTAATAATAGAATACTAATTGCTCATTTTAGAACTGAAAAGTTCGGGGTTCCAGTTATAGCAGTATATGCTCCTGCTGAACCGATCGACAGAGATACTAGTGACTCAGATAAATTTTACTTACAGGTACAGGAGCAAATAGACAGGGTCCCAGGTAGAAATATGATATTTTTACTAGGAAATTTCAACGCCTAGGTGTAGAAATAGGGATATGTGGTATCTTAGCCTTGGCAAATTTGGTACAGGAAAAGAAAACAGTAAAGGCTACAGACTTTTACAATTTTGTAGGTATAATAATCTGCTTATAACAAATACGGTGATTGGTCATAAAATAGCCCATAAGTTGACATGGTATATATGTGACGGTAAGACAGCAAGCCTTACTGATTATGTTATAGTAAATTGAAGACTGGCAGGATCAATACAAGATACGTGGGTATCTAGAAGGACTGTTTTGATGTTAAAAGAGAAGATGACCATCTAATAGTTTCTATTTACGTGATGGTAAGACAGCAAACCTTATTGATTATGATATAGTAAGCCGAAGACTGGCAGGATCAGTACAAGATACGTGGGTATTTAGGAGTGCTGTTATTGATGTTAAAAGAAAGGATCACCATCTAATAGTGTCAGGGCTAATTTAAAGCTGAAATTTCGGAAGGTTAATTACCTTTCGGGAAGTTATGATGTTGGTAAACTCCAGGATGAGAATTAAGAGAAATTTTTCAGGAACAGCTGAATACTAAACTTGAGAGTTTAAAATTTGACAATGTGGAAGATGGTTGGGACAATTTTAGGGAAAACAATTTATTAAATTAATGATGGTGTCTTAGTGAAGAAAGGTAAGACTGCAACTAGGAATATTAGTCAAAAAGCTTTATGATTAGTAGAGAGGAGAAAGGGGTTCTTACAAGAATTATCTTAGTGATAGATCATATGAATACAAAGGGAATGTAAAGAAAGTGGAGAAAGCATTAAATATGAGCTAAGGAGGTGTACAGTGGGAGCCATGGATAAAATTACCAAGGATCTGGAAGATCCAGCTAGACGGCATAATTATAAAATATTGTACTGGCATCTTAATAAATTGATAGAGAGCAGTCAATCCGGACTTGGGATCGAAATGGGAGCTTCGAAAGAAATGTTTGAAGAACAAACCGAGAAAATATTACTACTAAATAGGTATCAATTAACATTTGGAAAATAATAATTAAAAAAAAAAAGACCCAGTAGTGTAGGGTTTTTCCGAATTCGAATGCTGAGCGAGAGGCAATGCTGATTAAACTACAGTATAATTTTAGTCTTTGATTCAAAAACCCCTAAGCCTGGCCGCCGTGGAGCTCCTCATCCCAACAGGGGTATCAGTTTGGGAGCAGCTGCCACCCCCAAGATTTTTCCTCCTCTTCCCATATTTTTGAAATACCCATTTTGGTATTTTCATAGAATTTTTTTTTTATTATCCCCCCCCAAAAAAATAACCCCTTAGATCTGGAAAAATACTTTCCCCTCTAACTTCTTTGAACTGATACTACTGTACCCAATAACTCATTACGAAACAGTTTTTTTAATCTCCCCACTACAAAACCCTCCTTTCCATGCTTCTCCACTACAAAACTATTCTTCAGACAAAATTATAAATAATTGCTGATTTGTTTTAAATTTCCAATGTTCTCTGTTTTTGTTTAGGAGCCTAAAGTTGCACTATTATCTTTTCAAAACAAAACATAATTTCAAGCCTAAACTATTCATTAATGTCACCTATTATCCACCACATTTCGTTCAGTCTCTTCTGATCTTGCTAATTACAAGGTGAATATTGAAATATAAAAATCCAAAATCAAAGGATATCAAGTACGTGCTTCCTAAATACAACTCGACCTCCACCAATGCTTTTAAGAGAGTCTAAGAGAGTTGTCAAGCAGTTTAAGAGAGTTTGCACTTAAGCCCCTGATTATAAATATGAAAGGCTATACAATAATTGTAAATGTGAAAAGCTACTGAAAAAGAGTTAAATCTGGAGCATATGGCTTTTACACCAAAATGCTCGGTAAATCTGGAGAATAACATACTAAAAGTCTGCGAATATCCAAAACTGGGAAATGCCCCAAAAATCGTACTTTAAGGCCTGAATTCTAACCTTAAAAACACAGAGGCTTTGGTTTTGAGTGGGTTTTAAGAATCTTTTACTATTTACTCGAACATGTTGTGCCCAAATACATGCTCGAAAATCGCTTTAGACTTCAATTTTGTGAAAACAGGTATAAAGCCAAGTTTCTGGAAAAAATCACCAAAACTCACTTTTCTTCAAACATTCTGAAACTTCGTTCTATTCTTTGAAGGGTTGGTTTGGCAAACGCGACAATATATATATATATATATATATATATATATATATATATATATATATATATATATATATATATATATATATATATATATATATATATAATTGTTAATGTTGGAAACCTTTTATTTAATTCAAGCATACTACATAAAAAATAAACCATTGAAGAAGTAGAGCCTATTAATGGGATGAGAAACATTTAATTAACAAAACCAAAAAATGAAGATGAAAAAAGCAATAAAAGAAGTGAGCATGAAATAGCTACTTACACTAAAAAAGCAAACTAACAAGTGTCCAAGAAACCTAACAAGACTGATATAATAATTTTTTTGAAAATAAACTCAGAATTTGAAACCACAGGGCTATACTTGGATTTTTGTACGGAGGAGGCACTGAAAAATTTTTATTTGTTAAAGGGGCTACAAAAGAATTTTCGCTCGAGAATATTTTAACTGTATTTCTAAAACCAATGTACGAGTAATAGGCATTTTTCGGAGTTCAGATCGAACCTGTAATTTACCCCCCCCCCCCCCACCACCCCCGTGAATAATTCCATTGATTGATTCTGGAAAGGGACTTTTATTAACTAAGCAAAGAAAAACGTCAAAATGGTAAAGAAAAAAAAACAATGAAACTTAAACATAATTTTCTCAAATAACAGCAATAAAGCAAAGCCGACAAAATTCAAGCAATAGCCATTCTTTGATCGATTTTTTAATCTGCTTCGTAAAAAGGCGGCTTATTAGGCACATATATACCTATATGCAGGTTAAAAAAATGTTACGTTCTTACACAAAGCTGAATGCCGTAGTTTAGATGATATTTCGGGAGGAAAATAATTTGTTTTTTGGGGTAGATTTCCAAAGGGAAATCAAGATTTTAAATACGTTTCGGGATCCTTAACTTTCCTTCAGGGAAAATCTGAGAATTTCAAGGATATTCCTAAGAATACGGGGATTTTGGAAGCACTGTTATGTGGGTCAATTTTTTTTTCTTGTTGAAAGCTTTTACAAATGGATTTGAAAATTCGGGAGCCTTAGAAGTAGAAACAATGAGGAAAACCAATAGAGTTTGAAACTAAGAAAACCCCTATACAAATATGCCTATAGGCTACTCCCTCCAGAAAAAGTTTCTGAGACACACTTATCTATAAAAGAAAGGAAATAGAAGCTCATTAGTTTCAATTAATGTGATAATAAAATACTAATATTAGTGGCCTATTAACAATGAATGTTAAACAGGCAATAGCGTTAACAAGAATAATCGGAAAAAGGCACATAAAACTACTGCACACAAAAATTTGTATTAATCGAACGATTAAAACAACCCTTTTTAGACATGCTTTTTACAAGCACCCTTCAATAGCATCATAACTAGATTACACAATACACAACCCCGAGGAAATTGCGAATTTTGTTTAAAGGAGGTTTTAGTTTGAGTGGGAGGGACTCCAAACACGCGAAGATTGAAAAACCTGGGAAATTATGGACAAATGCTGCTCAACAAATTATAATATGAATCAGATTTTTTATTCAGTTGGTTTGCCCAGAAGCCATATAGGTACTCACGATACTCACAAATGAGAAACAGAGACCAGGTACCCACATACCCTCCCCTCTCTATTGAAAAAAAAATAATTCAAAAAATTAAAAGTTTACAGTAAAAAATACGACGTGTTGTTTATAAAGATAAGTATTTGAGATGTATTCATCCTCTTTATCCTTGATAGCCTCATTCCAGACCTGAATCCATCCCCAACGGTTGAAAAGGGTCAAATACGACATTCAAAATTAATTTTTCGTTTACAATTTAGTGCAGCTACGAACCGTTCCAGTTTCTTTTCAATTTGTTTTTTTATGAAGATTGATATATTTTAGGAAAATCTTTTTTCTCCCTCCAAAATAATGAACCCCTTTCAACTTCAAGTAATATCAAACGCCATCTTGATGTGTGTTATATTTTAATGCATAAAAATGCGGGTATTTCATTTGCATATTCCGATTTTCTGATTTTTCGTGTCACAGTAATCTACCTGCTATTTGAAATATTCCCCCCTTCTGTGACCACCCTTGGCTCAGGACTTTAAGAAATGCGGATTATATCTATACCTATCATTGACTAGTATTGTTTTTGATCAAAATTTATCGTTATACAAAATATGGTTAGGTAATTTAAATAAGGCTTTATGATAAACTGATTAGTGTCTGCCCACATAGAAGTAACGTAGCCTAAGGTTTTAATTTTACTTACTATTTATCTCTGCGAGATGGCAGACTTTATGTAATATAAGTTTCTTAGGTTCATGTAAAGAAATTTATTGAAGGGAGGAGGAAAAATCAGAAAACAGGAGAATTATTGGATATGTTGGATAGCATGGACGCGCTTGCTCAATAGTGCGTTGAGCTATAAACAACTTTACACATAGATTTGTACGGAGGGAGGGGGGTTTCTAGTCATTTATTATCCTGATACCTCTAGCTTCTTATCATCTATTCTATAACTCCTTTATTTTTCTCATAGTTTGTATATTATTTACGCTTTGCCAATGCTCTATCCTCCCGAAATGTAAATCGCTCCTCAAACAAATCAGATACACATGCTCTTTTGCAAATAACACAGTTCAGAAAAAGTAGATCTACAATGGATGTAGGTTTGGAGGTCTAAAGATTTCAACTATGGGAGTGGTTTGAAAATAAATACTAAATAAACTAAGTCGCTTAAGCTAGGAATAAATACGAATGAAGGTGTGATGTTTGGTAACGAGATGGTTGACTCAGCGGATAGGTTCATTTGCCTGGGCGGTATCATTCGTGAGAATATAAGATCAACTGAAGATGTGAAAGGTGGAATGCCCAAAAAACAGTATGGAACAGCAATTATGGAAAACAGTATGGAAGAATAGCAAGGTGAGTTTTCGAGAAAAATAGAATGCATACTGGAAGCTATGACGACAAGAGTGGCCAAGCATGGCCCTTAAATATGGTTCCTTCGAAAAGTTGAAAAAGACATGCTAAATGTTACTGAGTGGAATTATGTTTTGATCTCATTTTTTACGATGAGAGAAAGGTCAAGATGACTAGAACACGTCTCAAGGAGGAAAAATGGTTGGCTGCCAAAATCATGCCTTCTGCTATTAATATCAAACCAAACGAAAAGGAGGACGTCCGCGAATGCGATGGGAAGATATTATAGGAAAGTATTTTGTAAGGAAATAGAACCTTCTTGGCATAAAAGAGATAAAAGCGTTGAACAGATTGAGGTGGAGGAGAATTGTATCCAATTGTGTTGGCCTTAGGTGGCTTAATGCTGCAATTAGGTGTTAGTGTCACTAGAAGTAGCATTGATCATGACTAATTCCTTTCGTCCCCCTAATGATGTTGCAGTGTGTAACATTTCCCCGAGGGTTATCACCAAAGAGTACTCCATGTAACAGAAAAAGTTAAAAATAATTATAAATTAAAAAACAAAAAACAACGTAAGATAAGACGAGTAAAAGAGCTTACAGAGAAAAACAGAGTTGATTAGCAAGGGTTGGACCCAGGGAGATGACACCCTGACAGGCCCAGTTTACTCTCTTGCCAATTTCGCTTTTATTCATTCCAAACTTTCGTGAAAAAAGGATATATCCTGTCCTGTCCAAAATCCTGGATTCGCCCCTGCAGCAAAGTAAGCTACCACTCATTTGGTTGATTATTTCTATCATGGAAATATACTCTTTATGCTCTATTATCAGTTAATATATAAGTTAAACTCTTTTATTTCCCGCTGTGGAATTTTTTCAGTCATTGTTTCATTTTGATGGTAAAAAGGTGACTGGGGCTTTTCTTTTAAATCATTTTAACTAATACAAATAATAATAATTTTTCTATGAAAGCAAAGAGCGAATTGGAAACTAAAAACAAAAACAACCTATAAATAAGGGGGTCTACCCCCTCCCCTTATGGTCGTGACGCTAAAGCAATACTAATGCTGTGAAATCACTTTTGAGTGCAGTAAATATTTCCAATACGTAATTAAAAGTGTTTTGTGTACTGATTGTTTTTCAAAATATTTAACCTAAAAATTTCATTGTTGAAAGTAAACGAGCGTCAGCAAGCCTTTCCATTCCAGATGTACTATCAGCAAAAGTTTTCTACCTCATTGCTATTGAGGAAGAAAAGTCGTTATTGTTTTTTTTGGGGGGGAGGAGGGAGTAATCAGATTTTAGAGTAAGGATGAAGGGGGTCGCCCGCCTCATATAAGTGGTAATTTTGTTTTAGATGTACTATTTTTGTAAAGACCAAAACACAAGTAATGACTTGTTTTTTTTTTAACACCATGATTTATGGTAGATATAAGGGGGCTACCGCCTCCAACCTTAACTCTTTAAATTAAATTATAACTTTTTTTGATAAAACTTTCAAAAATGTTCAAAAGACGAATGTTTATAGCAAATACTACGCCATACGCCAGTAAGGCTTCTAAAAACTGGCTGGCTATAAAACAATCATTTTTTCAATCCTATTAAGCCGACTGGCAAGCTCATAATTTAGCTTGATATCATTTTGTTGCTGTTTCAACTGTTTTGTTTAATTCACTTAAAGCTAAAAAAAAAATATTAGCCCACCCCCAACAGAGAGCAGGGCTCGTAAAGCTAAGCGTATTAAAAAAGAACACATACCAGTCCATCTCGTTATAATAATAATGATAAAGAAAACTAGTCTGGATAGAAAAGAAGAATAGACAAAATACATAAAAACAAAGAAATCATGGGCTAGTGAGGCACAGGAAGCTGCCCTAACCTGACTAGGCTACACAAAAAATAATGTAATGTAATAGATTATATTATATCCACACAGGTCAATAGATAATCTTTAATTTTTCCTTCCTTAACTTCATCTGCATTCCCGGGATGAATAAATTAGAATTTTGTTTTTCACCTCATATTGGTCTGAACTTAATGATGTTTGGTATATAATCGAAAATCTAGACCTCTCTAAGCTAATAAAAGAAATTATTTGTTTTAAACGGCCTAAGAGCAGAAGGAGAAGACATCTTTCATAAAATTACTAAGATTCCGTAATTGAGAATACCATGCCGGAATGTTAACAAATCTTATATGTTTTAAACATAAGATTTTAAGAAAAAGAACACAGTGTTTCTGTTGCTGATGCAGTTGCAAGTTTTGATGGTCGATTTCATAAAAAATCAGCGTATTCTCGCTGCTTTATTTTGAAGTACTGTAGCAATTTTATATGCGTCTAATAAGTATTAAGATAAATAATTGTTGCAATAATTCAAATAAAAGGCAATTAAAGATAAACACTTTAAAAATAGGAAATGGAAAAACATATTTCGAATGATACATAGACCCGATATTTTAATAAAGCGTTATCCTCAAACTCAGTTTTCGTGATATTTGGTGACAAATTATTTGGGACAAAACATCAAGCAAGTGATACAACAACTTTTTTGACTTTTTTGACTTTTTTTTACTTTGACTTTTTTGACTTTTTTAACTTTTTTAACGAAATCGAATATTTAAATATAATTTTAAATAAACCAAATTTTTAATTAATGTAGTTGAATCCTTTACATCAACAGGTATGACTGTGTCATCTTCAAATAAAATTGCAAGCATATTACTCTCCTGTAAATTTCGCGGAAAAATGTTAATATATAGTAAAAATAAAAGCGGACCAAATATTCAACCTTAAGAGTCCCAACATCTTCAAGGCTTTATAAATAAGACATATTCTTATCCAAATCGATGGCAATGTTGCATCCATATAGGTATAATTTTAGTATTTCTAGTCTTTTCCCTCTTATGCCAGAATTTTCTATTTTATCAGAAAGAATTTTGTGGTTTAAAGTGTCGAATGGAGTTTTAGTGAAACAGTAGACACATAGAAGAATCATCTAAACAGTCTAATTATTCAGCTGGAACTACTTGTTTTGTCAAATGGCATGCCCTAAAACCAAACTGACATAAAAAACAAGAACTTTTCTATCTAACTGATTATAAATCCTTCCTTGAGAATTATGCTCTTCCAAAATTGCAGTTTTGAAAACAAAATCCCTGAAACCACCATATGGTTGCGGCATCAAATCTTGTCAAGGAGTCGCCCAATTTCCACAAACTGGTGTATATATCGGAGCACCATATGTGCCCCACAGTTCTCCCGCAGATAGCACAGTCCCAAAAGCGTGACAAAATCCCCACAATACCTTGGACAGTTCTTCCACGCTTGCCACGTGCAACCTGGTACACGTGATTTCTGAAAATAGGCACCTCTTCTTACCTTTTACTACTTGAGGAGGGTTTTAGATACTTAATATGATCACCCTTAGGGAAAAAACGGGAAGCATGCGATCGTCCAGTAAAAACACATCAAAACATATTAAACATCTTGGCAACAGGGCTCTCTTGACAAATTTTACCATCGTTATACTCACACTTTCAAATGGAGTTCTTCGGAAAAATAATTTTTCCTAGGAAAAGTCCTTTAATCCCCCCCCCCTTCAAAGCAGGTAATTACTTTTAATTTTATAACAAGCAAATTGTTGACATACAAAAATTTTAACTTTCCATTAAAGGGAAATACAATGCCTAGATGGACGTCTACAATAGTTCAAAGAGAAGCGGAATACTTTAGACGAGGCTTGATATCCAGTATCAAAGTATCATGTGTTTATAGCCCCCCCCCTACCCCTTTGTTTTACCCTCTTTGTGAATTTAAAGATAATTTGTCGCAGAGTTTAAAGTTTTTGTAGGGTTTTGAAATGTTTCTTTACTGTATAAAGAGCAATTATATTATTTGACAGAGATATATTAATAGATCGGAAAACACAATTTGTTTCGAGGCCACAGTGCGCTTCTCAAAAGACCAGTAATACCTGTTGATGTTCGAAATTATAAAGAAGACAATTGTCAATTTATTTTACAAAAATTAATTATTGTTTATTCAAATGTGACTTAGGTTATTTAAACTGGAAAAAAGACACTTTGCGTTACCATGCCGTTTTTTATGTATTTTATTATGAGTTTGTTAGAACATTTAAATTACAGAAAATTATGTTTTAAATTGAAGTATTCAAGTTTTGACATAAGCTTGAGGGCCTGAACAGTCAAAAAAAAAGATCTAAAGGAGCTTTTAGAAACCGCTTTATCCTTCAATTGGCGTAGCGAGTATTAAGTGAAAAAATATTCAGTTTGAAAATGTGCGTGAGTAACCTCCATGGTCACGATATGACTGGTTTTGAAATCGTCAATTAAGAATATCCTGTCTTTGTTAGATTGCTAAAGACGCCCCAAACCCCCTAAGAACCTTGCCTACCCCCTTTTTTAATTAAATTTTTAACTTCTTATGTTTCATAGATCTTCTTTCAAATTTGTCAATTACTTTTTCTTTTTTTTTTCAAAAAGACACCATAATATTAAGAATATACAAAGTCCTTTTCTAATACATATTTTAAATTCTTCTTCTTTTATTTGTTTTATCCAGCGTTCTTTGGTCTATACTAAAATATCCTGGATGTAAATCCTTTCCTGATTTACTCTACTTTTTCGATTTCTGGATGATGGGCTGGTGATGCTTCATTAAATGGCTAGAATCAAACCGGGCGTTGCTGTTTTTTTTTCGTATTCCTGAAAATAAGATAAAAAATCAATCACATTTCTTTCTTCTTTTTTATTCTAAGGCTCCTTGCTTGTTTGTAATCTATTTCATCACTATTTTACTATCATTTCCTTTACTTTACTACTTATCTATCTTACCTCTTACTCGGCATTCCATGACTTTCTATCTTTCTAATTCCTCACATACCTAATTTTTACTTTCCTAATACATTTTATCCACTTTTTTCCAGAAAAAATTATTTTTATTTAATTTTTCCAATTTACGAATTTCCATCCATTAATTTATGATACAACAATTTCAAATTCACATTCTAGCTACCCATGGCGGCAAGGGGCTACTCCATTTATTAGGCCTGTGACATATAAAATTAAAATATACATTTACAATACATATGCATTTTAGAACTTTAAAATACTTTCACTTTTCTTAAAACACTTTTTGCTACATTTACATAAATAAAAAACAGATAAAAACATTACACCATTTTTTTTTAATACATCACATTTCATCACGTTCTACTTTCGATGGGCCCTGCGTTATTCGGTAGCTACAACAATCATCAAATAAATCTCCCAAAAATCAAACATTTCGCAATCCAGACGAATCACATATCCCTCTAAATTCTAAAATAATTCTATAAATGTATATTCCATCTTTTTTGTCTTTTACTAAGAGCTGTTCTCCGTGCTATGACATAAGACGCCCAGAGCCTCCTAAGAACCTTACATACCCTTTTTCCAATTAAATTTTAGCTGTTTTAATTTAAGAGATTTGTTTTGAAATTACTCAGTTACCCGAATCTGTTCTTTGTTGGATTACCAAAGACGCCTGGAACCTCCTAAGAACCTTGCTTACACTTTTTATAATTAACTCTTTTTATTTTAGAGACATCTTGTCAAATTAGTTAGTTACTCAGATCTGTTCTTCGTTGTATTACCAAATGCATCCGGTACCTCTTAAGAACCTTGCATATTCCTTTTCAAGTTAATTTTTAGCTCTTTCTATCTTAGCGATTTGCTTTCAACTTTGTTAATTACCAAGATCTTGTTCTTTTTATATTACCAAAGATGCCCAGAACTTCCTATGAACCTTGCATACTCCTTTTATTCAGTAATTTTTTTAGTTTTTTTTTGTATTTCATTTAGATTATTTCGAATTTTTCGAACAGTTTGTGGTAAAGAAGTGTAGGTAAGGAGCGACGCGGCTCAATAGTAACCGAACATCTAAGAAGCAGGGTTTAGATACCAATAGGTATATCAAAAGAGATGACTTATTATCCTGATTCTAATCATACAAGATTAATGCAGTTTAGTGCCACTCTTCAAAGGCTAAGAGCCTGAGAGAATTTGCCTTATTTTCAAAAGAGGGGGAAAATATACCTTAAAAGTCAAAATATCTCTGTGAAAATCATACCGTCAGATTCTACTTACCAGAAAATCCTACGTAAAGGTTTCAAGCTCCTATGTGTAAAAATAGGAAATTTTTTACGTTTTGCCAGAAGAAAGATCAGGGATGCGTGTCATTTGTTTTTTATTTTTGTTCAAAGGTGAAAATATCGAACCAACGATCCTTAAATATCAGGAGAGCGCTCATTCAAACAGAAATCAAATATTCCAGTACTCTTTTTAAGTGACCAAAAAGACTGAAGGACAACTAACCTCCCTCCCATGCCCCCACTTCACCGAAATTGTCGGATCAAAATTTAGAGATAGCCGTTTTGTTGACCATAGATGAAAGATCCAATAGTTATTCCTGTGGAGATAATATGACCCCCATAGTCCCCGGAGAAAAGAATTTCAGTTATAAAATTTGTCCATTTCTTATGTATAATATTTGTTATTGGGTGGTATGCACATATTTTTAGGGTGAGGGAGTAAATTTTCTGCTGGGGGGATTTTTTACGAATTTGTCAGTTACCCAGATCTGTTTACCGTTGGATTAACCAAGATGCCCGGAACCTCCAAGGAACCTTGCATGCCCCTTTCTTAATAAAATTTTAGCTTTTTTTATTTAACAGATTTGCTGTCAAATTATTCAATTACCAAGATCTATTTGTTGGATTATAAAAGACGTCCGGAACATCCTTAGAACCTTACTTGCCCTTTTTTTAAATTGAACAATTTTTTTTTTTGAAGATTTTCTTTCGAATTTGTCAGTTACCAAGAACGGTTTTGTGTTTTATGGAAAAGACTTCCAGAACCTCCTAGGAGCCTTGAATACCCCTTTTTCATATTAAATTATAGGTCTTTTCACTTTAAAGGTTTGCCTTCGCATTTGTCAATTACTAAAATATGTTCTCCGTTGGATTTCGGAAGACGCCCAGAACCTATTAAGAACCTTGTATTTCCCCCTTTTACTTAAATTTTGGCTCTTTTTTTGCATAGATTTGCTTTTGAATGTGTGAATTATCAAAGATCTTTTCTTCATCGGATTACCAAAGACGCCAACAACATCCTAAGAACCTTGTATACCTCCTATGTCATATAAAGTTTAGCTCTTTTCATTTTAAAGATTTGCTTTTGAATTGATCAATTACCAAAATATATTCTCCCGTGGATTACCAAATGCGCCCAAATTCGCTCATAAGAAGATTGTAGGGCCCCTTTTTAAAATAAATTTAAGGTTTCTATACTGTAAGAGCTATCGGTTTCGCCTGTTATAAAGAACTGTACTTTGTTGGATTACTAGAAATGCCAAAAACATCCTAAGAACCTTAAATGTCCCATTCTTAAATAAATTCTTAGCTCTTTTTATTTTATATTTTCTTTTAAATTTGTCAACTACTAGGAGGTGTTCCCCGTTAAATATCACAAAAACCCAGAACCTCCTAGGAACCTTATATGCCCCTTTTTAAATTAAATTTTATCTCTTTTGTCTTGGAGATTTGGTTTGCCAATGTTTTTTAAAGACGTTGTATTATTAAAAACGGCCAGAACTTTAGAAGAATATAAAATGTCTCCTTCTTAAATTAAATTTCAAGTTTTTTTAGTTTATAAATTTGTCTTCAAATGTGTTGCATTAATAATAAACTAAAAGACTTTTTTGCTACTGCTATTTGTATATGGGATTTAGAAATTGTTGTTAACAAAGATAACATTGTAATCTGAAAATTAAAATTAGTAAGTGTTCGATATTCAGCAAATCTTGTCTTTTTTGTTGTTCGTTAATTACAAATATGGGGTTAAAATCAAAACACAAAATCAAAACAAAGTAGCTAACCAGCATTTTGTACAACGGTTTTTCTTCTTTTTTTTAATATTGTTTTCGATTTTTACTAGTTGAGTATAGAAATATCGAAGTACAAAACCAAAACAAACTATGCAAGTAGATATGGTTAGTTTTCACCGTAGTTTGATCATTATTCTTGCTAAGCCTATAAAAAGACATAAAAGGATAATCAAGAGTAATTAACAGAGTAATAAACAAGAGTAACTATATAAACAAGAACAATTAAATAAAGAAAATCTTTAGATATGTATTCTTTTTGTTTAGATTTGTCTGACCCCACTGCTCACCGTTCTCACTTTTTATTTGCATTACGTATTAATGTATGTACGTCAACGTTTATAACTGAATGGTTGAGATTTGCTCAATTGTAGCCTTTTCTAAGTACAATTTTCAGTGTAATTCAGGGACTGTTGGAAATAAACTCCGTTCCAAGGATTTCTTAGCTTGATAAAATCAGGCAAGTGTGCCGAAAATGTAAAATGTAACCTACATAATTCGCAAATGAGATTTTATGTTCACCACCAAGACTAGTCAACCACCAGGGATATATTACTAATGGCAAATATTAGTTCAAAAACTCCTATTTGAGGATCTTAAAACGAAACAGAATATTTCTTTCTTATGCTTTGTGAATTGCTCTCAATTTCTAAAAGTTTATGCCAAATGGTTTTTTTGCCAAAGAATCAGTGTCCAGTAGTAAAACACAGTCAGCATTTATTTCATGAAAGATGAAATAAAATACTTTTCTCTTACTATAAGACTGTAAAATGTATCACTGTTTAATTGTTATTTATTTGCATTTAGCACGGCGGTGTGTTTTGATTGATAATTTTTAGGGGGGTATTCTCTGTGAAAAGGTTTTTCTAGGAGACAATATTATGTGGGAGGATTTTTAAGGCGGAATTTTCTAGCGGGATTTTACATAAGGAGGAGGGAGGAGCGTATGTCCCGGCATGGCTTGAAAAACAGTCAGAAATAAAATAAAAGGCAGTGTTTTTTTTACTGAAAGTAAGCAGCAACATCAAAACAAACAGGAATTATTCTGTGTATGAGGGGGGCTAGCCCTCCTTAAGCCGTACTTTTTATGCTAACTTCGACTTTTTATCATAGACATTTAAGAAGGATCCTCAAACACAAGGACCGTTGAATTCGAATGAGAACTATTTTAAAGAACCTCAAGACTTTAGACCAAAGCCCAAAGGATGGGGTATGGGGTAGTCCCTCTCATATAGAGAACCATTTAGGTTTGTTTCAAGTTTGAATGTTGCTCCTCACTTACAGTTGATTTTTTTATTTTTATTATTTAGCCTAATTCACATTTAGCACGGCAGTGTGAATGGGTGGGTAAAACTATACCTCAGTTCAAATTTGTTCATTAATTTCTACGACTATGTCATTGAAATAATTTTTGAACTTGTCGATTTCAAATCACAGCAGTGATTATAATGTATAATTATATATTGATACACCCCTGCGACAATTCCCTTAACTATTTATACCCTGGCTACCGCTACTGCTTATGTCAGGACTGCTTTGACAACTCCTACTTATACCCTACCCATACCCTTGCAACTGACTAATCTTACCACGAATGTTTTAACCAGGATCTACCATGACTTCTCGAACGACTATACACTGCACAACTATTCTAACTGCATCTTAAAAATAACTTAAATTAACGATTGTCAGCACCTATTTTAGCCAAGGTTAGTATTATCGAGATAAATACATTATAACAGATAAAAAGAATCTTAACTTAGAAATAAAAAATTATTCGATTTTTGTTAATTTTTAACATCAAGAACAAACCTGTCGTAAATACGAGGGATAAAGGAGACTAAAATACAGTTTTTGCATAGCGGTACTTCGAGAATGAAAGGACTCAGCTACGTACGTAACAAAACGCGGTAACTTCTTCTCTGGACTGGAAGAATTTGTAAGTAACTTTTTGGGTTCTAGAACAGATGGGTTATTCCACAATTGTTGCTGGATGGCATTATTTGGGCAAAAATTGTTGTTCCGTTGCACAAAATAGTTGCTCTGACAGTTCTTTGAAACTTAGAAAGGGCAACATAAATTTAAATATTCGTTTTGCCTGACCTGTGCAGTGATATCCTGCGACAACTGGTTCGATGTGATAGTCTCAGGTAAACGCGTATCTATGGGTAATACCTTGGAACCTTTATTCTGAATTTGTCACATATGTCGAATCTGAATGCATTATGTTTTAGGAAGATCACTTTAGAGACGTCCTTCAGGAAAAAACCTTCTAAAGCGGTGAAGGAGAACTAAAAAAGAAGAGCTTCTCCAGTAAATTTGCAGTTTTCTACATAATTTAGCTAGGATGAAAGTGAATACGGTACTTGTCTATTTTACAAAACACACTTGAGAAGTGCAATTTGGTGACAATAAAATGTGATGAAAATAGAATACTTTATTAGCAAAATTATTAAGCTCATTTGTGAATTATTAAATTGGGGGTTTTGGCGTCGGGTGACTATCTTAAAGACAAAGAAAAGTTAATTATTAACGCTGTCTCTTCAGGACACCGGTTAGTTTCCTTTGACTAGTGATAAAATGTAGTGACTCTCCATGGATGTTCAAATTATGATTTGGGATTTGCCAAGAACTGAAAAACAGTCAATTACATTTTTCCAGGACAAGGGGTTTTTGCCCAAACCACTGCGTCAATGGACACACCAGGACTTTGTATTCTTACGACAAGCAGCATTTTTGAAAGTTTAATACTGCATTCTGGGAGCATATGTTCGAGTTGTTGTTTTCACAATTTTGCTAATAAATTGTTCTATTTTCATTATATTCTTTTTTTCATTAGCATTAATCGAATTTTACTTCTCGGGTGTGTTTTCTATTATAGACAAGTACCGTGAATACATCAGTTGCTGCCTTTTTTATGTTCATTCATAATTCTACAATCATTTCTGGGGAAGTTATACTTTGAGCCCTTAAAGGGGCCAAAAGGGCTCGAAACATCCCATATTAACCAAAAGTTTAAAAGTATATTTAAAAAAAGCCGGCTAGTGAAAAAAAAATATTGAAAATTCGTAGCTGATTCATACTGACAATTGTTATTATTACTTGCTATAAGAGCAAATGCTGTTATGAAAACAAAATTGCAGATAATTTTAAAAAGAGCCGAAACCCCTCAAAATGACGTCAGTATTGTTGGGTTGTCTTTTTGAATTGACTTCAGACTCTTTTAAAAATTATTTTTAAAAGTTTTCTTTGAAAAATCAGAGAAAAGTTATGTCTTAGCTCATAAGGCCGAACATCTAATTCACCCCAGAAGTGATTATTGAATAGTGAAAGAGCAAACAAAAGAGAAAAATGTATCAAGCGATGCATTAATTTTCATTCCAGTTAAATGGTATTGAAACTGTAAATTTACCGCTTCTCCTTCATCTTTTAAGTTTATGATGAATATTTTCTTAGGTTACAAATCTTAGATTTATAGAACTAGATTTGAAGAATTTTATATATTTGGAGTCAGAATAAAGAGCAAGTTTTTTCACTATATATATATATATATATATATATATATATATATATATATATATATATATATATATATATATATATATATATATATATATATATATATATATATATATATATATATATATATATATATATATATATAGCCGAAGTTATTATCTATTCATTACCATGAATGGTTTAACTTGTTGTCTACTATTTACCGCTGTTTTGTCATTTAATTTTGAAGTAGAAAAATATAAATATTAATGTCTCTTTTTCTGTAGAAGACTTTGTCAACAGGCAAGGCCGTATCCAGGACAGGGGTTAGAACACCCCCTCCTTACTTTCGCTGTAATGTTTGTCTAACTCGTAAAAAACGTAACAAAAATGAATATAGACAAATGTTTGATGCGTTTTTAGAAACTTTTTTGTACCCCCCCTCCCCCCAAAAAATCTTGGATATGACCCTGACCACAGGGATATGTTTTAAAATCATTGACTTTTTTTATAAATAAAAAAATCACTAAAGTAGTAGGCTTTTTCCGCTATTAAAGGGATCGATTTACACATCTCGTAAAATCCCAAATATTTAAAGAGCTGTAGACCCTTCACTCGCGTATAATATCCAAACCTTATCTAATGAGCTCCAAGACCGTTCATTATACTAACCCTATCTTCAGTAGAATTAGCCTCCATCCGGCGATTATTTTATTTAGCAATTACAACAATGGTTGCCTCTGTTTTTTAATATGCATTATTCGCACCTGGCTCCTCCTACTATAGAATAAAAAATATCACCTTGATGCGATCCCGAAAAATGATAAATGTTCCAAGGTGTGGTAGGAAACAACAGTGATATTTCATCTTAATGACATCTCTTATCTTCCCCTATTGAATCCTAGTATGGTGTATTATAAATATCGCAACATGTCATTAAATACTCAAGGCAATGTTTTAAACGTTGTGATGCTTAATAGAGCATATTTGGGTTTCGCTGGAGAGGTGGAGGTGAGTGACATGATAAAAGCGATTCACTGATTATATTATTCCGGTAGACATTAATAATATCTTGGAAAATATTTGCGATCTTTGGATTTACTAGAGACATTAACAACCAGTCCGTCAAAACATCGATTAGCTTGTTCAAGTCTGTCACATGTGTCTTTATGTTTCTTTTTTTGAAAATACTAGTGCGTTTTAAAAAAGGCAGTTTATAAGCTGGTAAAAAGTTTCTGTTTACCGTTCCGTTTTTTAGAAATACAGGAAGCTGATTAAAAAAAAATCTTTCGTTGTTTTTTTCAGTGATAAAATTTGAGAAAAACAGATATTCAAATTTCTTACATCTTTGAAGTACAAAGGACAGTAAAAAGGAAATCTGATAGCTTAAACTAGATAAGCGTAGACTTATCGCTACAACCCTATTGCTTTTTCACCTTACTTGGGATTTCTGTAATGCGAATATCCAGCAAGTATTCAATAAGAGTGGGGCATATTTCATAGAAAGAGGTCTTAGTTTAAAAATAGAATTTATCCAGTTAAGAACTTTTGTCTATTAAACAATTTTTGAAAGTTTTTGTTTTAATGAAGTATATGGGGCAGGCACATACGCAGGAATTTTTTCGGGGGGGGGGGCAAAACCTTCGAAAACAGCAGACATAAAGTAGCATTTTTAATTTAGTAACTAAATAAATGCAAAAAGCATGTATATTGGAAAATACAGATTAACATTTATCTGTAGTATTGTAGCGGATGGGAGGAAGGAGACTAGAACCAGTGATTAATCTATTATATCCCACTGAAAGGGAAATTTTAGGGTTAATAGAGCAATATGGGTGCTGTGGAGGGTAGTTCTTCCATTACGAAAACGTCGATTTTAATGAAAAATGATAGTTTCCAAAATTGATCGATTAAAAGCTGTACTTTATCCTGAAAAAGGGGGGGGGGGGATAAACACTTAAATATCAAGGATAATTCTATTTTTCTGTGGAAAGCAAACTCTCTTTACAAAAAAAAAAAAAAAAAAAAAAAAAAAAAAAAAAAAAAAAAAAAAAAAAAAAAATGACAGTGCAATCGCTAACTACTTCAAAGAGGGTAAAAAGTTAGACAGAAAATGGGTTAATAAACGGACAGTGACTTGACCGGATAATTTCCTTTAAATGTTTATTTATGACATCCTCCCAACCCAGACAAGGACGACCTGCTTTCCGTGTAGCCCCAGACGTTTGGCCAAAAAGGACAATCTTCGGTAATCTTTTATCCTTCATCCGTAGAACGTGGCCTAGCCATCTCAACCTTTCTTTCATTATAGCCCTAGAAAGCGGGATTGAACCACATTTTTCGTACAATCTACTCTTTGAAATACAGTCAGTCAGCCGGGTACCCAGAACAATCCGTAGGCAATTTCTCTGGAAAACATCTAGTAAATTTTCATCGGCTTTTCGGAGCCCCCGTGCTTCAAATGTCCTACTTTTGCCAGAAATCCCAAAAAACCATGGGGAAATTAAACATTTACAAAATTTCGGGGGGCGGGAGACGGGCCCAAAGGCCCCCCCTGCGTACTTGCCAGATTTGGGGCTATCTCGTTTATGAGGGGGGATATACATAATCATACAAGGGGCTATATAGTGTATTATATACATATACCTGTACGTTCCTTTATTCTATGTAATTTTGCTTTGTCTCCCAACTGTGAATTTCGTCGTTCTATGTTTTCGCTTGCAATTCAATATGATTTTTGCTGTTTCTTCTTCCACGCATTTTTCTTTGGCTGCTCAGAGCAGTTTGTCATCTTGTGCAATTTCGCACCCGTCATAGATACTAAACCACTGCTGGGGTGTGGGAAATTAATATAATTTTTGCCTTTTTAATGTATATAAATATATAAATAAAATGGCTCGTCATTTATCTAGATTGTTTTTTTTTCAGGCCAGAAAATCCCAGGGTTCCAATTTTCCAATATATATATATATATATATATATATATATATATATATATATATATATATATATATATATTTCTTGTGAATTGTGTATCTAAATGAGCGGATTTTTCAAAAATTGCCACATGGTACTGATGAAATCTGTAACTGTTTTAGTTCATTCAGGTTTTTTGCAAAGAGTTATTATTTGTGATATAGTAAAATTTATCACATTTAGTTTATCTATTGCTGCTAAACAGAGGATTATATTAACAGGATAAGCTTGTTTTGGTGTTACTTGGTTGTTCTACATTTGCTTGTTTTTTTTTTTTTTTTCATAGGCATATATTCTGGGGTGATACCTGACACGGGGATACCATAGGTATTCTGTGGTAGGCACAACGCTTGACTGGGTAGAGAATTTAAAGTGCCGAAACCCTATAGGCGAGTGTATTCTCCTGATGAGCCCTTGTGTTGGATTGTTGCCTCTGAATTATTTGTCTTAACTGTTTTTATTGTTTGGTAAATGACGACTTATACTTATTGACGACATGACCGCCTGTCCATGGATTATTCTTTATGGTTGATTGTGTATGGCTATGCTGTTTGACCTATATGATTGTATGGATGAGTAGGGTTAAGGCCTCATTCAAGTGCTGGTCTATATTAATCACTAATTTAGGAAAACAGTCTTCCTTTTCTCCTTCTGTCTCCTTTTTTTTTTTTTTTTTTTTTTTTAATGTGTTTGTGTTGTTGCATTGGTGATTTCTCTTTTCGTTATATATATATATAATACTTATAATACTTTTTTGCGAACAAATATACCGCCAGCAAGCTCATCCTGTTACACAACGTGCTGGGCTACTTCACTTGTTTCAATTAGGATTGTTTTCAAACAGTTCGTGGTAACGAACTGTAGTAAGGAGCGACCCGGCTCAATAGTAACCGAAATTCTAAAAAATGGAATTTTGATATCAATAGTTACATCAAAAGAATCGAATTTGAATTTTGATTTTAAATATATAAGTTTCATCAAGATTTGTCTTGCACATCAAAAGTTACGAGCCTGAGAAAATTTGCCTCATTTTTGTAAATAGGGCTAAACACCCGCTAAAAGTCATACAATCTTAACAAAAATCACACCATCAGATTCAGCGTATCAGAGAACCTTATTGTACAAGTTTCAAGCCCCTATCTACAAAAAGGTGGAATTTCACATTTTTTGCCAGAAGACAAATCACGGATGCGTGTTTATTTGTTTTTTTTTTGTTTTGTTTTTTCAAGGGTGATCGTATCGACCCAGTGGTCCTAGAATGTCGCGGAAGGGCTCATTCTAACGGAAATTAAAAGTTCTAGTGCCCTTTTAAAGTGACCAAAAAAATTGGAGGGTACTTAGGCCCATCCCACGCTCTTTTTTCCCCCAAAGTCACCCGATCAAAATTCTGAGATAGCCGTTTTATTCACCATAGTCGAAAAACCTAATAACTATGTCTTTAGGGACGAATTAATCCCCCGCAGTCCCCGTGAGAGGGGCTGCAAGTTACAAACTTTGACCTGTGTTTACATATAGTAATGGTTACTGGGAAGTGTACAGACGTTTTCAGGGGGGATTTTTTTGGTTGGGGGGGGAGAGTTGAGGGGGGGGGGTTACGTGGGAAAATCTTTCCATGGAAGAACTTCTCATGGGGGAAGAGACTTTCAATGGAAGGGGCGCAGGATTTTCTAGCATTATTTAAGAAAACAATCAAAAAATTAATATGAAAAGTTTTTTCTACTGAAAGTGAAGAGCAGCATCAAAAATGAAAACGAACAGAAATTATTACGCATATGAGGGGTTTATCTCCTCGTAATACCTCGCTCTTTACGCTAAAGTATTTTTAGTAATTTAAACTATTTATTCTACGTCCTTTGTGATTCAGGGGTCATTCTTAAGGAATTGGTATAAAATTTAAGCTTTAGTGTAAAGAGCGAGGTATCGAAGAGGGGTGAGCCCCCTCATATACGCAATAAAAACATACGAATATAGAAGTTCGCTACGTAAGTTAATTCGTAAGTTACGTATATTTTTACTTATGAAAACGTTCGTAAAAAACTAAAATTTATAGTTGCCTTTTTAAGTAATCAAAAAATTGGAGGGCAACTAGGCCTCCTCCTTCGCTCCTTTTTTCTCAAAATCTTCCGATTAAAACTATGAAAAGGCCATTTAGCCAAAAAAATTAATATGCAAATTTCGTTTTAATCATTTATGTGCGGAGAGCCAAGATCAAAACATGCATTAATTTAAAAACGTCCAGAAATAAAAAACAAACAAGTTTTTTTAAATGGAAGTAAGGAGCGACATTAAAACTTAAAACGAACAGAAATTACTCCGTATATGAAAGGGGCTTTTCCTCCTCAACGTCCCGCTCTTTACGCTAAAGTTTTTTTTACTGTTTTAAAATGTAGAGTTAAGAGAAAGATTCAAACTTTAGCATAAAGAGCGGGGCGTTGAGGAGAAAAAGCCCCTTTCAGATACGGAGTAATTTCTGTTCGTTTTAAGTTTTAATGTCGCTCCTTACTTTCATTTAAAAAAAGTTATTTTTTTGTTTAATATTTAGTATAGCTCAGAACAAATTTCATTTGTCAGTATAAGGTATTTCTGATGGTATTGTTATCCTCCACCTCAGGTTATAGTTTACTCATTGCTGGAATGATGGCTGTCTGCTCATCTTGCTTGCTCCTTACGTCCGATGAAATTTGCCTACACTTCAATGTATAACATATTCTTGCGGGTTATAGCAGAATAAATGGATATAAAATAGATGGAAAGATTGTAAAAAAAATGAATTGAATTCGAAACACAAAAAAGGATAAAAATAAATTAAGGTAGACATAAACAAAGTGGAAGCACAAATTGCCCCAGAATGATCTTCCAAGTATTTTGCAGGTAAAGGAAGCCCCTCCCCACTTCACAAAACACATTTGTCAGTGTAAAACGGATTAGAAGGAGTTCTCACAAAATAAGTTCAAATTACACACTAATTAGCTTTCATGCTTAATGGCGGATGCAAAGAAGAGCCCATCTCCCCCCCATTCGCTTTGAACTTGTGCAAATTCTACTTACATTTGAATGAATGTTCTGAGCAGAATAAAAAAAATTAAGACATTAGCCCCTCCCTCTGCTCAAATCCTGGATCACTGTGTTCAACTATGAGTACACATTACATAAATAGTAAAGAACAAAATGACTATCAAAATAATACCTATAATTTCCAAGATATATTTAAAATACAAACCTTTGAAACTGAACCACATGCAATAACTTTATTTGCCTGACATCAGAGCCAAATTTATATACATACAAATTTTGTCCCTATAGTATATATTGAGTGACAATTCGTCATAGACAAAACAAATAAGTATTTATTAAATTTTATAAATTGTATATGAGATTAAAATTATGCGCTACTATTTAGGAGTTTCCCTTAGAAAATAATATATTCAAGGAATTGTCAATGTTTTAGCTAAATATCTATTTCATATTTGTGTTTGGCGATATTTTGCCACATTCGGCACCAAGAGTGGAAGATGGATTTGTTCCGAGTTGGATTTCTTCTGATGTTTAAGGATAGCCTAAAAATAGGAAATTCCAATTGAAAGAAAAATCCCTCAATCTTCTACAGCTTTTGGTGTAGTGCAATGACCCGGGAAAAAAGTTAATGGGAAGTGAGATCTGCAAAGCCGAAAGTGATTTTTAGGGAATCATTTTTCTGTATTTTAGTTACTTTCTTTTTTTTACTAATTTTGACTTTTGTAAAATGCCTCCTACCTTCCCGCTGTAAAAGACAAATTATGAATGCAATTTTTCATTATGCACTATTAACATTTCATTATTAAGACTTTGTCGAACTTTTGTTTGTTCTTACCAAGGGAGTTGGGGATCTAAATCACCAACTCCGGATTTTTTAGAATCTCAAGATTAGTACCAAATTACCAGTAGCTGGAGTGTTTAGACTTAACAGAAGATTTGTTGAAGGTTTGAACAATTCCGATCCCCAGTTTAATCTTGTTGTCACCTCTTCCTTCGTCAATAAAGAGTTGATGTGCAACTATGCCATATTTCGCGGGGAGTAGATGATGTCAGGCTGTATTTTCGAAGATTCAACGACCAAGACTCACATAGTGAGGGCCGTGGGTATTAGTGAGTTATTTTTGGGCACTAATCTTGACCTTTGCAAAATGCCTACTACTCTCCCGTCTGGGTAAAACATGAAAAATTTGGGAAAATTGTTTTTGCCCACAGGGATAGGAATGGCTGCAAAAATCTCCAAAAATAAAAAGCTAAACGAAAAAACGGAAAACTTTAATTCAACATCAGGATATCAAGCAGATATTATATATATATATATATATATATATATATATATATATATATATATATATATATATATATATATATATATATATATATATATATATATATATATATATCGAAAAATTGGAACCCTGGGATTTTCTGGCCTGAAAAAAAGCAATCTAGATAAGTCACGAGCCAATTATAATTACATACATTATAAAGGCAAAAATTACATTAATTTCCCACACCCCAGCAGTGGTTTAGTATCTATGACGGATGTAAAACTACGCAAGATGACAAACTGCTCTGAACAGCCAAAAAAAGAAAGGCCTGGAACAAGAAACAGCAAAAATCACATTGAATTCCAAACGAAAACATAGAACGACGAAATTTGCAGTTGGGAGACAAAGCAAAATTACATGGAATGAAGGAACGTAGAGGCATATGTATATAATATACGATATAGCACCATGTATGATTATGTATATCATCCCCCCCTCATAAACGAGATAGCCCGAAATACTTCATTAAAACAAAAACTTTCAAAAATTGTTTAATAGACAAAAGTTCTTAATTGGATAAATTCAATTTTTAAACTAACACCTCTTTTTATGAAATATGCCCCACTCTTATTGAATACTTGCACATGCTGGATATTTCTATCACAGAAATCCCAAGTAAGGTGAAAAAGCAACAGGGTTGTAGCGATAAAATATCAAATTATTATTTGCAAAGCGTAGGCTATGTAAAGAAATGGATTTATGAGACTATGAGAAAAGGAGATATCAACTTTTACGTCACTTTCGTGCGCCCATGGTCTATTTGAAATTAACTATTTTATTTGAAGCAATCTCCATACAATAACAAGGCTAATTAAAAAAAAAAACAACAAATTACTATATAATTATTTTGTCACTCTAAAACGGAATTCATGGCGTATATGCGTCTATCAGAACAAACAAAAATAGTCCTTGAGGTTTAGGGTGTTACAAATTCGAGCTCAAACGACAGAACGTTTACGTATGGAATTTTGGCAATTTTTGCAATGACGCATATTTGCAACAATAGTTTGCTCGGTGATGATAAAAACGATAATAATTCGTTCAATGGCCATTAAAAAGAACGATGTCCGTAACAGAAAAACGTTCCGTGTCAGAAAAAAACAAACAAGCACTGACACCTTTGCAAAACCAGATGCCGGATATGGCGATGATGACAAAATTGAGGACACAATAACTATAGAATGATAAAAAGAATAGTTTAGTTGCAAAGTCTTATGTGGAACCCTAGGTAACTACGAAAATACCGTTGCTTTTGTCAAGTAGGAGAATTGCAAACAGCACCTTCATTTTTTTTTTTTTTTTTTTTTTTTTTTTTTTTTTTTTTTTTTTTTTTTTTTTTTTTTTTTTTAGGGAGGGATGAGTCTTACATTGGCTCTAGTTCAATATTAAATAAAAAAAACTAATTTTTTTAGCTGAAAGTAAGGAGCGACATTAAAACTTAAAACGAACAGAAATTACTCCGTATATGAAATGGGTTGTCCCCTCCACAATCCCTCACTCTTTACACTAAAGCTTTTAATTGTTTTAATAAGTAGAATTGTGGCAAAGAGTGAAACTTTAGCGTAAAGAGCGAGGGATTGTGGAGGGGACAACCCATTTCATATACGGAGTAATTTCTGTTCGTTTTAAGTTTTGATGTCGCTCCTTACTTTCAGCTAAAAAAATTAGTTTTTTTTATTTAATTTCTGAACGTTTTTGAATTAATGCATGTTTGGTTTTGGCTCTCCGCACATAAATTATTAAAATGATGTTTGTATATTAATTCTTTTTTTGGCTAAATGGCTTTCTCTTAGTTTTGATCAGACGATTTTGAGAAATAAGGTGTGGAGAAGGAGGCCTAGTTTCCCTCCAATTTTTCGGTTACTTAAAAAGGCAACTAGAACTTTTAATTTTTAACGAACGTCTTTATTAGTAAAAAATATACGTAACTTAAGAATTAACTTACGTAACAAACTTTCATAACCTTATATTTTTATTATGTGTACGAGGGGGTTTGTACCCTCGTTAATACCTCGCTCTTTACACTAAATCGTAAGTTTTGTCCCAATTCTTTAAGAATGACCCCTGAATCGGAAAGGCCGTAGAATAAATAGTTGAAATTACTAAAAATACTTTAGCATAAAGAGCAAGGTATTTATCTCCTCCTAAATACCTCGCTCTTTATGCTAAAGTATTTTTAGAACCCCTCATATGCGTAATAATCTCTGTTCGTTTTAAGTTTCAATGCTACTTCTTCCTTTTATTTGAAAAAACGTTTTCATGTTTATTTTTCATTGTTTTCTTATAGTAGTGCTAGAGAATCCTGCGCCCTTGTCATTGAATTTTTCTTCCCCCAAGACAGATTCCTCCAAGGAAAGATCCTCCAACATAGCCCCCTCTCCTCAGCCCCACCCCCAAACAAAATAAAATCCCCCTGAAAACGTCTGTATACTTCCCAATAACCATTACTATATGTAAACACTGGTCAAAGTTTGTAACTTGCAGCCCCTCCCCCAGGGATTTTGGGGGAGTAAGTCATCCCCAAAGACATAGTTATTATGGTTTTCGACTATGCTGAACAAAATGGCTATCTCAAAATTTTGATCCGTTGACTTTGGGAAAAAATGAGCGTGGGAGGGGGCCTAGATGCCCTCCAATTTTTTTGGTCACTTAAAAAGGGCACTAGAACTTTTCATTTCCGTTAGAATGAGCCCTCTTGCGACATTCTAGGACCACTTGGTCGATACGATGACCCCTGGGGGAAAAAAAAGCAAACAAATAAACACGCACCCGTGATTTGTCTTCTGGCAAAAAATACAAAATTCCACATTTTTGTAGATAGGAGCTTGAAACTTCCACAGTAGGGTTCTCTGATACGCTGAATCTGATGGTGTCATTTTCGTTAAGATCCTACGAATTTTAGGTGGTATTTCCCCCTATTTTCCTAAATAAGGCAAATTTTCTCAGGCTCGTAACTTTTGATGGGTAAGACTAAACTTGATGAAATTTATATATTTAAAATCAGCATTAAAATGCGATTCTTTTGTTGTAGCTATTGATATCAAAACTCAATTTTTTAGAGTTACTACAGTTCGTTACTACGAACTGTTTGATTATCATGTCGTTCTCAAGTAAAAGTTTCAGGTCAAAAATTGTCGTTTTAGTCTTAGGAATTACATGATTTTACACTTTTACTTTATTTAAGTCGTTTGGGGGGAGGAAATTGCCAACATCCCCTGGGGGTATCCATGGGTCTAGCAAGAAAAACAGCTTTGCCATGGAAGATAAACTTATATATATATATATATATATATATATATATATATATATATATATATATATATATATATATATATATATATATATATATATATATATATTATATATATATATATATATATATATATAATAAAAAATCAAGTTTTTTTTAACTAAAAGTAGCGGGTGAAATCAAAACCTTAAACGAACAGAAACTATTCCGTGTATGAAAGGGGTCTGTCCAATCTTCAACACCCCACTCCTTACGTTAAAGTTTGTATGTTTCTGAAAAATCTAATTTTTAAACAATAAAAAACTTAAGCGGTAAGAGCGGGGCGTTGAGGAGGGGACAGCCTCTTTTATATACGGAATAATTTATGTTCGTTTTAAGTTTTAATGTCGCCCCCTTACTTTCAGGTTAAGAAAATTGTTTTGTTTTATTTAATTTCTGAACGTTTTTGAATTAATACAGGCTTTGAAGATTGCTCACCGTACACGAATAGTTAAAACGAAAATTGCACTTTAAATTACTTATTTTAAACTAATTTAACCTTAGTTTGAATTTTGTTCCAGTTGATTCAGAATGACTCATGAATCACGACGGCTGTTTAACTAGACCTTATATTTTCTGTTCGTTTTAAGTTTTAATGCTGCTCCTTACTTTATATTGAAAAAACTTGTTTTTTTATTTTATTTCTGATCATTTTTAAATAATGCCAACAAATCATGCGCCCCTTCATGGAGAAAATTCCCTTTCCTCATGAAGAATTTCTCCATGTAAAGATCCTCCCACGTAAGCTTTTCTCCCAACCCCACCCACCAGAAAAAATCTCCCCTGAAAACGTCTGTATACTTCCCAATAACCAATGCACTATATCTAAGCGATGGACATCGTTCACAACTTGCAGCCCTTCCCCTGGCGACTTTGGGGAACTAAGTCATCCTCGAAGACATATTTATCATATCTTTTAACTATGTTGAACAAAATAGCCATATCAAAGTTTTGATTGGGCGAATTTGGGAAAAAATGAGCATAGGAGGGGGGTCTAGTTTCCCTCCAATTTTGTGATCACTTTAAAAGGGCAATAGAACTTTAATTTTCGTTAGAATGGGCCCTCTTGCGATATTCAAGGACCACTGGGTTGATACGATCATCCCTGGGAAGAAAAAAACAAATAAACACGCATCCGAGACAAAATTCCACATTCTTGCAGATAGGAGCTTCAAACCTCTACAGTAGGGTTCTCTAATACTCTGAATGTGATGGTTTAATTTTCATTATGATTTTATGACTTTTAGGGGTTGTTACCCCCTTTTTCGAAAATGAGGCATATAATCTTAGATTCGTAACTTTTGATGGGTAAGACTAAACTTGATGAAACTTATATATTTGGAATCAACATAAAGATCCGATTTTTTGATGCATCTATTGGTATCAAAATTTCGTTTTTTAGAGGTTCGGTTACTATTGAGCTGGGTCACTCCTTACTTACAGTTCGTTAGCACGAACTGTTTGATTTGGCACTGGATCTAAACTTGTAAATTTTACACTGGAACGAGAACTGAGTGCAGAACGAGCATTTTTGTTATTGTTCAAAATATGTTGGATCACCCTTTTGTTCACAATTATTGGTTGGAAGGGTTTTAAAAGGCAAAAAAAAACAGATCATTCCACGTTACTAACGAGCTATAAGTTTTTTGTTGCTAAGCTTCTGCATTTATATGCTTAGGAAAATTTATGGAGATTCACGCCAGTGTACCGTATGATATATGTGCCGGAGTTGAAAGTTCATCTCGAAAGCACCTTTTGTGTAAATCTTCACGTCCACTGGAACGAAGAATGGTATCTGGTCCATCAAGTCAACTAAATAGCCCATTGGCCAAAAAAATAAAACTATTGTATTTGTTTTACTGGCATAAATTAAGTTTTACTGGCATACGAAATAAATTAAAGAATAGAGGGGATTCACATTTTTTTTCCAAATTATAGGTGGAATGGTCAAACTGAAGATGATTTTTCTGTAAACCTAAATGACTTTTCTGTAAGAAACCTTCGATAAAATGAATCAAAAACATATGAAAGTTTTGCTATTTTAAATTTATGTTCTGTTATTTAATTGAAAAATTGAACATTAAGCATGATTGCAAGAGTCACTGATATTGAAGAATAAACAAATCGTAAAACGGGAATACATTAAAATTAATACCCAAGTCAAAGTTAAAACAGAATTGAGTTCAGCTACTGAACACCCCGCCACCCACAGATTTTTTATCTAACAGTTCGTGGTAATAAACTGTAGTAAGGAGCGACCCGGCTCAATAGTAACCGGAATTCTAAAAAATGGAATTTTGATACCAATAGTTACATCAAAAGAATCGCATTTTTACGCCGATTCTAAATATATAAGTTTCGTCAAGTTTAGTTTTATCTATCAAAAGTTAAGATCTGAGAAAATTTGCTTATTTTAGAAAATAGGGGGAAACGCCCCCTAAAAGTCAAAAAATCTTAACGAAAATCACACCATAAGATTCAGCGTATCAGAGAACTCTAACGCAGAAGTTTCAAGCTCCCGTCAATAAAAATGTGGAATTTTATTGGTTTTTTTTCCAGAAGACAGATCACGGATGCTTGTTTATTTGTTTTTTTTTTTTTCCAGGGGTGACCGGATCAACCCAGTGATCCTACAACGTATCGAGAGGGCTCATTCTATCGGAAATTGAAGTTCTAGTGGCCTTTTTAAGTGACTGAAAAAATTGGAGGGCACCTAGGGCCCCTCCCATGCTAATTTTTCTCAAAGTCACTGGATCAAAATTTTGAGACAGCCATCTTGTTCAGCATAGTCGTTAAACCTAGTAATTATGTCTTTTGGGACGACTTAATCCCCCAGATTCTCCGGGGGAGGGGCTGTAAGTTACAAGCTTTGACCATTGTTTATATATAGTAATGGTTATTGAGACGTGCACACACGTTTTCAGGGGGACTTTTTCACACTAAGGGGGAGGAGGTGGAGGGGTTAAGTGGGAGGATCCTTCCATGGAGGAATTTATCATGATGGAAGAAAATTTCCATAAAGGGGCTGCAAGATTCTCAAACATTATTAAAAAAAAACAATGAGAAAATAAATAAAAAAAAAAGTTTTTTTAGGTGGAAAAAAGGAGCAGCATTAGAACCTATAATGAACAGAAATTATTACGTGTATAAGAGGTTCGTCTCCTCCACAATACCTCACTCTTTACGCTAAAGAATGTTTTAGTAATTTCAACTATTTATTCTACGGCCTTTGTGATTCAGGGGTCTTTCTTAAAGGATGGGGACCAAATTCAAGCTATAGTGTAAAGAGCGAGTTATATACGTAGGCCTAATACGTAATAAAAATATACAAATACTGAATTGCGTTACGTAAGTTAATTTGTAAGTTATATATATTTATTACTAATAAAAACTATGAGAAAGCCATTTAGCCAAAAAAAAATAATAATATACAAAGGTCATTTTAATTATTCATGTGCGCTGAGCCAAAATCAAAACATGCACTAATTAAAAAACGTTCAAAAATTAAATGAAAAAAACAACAAATTTTTCAACTGCAAGTAAGGAGCGACATTAAAACTGAAAACGAAAAGAAATTATTCCGTATATGAAAGGGTTTGTCCCCTCCTCAACGCCTTGCTCTTTACGCTAAAGTTTTTTATTGTTTTAAAAAGTAGATTTGTGAGAAACAGTCAAACTTTAGCGTAAAGAGCGAGGCGTTAAGGAGGGGAGAACCCCTTTCATATACGGAATAATTTCTTTTCATTTTCAGTTTTAATCTAGCTCCTCACTTGCAGTTGAAAAACTTTTTTTTTATTTAATTGCGTCTAAGACTAACGTCGTTTGTGCTTTTCTGAAATCAGAGGATATTGTAACCTTTTTTTGTAATTAGAGCATAGAAGGCTCTTAAATAGCAGATATTAAATAAAGGCTTAGCTGTTCCTTCTGTATTGCATATATGGCATGTTCACGACTTGAATGTATTTAGTATCTTTAGATTTAGTTCAGCATTGCCCTCAAAATACCCTGAAAGTTCCAACTCAATATCCATAGGTTTCCTGAGATATCACAGATGCAACCTACTGACAACCTCGATGCACATAGTAACTTTCGGTTCAGTTCAACGTTCGCCTCAATATTATCTGCAAGTTTATCTTAAGATATTGCAGATACGCCTTTTTGATCACCTGATTCCCATTGTGTCTTTTGGTTTATCTCAACATCCTCCTCAAGATTCTCCGAAGGTTTTTACCTAATAAATTCAGCCGTGCCTGAGACATTGCACATCTTCAACCAACCTTTTGACAACCTAGGCTACACATAGAACCCTCGGGTGTAGTTCAACCTTCCCCTTAATATTCCGTGAAAGTTTGAACTTAATACCATTAGCCATTCAAGGGATGTAGCAGATAGGTCCTTTTGACAACCTGGAAACACCCTCTGTCTTTAGATTTAGTTCAGTATTCCGTGAAATTTTCAACTTAATATCCCTAACTATTCAAGAGATAACGAAGATATGTCCCTTTGGCAGCCTAGATGCATATAGCATCTTTTGATTTTGTTCAAAGTCTCTATTAGCATTCCCTAAAAGTTTCAAAAAGCTTGCCTAAGCTGCTCCTGTGATTTTCTAAATTCGTGTTTTTTTTTAATTATTTGCGTTAATGTCTTTTGATTTAGTTAAATATCTCTCTCAAAATTCTCTGATTTTCATTTTAATACCTTTAACCATTCCTGGGAGCATGCAGATATATCATTTAAACAAATAGAATGAACATAGTGTCTTTAAATTTAAACGAATACCCCCCCCCCCCCCACATTCCCTGGAAG
The DNA here is from genome assembly GCF_032884065.1 of Artemia franciscana. Lineage (NCBI taxonomy): Eukaryota > Metazoa > Arthropoda > Branchiopoda > Anostraca > Artemiidae > Artemia > Artemia franciscana. The sequence continues at coordinate 19,139,884 of NC_088878.1, forward strand.
TTTAAACTTAGTCCTACTTAAGACAATGGAGCAGCCTCCTTTTCCACAATCGAACAAAGGTTTAGATTATTGCAGATTTATATTATGTACGGTCCATGATGTAGAGCCTGTGGGGGTTACATTATCCTTGGATCGTGTTTGTTCAATCTTCTGACCATTTTGAATAAAATCGACATCTCAAAATGTTGAACAAATGTCTTTTAAGGGTATGGAGAAGAGGGTGTGGTTAGAAAAGATCAAGAACAGGGGGGAGATGGATACCCTCCGACACTTGTGGTTAGAAAAGATCGAGAACAGGGGGGAGATGGATGCCCTCCGACACATATAACTCTTAAAAAGCGAAGTAGTTCTTTCAGTTTTCAATCGAATGAGCCTCCTTTGAAGTTTCTGTGGCTACCTCTTACATGTGAAGTTGCTCTGAAAATAAAAAAAAAACATCAAAAGCTTATGACCCTTCACTACAGGCACTGCTAGTGTTGCCTGTAACTAAAAGCTTTAAGGAACACTCTTTAATTTCAACTTTGTTTGGAACGAAATACCATTTGGAAAATATGTGCTTACCAGGTATTGATTTCAGACTACTATACTGCATTAATAACAATAGTAATAGAACAACAATACAAACTGAGAGATTTAATTGAATCCAAATATAAAATGGAGTGTTAATTTGTGTTTAATTTACACTGAATAAACGAAATCTTTCCACAAGTTACATAAATTTATTTCTGCACTCCATCGCTAGGTGTGATTATTTGCCTCAGATCAGTTACCAAAAAGCCTTAAGATCCTTAAGTACCAAGTTTAGTTGAAACAAAACCATTTGTGAACTCTATCATTACACTGTCTGTTATTTTTCTTGCGAGAGTAGCCTCAGATTTGTAATCTACATCCTAGAATTCCTGAAATACCTACTTGGTAAAAATCAAACTCTGTCCACAAAATATTTACTTATTTTATATTTTGTTTATATATTATTTATTTTATATTATTATTTTTATATATATATTATTATTATTTATATTATTATTTATTATAATATATATATATATATATATATATTATTATTTTATATATATTATTATTTTATATTATATATATATATATATATATATATATATATATATATATATATATATATATATATATATATATATATATATATATATATATATATATATATATATATATATATATATATATATATATATATATATATATATATATATATATATATATATATATATATATATATATATATATATATATATATATATATATATATATATATATAATATATATATAATATATATATATATATATATATATATATATATATATATATATATATATATATATATATATATATATATATATATATATATATATATATATATATATATATTATTTTCTTTTTTTATCCTTTTGAGATTTTATATATTATCAAAGGCATCAGTTTTATAAAGAAACTATTTTTTTTTCAACAAGGCTAAGAGCAACCCCAAAACTTAAAGATTCTAACATACACTATCATATGCGCAGAGGGAGAGGGTATACCCCCATCTATTCCCTGTTCTTTAAGCTGAAGGTTCACTAGTGCTTTCCTGAAAGCATATCCAAATACAACAATTATAGCCAACTAGCTGTTGGGGTGGCGCTTCGCGCCACCCCGACACCTAGTTGGTGGGGCGCTTCGCGCCCCCCCAAGCCCCCCCGCGCGCGTAAGTCGTTACGCGCCATTGTAGTTGTGTCCCTGTGTCGCACCTGTGAATATAGATAGATTTATATATGTGTTTCAAACTACATAAAAATTGCGAATATACAACATTCTTGGCTTTCCCATTGTCTGTGCATATACAAAGCCGTATGTACTAATAATGACGTCATCTGCAAACGCTCTTTTTACAAACAAACAAACATGCATACACACAACTCGTTTTTATATAGATAGATAGATAGATAGATACAATACAAATTAACTGCGTAAAACTTGCGAATATACGACATTCTTCGCTGTCCAATTGTCGCTGCATATAAATAGATTGTCAGGTTTACAGACCCTCGAACATGCAACGTACAATTGTTCATGGGAAAAACAATCAGTATTAAGATCTATACCACATTTTTCTAATGATTGACCTTGAGCTTTGTTAATGGTGATTGCAAATGCTAATCGAATTGGGAATTGCAATCTTTTAAATTGAAAAGGCAGATCCGTTGGAATCATGGGAATGCGAGGAATAAGAAACAGCCTCACCCTCAAAAGGCCCTGTCAAGATTGTGGCCTCTATTAGGTTTTCCATTGTTTTTTTTTACGGCAAGTCGCGTGCCATTGCAAAGCTTTGGTGGGTTGATATTTCTTAAAAGTATTATTGGTACGCCTATTTTTAGTTGTAGCACGTGTGGTGGAAACCCTGAAAGATCTATGGAATTTAAAAATTCAGATGGATAATTAACCGCTTCATTTGGTTCCAAAACTGTGTCGACTGACTTGTAAAGGACTGCCTGGTCTCGAATCTTGGTCAAAACAATATTGTTGATTTCGTGGACGTCTATATTTTTGGGTGCGAGAATCGCTCTTTCACTTAGCCATTTATTATTTTTATAATTTTTTAGAATATTCGGAAATACTTTTTCAATCAATTCATTTTTGGACGTCACTAAATTGCAGAAATCAGCAGGTAGTTGTATACGTCCTGAAATTGAGTCTACTGGGAGCTTTCCGTTTCCAATTGCCAGCAATTGATCTGAAAATGTTTGACCAGAGTCATCGTTTTGCAATCGGACACGCATATTTGTAGTTAATTTTAATATTTTTACGTGTGCCCATAAATTAGAATTTTTCAGGCAAGCATTCATTTCGTCTGCAGGAGTTGATCTAGGTATTATAGGTAATGTTTGCCTGAAATCTCCCGCAAGCAATATTAATGTGCTGCCAAAGGGTTTCGACTTCCCTCTCAAATCTTTCAAGCATTGATCCAAAGCCTCGAGCGATTTTTTGTGTGCCATTGTGCACTCATCCCAAATAATAAGTTTGCATTGCTGCAATACTTTACCCATCCCAGATGATTTGGAAATATTGCACGTGGGAGTTTCTGTAGAATGCAAATTCAGAGGCAATTTCAAAGCGGAATGAGCAGTTCTTCCACCAGGCAGCAATGTTGCGGCTATTCCGGACGACGCAATTGCCAACGCTATATCATTTTTTGATCGAATTGATGCCAGAATCAGTTTTATCACAAACGTTTTAACAGTACCTCCTGGCGCATCCAAAAAGAAAATTTCTCCAACGTTGTTATCGACACAATGCATTATCGTATCATAAATGTCTTTTTGTTCCGACGTTAACTTGGAAATGTTATTTTGTACATACGACAATAGATCACTCGTACTGTAACTTTGTTCACGATCCAATTCTACACATGTCGAAACAGCAGCGATACGGTTAGGTGAAGGCATTCCCAAATCCTGAAGAGGTTTGTTTGCCATACGTACGCACAAATCTTCTATAATAACTAAAGTGTAGTTATAAATTTCTGATGTAAAATCAAAAGTCATATCTGACGTCTCTAACTGTTTTCGATGGAGTATATCTTCGGACATTTTTGACTTATATTTTTCCCATAGCTCTGTAGGAGCTGATGGAGAGCAAGTTGTTGAAATGATGCCAAACAAGGCACGAATTTGACTTGGGGTTGACGTTTCGCACGCGTCATTGATGCAGTTATCCCAGTGTTGGTCATTCTCCAATAAATTCAGAGCTTGGCATGCACTACGGTAAGTGTCATGTATAGTACCGTTTACAGTTCTGAAATACTCAAAGGATGTCTGACCGGGTACATTCACCAAAAGCAGGCGTAGAAAGAAGCATTCATGTTGATTGGGGTGAACGGTGTAGAGTCTTCCTATCGTGGTATCTTTGAAGATGGTAGGTTGGCTGTTGACTGACTTACCCTGTTTTTGACGTTCAAATACTTTTTTTTCTAGTATTCCACGTGTAATACGAAGGCACTTCAGTATACAGCAGTTTTTTTGCAAAAGAATCATTTTTGCAAAGCGAAAAAAAAGCTGTTAATGTTGTATCTGGTGGATTCAGGGCTCTTTGTTGCACGTTGGTTTCCGTGAAATAAACACGTTGACCATTCTGTAAATGTACTGCTAAGTGAACAACAGCTGGACTACGTTCATGTATCGGAAATGAAAGAATTCGCCAAACAGCTTCATTACTGCTTATGTATCTTCCAGCCTGATATTGTACGATTTCGTCGAAATCTTTGATTTCGGGCTGCAAGCCAAAAACTGCCATGTCACTGCCTTTGTTGACGTATTTACATATGTATTTGATTGCCTTTACGGAGTTACAGTATTCAACGTTTATGTGTGCATTAAATGTTTTTGATAATAATGGGGAATATTGAACAACCCACTGGTTATCTACTTCGATGGTGGTACCGTTACGCTTCTTTATTATTGCTGTTTTACCGCCATCTTCAGTAGATCTTCTTCTATATTGTGGGTAACCATCATTGCCAGTAATTGTGTTTGATACTGAAAGTCGAGGATATTGCTTTGTGCACATTCCTTTGGCCATGCATGGTGAATTTTCGTTCAGTGCACTGCAAGGTCCATGTATCATATTTTTTACAATAATATCGTGTAACCCCTTATCGACATTTTTATCAGGTATTTCAGCGGAAATCACATCATCAATTTCGTTCGAAGTAATTTTTTTATGTAGCCAGATTAGTATATGTGCGTGTGGCAAACCTCGTTTTTGCCATTCCACTGAGTACATCCAGCATCGCACTGACCCAAACACTTCAAGTTTTACTATGTAGGTTATCAGTGATTTCAACTTTTGCCGGAAGACACGGGCCGTAATGTCATGCCTATGAACCGCCGATTGTCCTTGAAGTAAAAGCTGCAGTATCTCGTCCCAAGATTGATTACATGTAAATGTAATAAATAAATCTGGACGACCATAGAGACGTAGGATATTGTAGGGCATCATAGCATCGATGAGTTTCAGCAATTCTTAACAACTGAGCGTTTCGCTTATGAAGAATAATATCTCGAGGTAAAAACTGAGCACCGACCATAACGATTGCCACTTCGTCGATAGTTGGAGCATTGTATCTACGCACATGTTGGCCAGGAGGCGTTTTGTCAGCGGAAATAACAATTTTATGCGTATCAGTAGGCATCAAATCGATGGCTGTTTTGAACAGACGCACTAAATTATTATTTTCGTGGAAAAGATGTTGCAATTGGGAAACGATTGTCCTTTCAACGCTGGGAGAAATTTCGCAACGTGCATTCAATTCAGAATTTCTATCACTGATGAAGTACAATTGTAAAAATTTATGATTCTCGCCTGAGAATGGTAGAAGGGACCCTGCTCTATGATAAATTTGCCCTTTTACTTTGAAAGTAGACATAAATTGATCTGGATTTTCGATTTGGGCTCCAAACGACGTCATTTGGAAACATGAGTTGTATTTTCTGATTTTTGACAAAAAATACTTAGATTCTGACGTAGTTCCAGTAAGGAAAGTCTTCAATGGCTCTGGTGGTGCAGCCAATAGAGGAAGTTTAACTTTTCCTGAGGCGCAACACATTCCCATTGTTTCACCATTGAATTTCAAGGCCTTGCAATAGGGACAAATTTTAGACATTGTCCCGATTTGAACACATCTACTCAAGCTATAATCATCAACTGGGCTGTACCTGAATGCCAGGCGATAACTTTCAGGTTGCTCTGATTCCTCGGCACGCTTTCTTTTCTTACTTTCTCTATCAGCAGCAAGCCTGATTTCTTGCTGTTCTTTTGATTCCTCGGCACGCTTTCTTTTCTTACTTTCTCTATCAGCAGCAATCCTGATTTTTTGCTGTTCTTGTGATTCCTCGGCACGCCTTCTTTTTTCACTTTCTCTTTTAGCAGCAAGTCTGCTTTCGCGTTGCTCTGGTAGTTCCTCGGCACGCTTTCTGTTCTTTCTTTCTCTATCAGCCTCAAGCCTGTTTCCTTGCTGTTCTTTTGATTCCTCGGCACGCTTTCTGTTCTTTCTTTCTCTATCAGCCTCAAGCCTGTTTCCTTGCTGTTCTTTTGATTCCTCGGCACGCTTTCTTTTCTGACTCTATCAGCAGCAAGTTTTTTGGCATAGACTCTTTGAGCATCTTCATCGGCTTTTGCCATTGTAAGTTCATCAGTCATTTTAAACTTAAACATTAATAGATTTCTACGTGAACATATATGTCTTAAATACCTTTAATGACGTCACCGTCATAGCAAAAATGACGACAACTAACTTCATGATTAAATATCTTTAATGACGTCACCGTCATAGCAAAAATGACGACAACTAACTTCATGACGTCAGTCGACACAGAAACATGACGTCACCTGACAGACAGACACACAGACAGACAACTTATTTTTATATATATAGATTGGCAATCGTCAGTGTTTTACCTGCAGATTGTCTTTTAAAATATTTGCAAAGAAAATTGCATTGTTATCGCAAATACAAAAAACTTTCCAAATCGTAGTTCAGCGAGGGAACTTCTCATGTCTTGGTTTTTGTGCTAGAGCATTTAGTTTTGAAAGAGAGAGAAAAGGCGAAACCTTGATGTTTGAAGTCGCCTTTCATGTAACGCATAATTTCTGTTCTTTCAAATTTTTAACGGGATCGTTAATTTCATTCGAAAAACAATTTTCTTGATAGTTTTTAATAAAGTATACAGGGATGTTCTATTTATGAGAGGGGCTGCCATTTCAAGCAAACTCTTTACGTTAAAGTTTACTTTTATATAAGAATCTTAAAAAAAATGAAGCTGACTAAAATTAAGGGTAATTTCTTTACACAGTAAAACAGAATTATCCTGAATAAGATAAAGCTGCTGTACACTTAACCCCACTCTTTTAGCCAGAGTCAAACCTCTTATCCAGGTTTGAAAGGTGTTCCAAATCTAAACAGCGTTGAAAATTTTATCCTTTGAGTCTTCTTGTAACAAAATCATACAGTTCATATTCAAATACTAGTAACTTTCTGGCTTGAGCTTCTTCTTCAGTTTTCCAGTTATAAGCCATACTTAATTGAGTCTTGCGAATAACGGCTTCTATATCTGTAAACAAAAGATAAGTCAGTCAATATTTAATCCGTTTGCAGGCAGGACCGAATTTAAATCTTTGGCACCCCTAGACCCGAGCATTTTTTTTTCGGGGAAATACAGAGATCTACCGAGAAATCTCCATACTGAAAAACCTGAATAGAAGGCAGCTGATGAGTGATGCGCCAAAAATGATACCGAACTATCAGCTCCCTTTCTTGGGAGACATCTGACAGTTCATAAGTGGCTACGGAATTCCTGTGTTGTTTTAAAATCACTTCTCTGTGAATCGATAGCAAAGCAGCAATGTGCACCTGGCCCTTTTGTCGATAAATCACATCAGTCCACTTTTTGTTAAGAAAAAAAATCACTCAGTTTTACTTGCACCCCTCGGCATTGTGCGCCCTTAGGCCTCGGCCTAAGTGTAAATTCTTGCCTGTTTACAGGCGTATGTGCAGGCAAGGCACCTAGGAACCCTGATCAGCAGCAATGGAAACATCTCAATGGGAGCTAGGATAGGAATTGCTGCTTGGGTCATTTTGTTCAGCTCTACTCCTGCTTGTGAAGCAAATGTCTTACATAAATCTAAACATATGTCAGACGACTAAGAGCCAGCACATTAAAACTATCTGATTCCTATGATTAATGAAAGATGGAGAGGATGGAGAGACAGATACATAGAAAAAAATAGAGTAAAAGAGAGAAAGAAGATGTGACGGGGATAGAAATATACAGTAAAAGCAAGAGACAGGGACAGAAGGAGAGGGAACAAAGAGAGAAAGACAAGGATTATCAAGATCGATTTCTGTTGTACATTACCTTTTAAAATCAGTATATACAAATTGGATGAAATAGTATTCACTCTTTATGAAGATTTTTTTTGTGATTAGAAGCTGCCTGGTTTCCTGATTAAAGAATGATTTTTATGCGCAAATGAATGATTAATAAAAAGAATTTATTAAATAAATAAGTAATATTCAATAAATTAATTAAAAAGCATCAAAACTCAGATCATAATTAAAATTTAATGAACATCCTGAAACTTTCCTGAAAACAGATCATTTTCAATATGATGCATAATACAAAAAAATGAAAAACAGATCTAAACAAGGTAGAAAAAATAAAAGAAAATGAATAAAAAGACATGAAATACACATATACACATACTCACATGTACATGGGGTCGATGTTCGTGAGGGGATATCAAGAAGCCCCACTGTTAAGTCATTCTTCATAAGTCACGGGATAAATTGAAAAATTCACGAGAATTTGAGTAGGGATCAAGAGTCCAAACCCTCTCTCCGTATACGTAAGGCGTCTATTCATTGTTTTTTTTCTTTTCTCTGTTATAAAATGCCATTCTACCCCATTAGAACCGCAAAAGCGAAATTTTAAGAAAGAAACCGACATTACATTACCTGTTTCTGTGATTTTTCCAAGAAATCTGGGAATCAGACGTTTGAACGACGATAGTGTAGTGTTAGCATCCTCATATAACCCAACAACGGTGTAAAATTGCTCAATATTCTTAACTGCCTTTTCATACGCGTATCGGGATGGTTTCCTAGGTAGAAGGATGGAGAGTAAATAAAGAATTTCTACCATCACGGTATACAAACACACAAAAAAAATAATAGCTCTCACAAACCTAATGTACATTAGTTCTTTATGAAATTTATTTTGACTCTGTACTGACTGTAGAAAAATGCATCAAATCGCGCACATTTAAAACCTGTGTACTTTGTTAAATGTGAACATTTTGCTGTTTACACCAAATCGCGAACAGTAGATCGCGGATGTCTTTACTTTGACTGTAAACAACCCAGACGTTAGCTGATTCGCTTCTGCAGAAATTTGCTGCTAAAATAATTATCACTGAATATAATAGATGTTGAAGAAATTATCAAATTCCTACGGCTTGCTCAGTTTTAAAGAACTTGAAGCTTGGAACAGCTTTACTGATCTTATCCTACCCAATGCAATGGTGATGACTTTATAAAGAACGATGTATCTCCCGTAAATGTTCTCCCTTAGGCCTTATGTAGAACGAATATTCGTAAGAATGGAGTAGAACTAATTATAAAGTGAATTTTTTAGTTCTAGTACCCTTTTTAGGGACCAAAACTGACCGGAGAGAAACGAACTACCTATTTAACAGTTCATGCCACTTAACGAACCGCAGCCTTGCATGGTACGTGATCAGGGCTCCAAGGGCAAGATTCCGGTCAGAACCAGAGGTAAAAGCCCCATATTTTGCAAGTGGTCTGCAAAACAGGGCTTCATTAAATAGTGTAACAGAGAGATATACATGATTATGTTTTTTGAAATAATTATCTTGCATGGATGGGGATCTTCATTACAGAAACCTAGAGCCCTAGCATCATCCACCTTAAATCCACAAACAATGGCATGTTATGCCCTTTTTGTCTCGTCATTGCTTCGAATCGCTAAGGGAATGGTCTTAAAGTACCTAGTATATTAAAATGAAATTATTTCTCTCCCTGGTTCCATCTTAGGTCTATTTAGCTCGGAAAACCGGGATCTTCTACGACTTTGCTGTTGGTTGTTATAAATCAACAAAAGATTACTGGTCTTTCATAAAGTTTCACCATTGTTGCCACTCTAAATCGTGAAAAGAAATAAGCGTAAGCTAATTTGGTAAATTGATACTGTGTTTCGTTCTTGAAAATTCAAGCAGATTCCCAGTTGAGTCCCAATGTGTTAATGACAGGTTATTTTCGATTTATGTAATATTGCCTCTATCACATTCTCTGTTGTTTCATCATTGTATTGAACCAAACCAGGTTAATAACCCAAGGTTAGCACTTACCTTTCTACTGGTGCCAATATGAAACTTACAATACATCAAGTCGGAGAGGTTGTCCTCATGTTGACTTATAAAATTAATAAAAATTAATTAATAAAAAAGCAATGAAATTGATTTAATATTCGTGAGCATTGAGGGTTCGATTCGGTTAAAGGGTGCCCGCCCACTTTAAATCGCGGTACCGGCACTTTTTTTTATTTTCTTCAAGACGCAGGTGCTTGATACATAATAGAGAATGTTTCTAAAAGATACAGGTGTAAGTTACGCAATAGAGATTGTATTTTCTTTTTTTGTTCAAAAACCTATGATGGCAAGGAAAAAAACTTGAGGGGGCCCCCGCCAAATCACGATTTCTTTGATTGTTACGCAATAGAATTTGTTTTCCAGGAGATACAGGTGTAGGTTACGTAATAGGGATTTTTTATTTATGTTAAGGGTGACACAATCTTGCGTGACTTGGTAGATTTATTGAGAATGATGTAATCTCCTCTGACAAGCTAGAGTTCAGGGGCCCGTGAATCCCCGCTTGTAACTGAGGAGGGGGCATGTGGGTATTAAATAATGGCAATCGTACATTTGGGTGTTACGTATTTTCGGCTCACATAAGAGTGTTACGTAATGACGGCATGCACACAGGATATTACGTAATGCCACTGCACACGTAGGATGTTACGTAATACTGATAGGTAAAAAAGATTTTGTTTTCTTTCAACGCGTTTTTCTTAGCAAACCTTTATAATCCAAATATTTTTGTCCCCATTTTGGATTTGAAAGGCACTCCCCCTCAACGAAATGGATCGCTAAACAGCTCGATCAACAAACTCTTTCTTATATTGATTTTCAGGGGATAAATTCTAATGAAAATGTTTCGATGAAGCTATGGATTACATGTTCCCGATCTCAGCAATAATTGACAAGTAGGGGGGATTGCATACTAGAAACCGGTTACACGTGATGTGCACCTGCTTGTTAGAGTTTTATTAATCTTCTAACGTGAGCTAGACAGGTTAAATTAGCTATTGTGTCAATGAGATGTTACATAGCATTGGCTTTAGATATTTTATTGCGCAAATGATTACGTGTTGAAGTTTTATCCTGGAACTGGACATCAAAGGAATAAAGGCTTGTTTTGAGTATACAAGTTTTATTAATAAAAATGAATTACAAACATTGTTGAAAGGCTTTACTCATAAAACAGTGAAATCAATATTATACAGGTAGGAGGAAGATTTTTTCAACTAGGAAGTCATTCAATCAAGGATTATCATCATAAGTGCTGAGAAACTCGCCATGAGTATATCCACAACATCAAAAATACAATACTGTCTGAAAACCATTACTTTTAACCAATAAATCTAGATCCATTGAGAGGAGGAGTGACTCATTAAAGGGAAATTCAAGCGGGCACAGGACATTGGTTAATTCTATATTTTGTTCTTTTTTCTTAGTATTATTTTTTGGAGATCCCCAGCCTTTGACAATCAATGACTAACACACGGCACCCTATAGTAACCATTATTACATATAGGGCGGTCTTTGGACATTTTCCTCCAAAAATATCTGTTTACAGTAGAATCGATCGTTTAAACTTAATGATAAATCCCCAATAACGTTATTCCTGATGATTCCTGGCAATTGAGGCCAGCGTAGCACAATCGACCAGCCAAATGACATCCTCTGGCACAAATTATCATACTTAAGGGTTTTCTTCCCTTTTTTCCAACAAACACACTTTGTAAATCAAAATTGACCGTTGTTTTTATTTGAACAGTTAAAACTTGCCATTTCATTGTTAGATTGCGATGTTCCATGGTGATTCCAAGCCTCTGACACTCAGTAGCTAGCAGACGGCATCCTCCGGCAACCATTATCCCACATATGACATTTTTCAAGCATTTACCAAAGAAAATATGAATATAAACTAGAATCGATCAATTAAGTCAACAAAATATTCTCCAAAATCTTTTTTTTCTGATGAATCCTAGCAACTTAGGCCAGCATGGCCCAGTCTAACAGCCCGACGGCACCCTCTGGTGCAAATTATCACACCTAAGGATTTGTCTACCTTTTTTCCATAAACTAAAAACGACCACTGTTTTTATTTGAACAGAGGGAAATTTTCATTTTATCGTTAGATTGCGAAGTTCCTTGGCATTTAAAACCTCCCTTCTTTTTGTTGCCAGTGCTTTTTTAGAAAATTCCTCTTCATTGTTAAAAAAGACATGAAATTTAAAAAATTTTCTTGAATTAGCCTTTTCCTTATTCCCACAATAAGCAGAGACACACACCAAACCATAGACATCGAGATCAAGCCGTAAAAATCCAGGCAAACTCATGGAAATCATGACCAAACTGTAGAAAACAAAGGCAACCTCTAAAATCAAGACTGACACACACAAATCATAATCAATGTATAGAAATGCATATTAATTCATAAAAATCAGGGTCAGCCGTAGAAATTCAGACCAAAGACGTCAAGACCAATCCGAAATAATAAAGATAGCAATTTTTAGAAATCCAGAACAATCCTTGGAAATCACAACCAGTATAAAGAAATCAACACCAAACTGTAGAAACCATAACCAGTGTATAAATCTAGAACTAAAGGTCACCCTCTAAATTCGAGACGAATCCTAAGAAATCAACTTCAGCATCCAATAATCATAATTTGGAATACATTCAAATTATGGCCAGACCCTAGAAATCCAGACTATTTCATAAAAATCAAGACCAAACTGGAAAGATCAAGGGGTGAATATGTTGAAATTTAGAGCAACGCCATAAAAGTTGGGACCAACTCACAGAAATTCAGGTGAAATAACAAATTAAAAGATCGACATGTAGAAATCCAAAATAATCCTTAGAAATCATGACCAGTGCATAGAAACTCACACCAAACAATAAAAATTACGACTAAACTGTAGGAATCAAGGTCAACTTCTAGAGATTATGACTTCTAGACAAGAGATCAATATGTAGAAATCCGGACCAAACCATAGAAATCCAGACGAAGCAGCAAAGATCAGGAGATCAATATGTAAAGATCCAGACAAATCCTTAGAAACCAATACCAATACATAAAAATCAAGACTAAACTCAAGAAATCAAGACCAAACTATAGAAATCGAGTGCATAAAAACCATAGAATGGCCAAACCGTAGAAATCAAGACTAAACTGTACTCCTGATGAATTCATAATTTTTAACACCGAACTTTAGAAACCAAGCCCAACCTGTAAAAACCAAAACCAATCCGAAGAAATGAAGAGATCAATATTTAAAAATCCAGGGGAAATCATAGAAATAATAACTAATATATAAAAATCCAGACAAATTAATAAAGATCAGCGCAAACCCTACAAATCCAGAGCAGGCCATAAACATCAAGACCAATATGATGCAACGAGGAATCAATACGTAGCAGCCAGAACAATCCTTAGAAATCATGACCAGTGCATTGAAATCCACACCAGACCATAAAAATCAAGACTAAACTGTACCAATCAAGTTTAACCCCTAAAAATTAAGACCGAGGCAAAGAAATCAAGAAATCAATGTGTAAAAATCCGGACCATACCATAGAAATCAAAAGATCAACGCATAGAAATCCAGACCAAACCATAAAAATCAAGACTAACCCCCATAAATCAAGAAATCAATATGTAAAAATCTGGATCAATATTTAGAAATCAAGACCAATACATAGAAATCCAGGCGAACTCATAAAAAATAAAGACAAAACTTCAGAAATCAAGACCAGTTCTTTGAAATCATAAACAATACATAGAAACACGGACGAGCTCATAGAAATCGTAAGCAATTTAAAGAAATCCACACAAATTCATGAAGATTAGGGTCAACTCTAAAAATCCAGATCAGTCTAAGACATAAAGAAAAACTGTAGACATCAAGACCGGTCCATAGAAATCTGGAAAAATCCTATAAAATTCAAAGCCAAAGCATAAAAATTTAGGGGAGTTCATAGAAATCATAATCAATGCATAGAAATCCAGACGAACTCACAAAAAATAGGGCCAACCCTAGAAATACAGACCAAACCATAGTCATGAAGACCAATTTGAAGAACCAAGAGATCAATATGTTGAAATTCAAAACAATACTTAAAAATCATGACCAATGCTTTGAAATCCACTCCAAGTCATAAAAATCAAGACTAAACTGTGAAAATCAAGGTCTACTTCTGAAAGGTATGACCGACCCAAAAAAATAGATTAATGAAAATGTAGAAATTCAGACCAAACCATAGAGATCAAGACATCAATGCAGAGAAATTGAGAACAAACCGTAGAAATCAAGACCAACCACCAGAAATTGAATGACCATTATGTAGAAACCCAGAACAATCCTTAAAAATGAAGACCAATAAAGAGAAATATAGGCAAACTAAAAAAAAACAAGACCAAACTCTAGAAATTAAGACCAGTCCATAGATATTATAACCAATAATCCTAGTAATCCAGACCAAATCAAAGACCTCAAGACCGTGCCCCAGAAATCAAGAAATCAACATTTGGAAATCCATAAAAACTCCTAAAAATCATGACAAATCCAGACCGAATTGTTAAAATCAAAACAAAACTCTAGAAATTACAATCATCCTCTAAAAATCGAAAAAATCCGAAAAATTGAGGTCAGCATCCAAAAAACAAAATGAATACATAGAAATCATCACCAGGCCCTAAAAAGTCAGACGATATCCTAAAAATCAAGACAAAACTTTAGAAATCAACTCCAACCTCTAAAAATCAAGACCAATCCGAAGAAATCAATATTTAGAAAGCTAAACCAACCCCATAGAGATCATGTCCAAATCTTTAAAACCCGGACAAAATCGCAAAAATCAAGAGATCAACATGAAGAAATCCAGAACAGTCCTTAGAAATCAAGAACAATACACTGAAATCAAGAGATAAAACGAGATAAGACCTAACGATAAAAAGTAAGACCGAACTTTATAAACCATATTATGTGCATAGAAATCTAGAGTAAACCGTAAAAACCAAGACCAAACTCGATTTCTGATATTTTCGAGGTCAACCTCTAAAATACAAACCAATTCAAAGAAATCAAGGGCAACATCTAAAAATCAAGATCAATATATATAAATCCTGAAGAGACCCTAAAAATCCAAACAATTTCGTAAAAATCAAAAACAAACCGAAGAAAACAAGTCTAGCCTCTAAAATTCAAGATGGGAGTCAGGATAGGAGTTGCCATGGAACATCGCAATCTCACAGTAAAATGGCATGTTTCCACTGTTGAAATAAAAAAACAATGGTCATTTTTAGCTTAAAAAGTTATGTTTTGTGAAAAAAAGTTGAAAAACCCTTAGGTGTGAAAATCTACGCCAGAAGGTGTCATCTGGTTGGCAGATTGTGCCACACTGGCCTCAATTGCCAGGAGTCATCACAAGAAAATTTTTATATGTTTTTTCATTAAGGTTAAACGATCAATTCTAGTATAAATTGATATTTTGAAGGGAGATGCTCGAAAATGACATTTTTGTGATAATTGCAGCCATAGGGAGCCGTGTGTCAGCAAGTATCACAGGCTGAGAATTGGCATGGAACGTCGTAATCTAACCATAAAATGGCAAGTTTTCACAGTTCAAACAAAAAAAATTCATTTTTAGTTTATAATGTTCTTTTTTGTGGTAATTACGTTGAAAATCCTTAGGTGTGATAATATGCACCAGAGAGTGTTGTCGAGCTGATAGATTGTGTCACGCTGACCTCAATTGCCAGGAGTCATAAAAAGAAACATTATTGGGTGTTTTTCATTAAGTTTAAACGATCAATTCTTGTGTGGAGGATGTTTTTGGAGGAAAATGTCCGAAAAATACCATATGTCTGACAAGGGTTGTCAGAGGGTGACGTGTACCAGCCTTTAAGTGTCACAAGCTGGGAATCGTAATGGAACATATAAATCTAATGATGAAATGGTAGGTTTCTGCTGTACATAAAAACAATGGTCATTTAGTTTATAAAAATATTTTTGGGGGAAAACTGAAAAACTAATTGGTGTGATAGTGTAAGTCAAAAGGTGTCATCGGGATGGTAGATTGTGCCACGCTGGCTACAATTGTCAGGAGTCATCAGAAGAAACGTTATTGAGGATTTTTAATTAGATCTAAACGATCGATTCTGGTGTAAACGAATATTTTAAAGGAAAACGTCCGAAAAATGCTATGTGTGTAATAATGGTTGCCAGAGGGTGCCGTGTGTCAGCCATTGAGTGTTAGATACTGGGAATCATCAGAAAATAATACTAAGAAAAATGAACAAAATATAGAATTAAGCCACTTGTCCTGTGCCCCCTCGAATTTATCTCTAATAAGCCAACCCCCCTCTCAATGGATCTAAATCTATTGGTTAAAGTAATGATTTTCATGCAGTATTTTATTTTTGATGTTTTGGATTTACATACGGTGAATTTCTCAGCATTTATGTTGATAATCCTCGATTGTGCGGCCTTTTCGTTGCCCTCCTACCTGTATAATATTGATTTCAGCGTCCTATGAATGAAGTGTTTTAATAAGCCTTGCATATTTGTTTTTATTAATAAAACTAGTATGTAAAAAAAAGTTTTCATTCTTTAGATTTCTTGTTCCAGGATAAACTCCAATACGCAATGACTTGCGCAATGAAATATCTAAGGCCCATGCTATTTAACATCTCACTGATTCAATAGCTAAATTAATCTGTCATGGTTACGTTAGATAATTAATAGCGCTTTAACAAGCAGATGCACATCAAATGTAACTAATTTTTAGCAATCGATTTCCCCTCTACATGTCAATTATTGCTGACATAGGGAAGGTGTAGTCCACACCTACATTGAATCGCTTCCATTAGAAGCATTCCCAAAAACAATATTAGAAAGGGTTTGTTCGTCTAGCTGTTTAATGCTTTTTTCTTTGAGGGGAAATTTCTTTCAAATTCAGCTACGGACAAAAATCTTTAGATTATAAAGGTTTCCTGAGAAAAAAACGCATTGAAGGAAAATGCTATCTCTTAAAGTATTACGTAGCATCCAGGTGTACATTGTCATTACGTAACATCCCACTTATGTTTCGTGATTACGCAAGACTCAAGTGTGCGCCATCATTACGTAACACCCACGTATGTGATGCAAATACATAACATCCACATATGCGCCCTCCTCAGTACAAGCAGGGATTCCTCCGGGGCCAATGAAGCTTAGCAAAACGTGATACTACGTCATTCCAAAAAAATCTACCAACTCACGGATGATTACGTCACCCCCAAAGAATCTATCAAGTCACGCAAGATTGCATCATCTTCAACATAAGAAAACTATCCCCATTACATAACAGCCACCTGAATCCATTTAAAAAAGGAAACAAACCCCTATTATGTAGCATACACCTGCATCTCTTAGAAAATAAACCCTATTACGTAACAACCAAATAATCCATCATTTGGCAGGGCCCCCTGAAGTTTCTTCCTGGCCCTTGAAGGTTTTTAAACAATCAAAGGAAATACACTCTCTATTATGTAACATAAACCAGCATCTTTAAAAACCTTTCTATTACTTAAAAAGCACCTGTGTCTTGAAGAAAATTTTAAAAAAAGGTATAGGGACCGGTATTCGAGGGAATGGACACCCTGTAAACGAATTAACCCTCCACTACTTTTGTGGTTGACAAACTAAACAATGCAGCAATAAAACTAATACATCCCGAATCAGAAGAAAATAAAGTTTCTATTGATGTGTGAATAACGTTGAAAGGCTAAAGTGATATAATAACAAAATAAGATATTGGTCTTTCTAAGAAGATGTCCTTGTCGGTAATTCAATTAACTAATAATATGAATTGTTGAATGTTAAGTATATTTAAACAATGATTATAGTAGGGCATGGATTAGATTTCTAGCTGTTCAATCTACATATATAAAAATAAGCTGTATGTGTGTTATGTCTGTTACACTATGTCTGTTACGCCAGATTATATCTTCTGTATATATAATATATAATCTATAATATCTATAATCTATATATATAAAAATAAGTTGTCAGTGTGTCTGTCGAGTGACGTCATGTTTGTGTGTCGACTGACGTCATGTTTGTCGACTGACGAAATTACAGACCGGGACATCGGGACACAAATGACGACCGGGACACCGGGACATACGGCATATAAATGACGACCGGGACACTCAAAGAGAAAGCAACCGGGACACAAGGAATGTTCGATTAGCAATTACCATCAACAAAGCACCGGGACACAAATGACGACCGGGACACAGGGAATATAAATGACGACCAGAACACTCAAAGAGAAATTACAGACCGGGACACCGGAACACAAATGACGACCGGGACAAAATGACGACCGGGACACCGGGACACATGGAATATAAATGATGACCGCGACACTCAAAGAGAAATTACAGACTGGGACACCGGGACACAAATGACGACCGGGACACAGGGAAACAACAACAACGGGGACACCGGGGGGCACAGGGGGATATATAAATGACGACGGGGACACAGGGAATGTTCGATTAGCAATCACCATCAACAAAGCTCAAGGGCAATTATTAGATTAATGAGGTATGACCGGGACACAGGGAAACAACAACAACGGGGACGCCGAGGGGCACAGGGGGATATATAAATGACGATGGGGACACAGGGAATGTTCGATTAGCAATCACCATCAACAAAGCTCAAGGGCAATCATTAGAATAAAGAGGCATAGATCTGATTACAGATTGTTTTTCCCATGGACAATTATATGTTGCATGTTCAAGAGTCGGTAAACCTGACAATCTATTTATATGCACAGACAATGGGACAGCCAAGAATGTTGTATATTCGCAAGTTTTACGTAGTTAAAATATATATATATATATATATATATATATATATATATATATATATATATATATATATATATATATATATATATATATATATATATATATATATATATATCTGTATTCACAGGTGGGACACAGGGACACAACTACAATGGCACGTAACTAATATGGCGCGTAACGACTTGCGCGCCCGGGGGGCTTGGGGGGGCGTGAAGCGCCCCATCCAACTAGGTGTTGGGGTGGCGCGAAGCGCCACCCCAACAGCTAGTATCTACATATATATATAATATCTATAATAACTATATATCTATAATATCTATATATAATAATATCTTCTATATATATAAGTTGTATGTATTTTTGTGTTGAGGGTTTGCATATGACGTCTAAAAAATAAAGAAGAAAATGAAAACAAACTAAAATGTAAAAACTGGGAATTGCATAAATATTTCGAAATATTTTGACAATAGATTAAAGTAAATTGAAAACCTTAAAACAGATACTTAAAATATTGAGGTTTATTATAAATTGTTGAGCTTTCGCAAGCTTGGTACGTGAAGATTTTTCCAACTGTCAATGTTAGAATGAACATTAAAAATTGAAAAACATTGAAAAAGTTAGAATGTTACCAAAAAGCAAAACCAGGCTTGCGGTTCAAAGAGAAAGGACCAGATTAGAAATGTGCAATTTACGTCAACGAAGGCGTGTCGAGGAACTACCAGAGCAACGCGAAACCAGACTTGCTGCTGAAAGAGAAAGTAAGAAAAGAAGGCGTGTCGAGGAATCACAAGAGCAACGTGAAAACAGGCTTGCGGTTTCAAGAGATAATGCCAGATTAGGAATGTGCAATTTACGTCAACGAAGGCGTGTCGAGGAACTACCAGAGCAACGCGAAACATGACTTGCTGCTAAAAGAGAAAGTGAAAAAAGAAGGCGTGTCGAGGAATCACAAGAGTAACGTGAAAACAGGCTTGCGGCTTCAAGAGATAAAGCCAAAAGAAAGCGTGCCGAGGAATCACAAGAGCAACGTGAAAATTATCGCATGGCATTCAGGTACAGCCCAGTCGATGATTATAGTAGAAGTGTTCAAATCGGGACTATGTCTAAAATTTATCCCTACTGCAAGGCCTTGAAATTTAATGGTGGAACAATGGGAATGTGTTGCGCCTCAGGAAAAGTTAAACTTCCTCAACTGGCTGCACCCCCAGAGCCATTGAAGACTTTGCTTACTGGAACTACGTCAGAATCTAAGCGTTTTTTATCATTATGGGCACACGTAAATACATTAAAATTAACTACAAATATGCGTGTCCGATTGCAAAACGATGACTCTGGTCAAACATTTTCAGATCAATTGCTGGCAATTGAAAACGGAAAGCTCCCAGTAGACTCAATTTCAGGACGTATACAACTACCCGCTGAATTCTGTAATTTAGTAACGTCCAAAAATGAATTGGTTAAAAAAGTATTTTCGAATATTCTAACCAATTATAAAAATCATAAATGGCTAAGTGAACGAGCGATTCTGGCAGCCAAAAATTTAGACGTCCACGAAATCAACAATATTGTTTTGACCAAGATTCGAGACCAGGCAGTCCTTTTCAAGTCAGTCGACATAGTTCTGGAACCAAATGAAGCGGTTAATTATCCATATGAATTTTTGAATTCCCTGAATCTCCCAGGGTTTCCACCACACGTGCTAGAAATAAAAATAGGCGTACCAATAATATTGTTACGAAATATCAACCCACCAAAGCTTTGCAATGGCACGCGACTTGCCGTAAAAAAAAACAATTGAAAACGTAATAGAGGCAACAATCCTGACAGGGCCTTTTGAGGGTGAGGCTGTTCTTATTCCTCGTATTCCCATGATTCCAACGGATCTGCCTTTTCAATTTAAAAGATTGCAATTCCCAATTGGATTAGCCTTTGCAATCACCATTAACAAAGCTCAAGGTCAATAATTAGAAAAATGCAGTATAGATCTTAATACAGATTGTTTTTCCCATGGACAATTGTGCGTTGCATGTTCGAGGGTCGGTAAACCTGACAATCTATTTATATGCAGCGACAATTGGACAGCGAAAAATGTTGTATATTCGCAAGTTTTACGCAGTTAATTTGTATTGTATCTACCTATCTATCTATCTATATAAAAACGAGTTGTGTGTATGCATGTTTGTTTGTTTGTAAAAAGAGCGTTTGCATATGACGTCATTATTAGTACATACGGCTTTGTATATGCACAGACAATGGGAAAGCCAAGAATGTTGTATATTCCAACTAGGAATATACACCAACTAGGTGTTGGGGTGTTGCGAAGCGCCACCCCAACAGCTAGTAATGTATAAATTTCTTTCCAATTCCTATTTGGTAACAAGATATAGAGTTATATTCTTGCATTATTTTTCTTATTTAATCACTGTTTTGCTTTTACCCAGCTTTGCTGTCAACTAATGATAGTGTTTGTCTGTTGCTACAGAAATCAAGAAAAATTACATTTCTCGAAGCTCCGTGATGATATATTTCTATGCTCATTTTCTGGTGATTTTTCAAACATGATTATTGATTATTTTCAAACATGACCCCGTAAGTGTTGAAGCTTAACGGAGGATTTTTCCATTAAAACTTGAGTTCTCGCATTTTCCTTATTCCTTAAGACGTATATGTTTGCATAAATTTCTACTAAGCCAACTTAAAGAATCATAATGCGTTTTTACTGTCTTTAGCAATTTACATGACAACACTTAAATGACAGCAAAATGAAAGTGAGGAGTGACATCTAATCTTAACGTGGGCAGAAATGATTCGATATATGAGGGATCCTACACCTTCGTCGACCCCCCTCTCTTTACAATTAATTTTTTCTTTTTGCCACAAAATGAAAAATCAAAACCAGCTATGTATATAGTTTATGCAGGATGTTTGACTTCTCTAAAAATTGGTAGTTTCTTGAAATATTTGATTGTCAATATGGAGCTAAATCACCCATTTCAGCTACCTATGTGTAGAAGAACCTATAGATTCGTTCATCTAGTCTATTTCAAAACAAGCGTTTCATAAATAAATTTAAGTATAACTACGGATATATTATGATCTGCTGAAATAATAGTAATGCGGTGATATAGGTTCACGTGATTAAAAGACCTTGCAGTTTGAGGACACTCCATCACCCTCCTTCCAAGCTTCCAAAAACGGATATTTTGTACGTGTTTTGACTTGTAATTGTTCAAGGATCGTTTTTGGCAATAATCCTAAATGATTGGGTGACTAACCAGAACATGGCAATACATGTTCCACATGAAGTTTTTGGTCATATGATTGAACTGAAGAATATAAATTATAGATTTTACTGTTCGTTTAATTTTACTTGTGTAGTTAAGTAACTGAATCAGGGTCCTGGAACCCCTATTCCCCATCCACCCCACTTTATAAGTACGGATTAACTGCCTCTTAGCCGACCTAGGATTGGTAAGGAATGCTTGAAGGAATTTAGCTGGTGGACCCAAAGGAAAGCCCTTGAGCTAAAGTATCTTTCATTCCTGACTTCATAAATGATAGCATGTTTGCTGTTCTTTCAGCCAGTGGCTCATCAGCAATCATTAAGGGAATTATTTCAATTGGCCGAGTAGCTATTTCCCACCAAAAGGTGATAATAGCAAATTTCGAATCATTTGTTTGACAGTTACTAAAGTTCGCACTTAAGGGATTTTTGAAGTCAATAATTACAAGTCACGAATGAAAGATCTAAAGCCAAACTGGCCAGCTATGACAAAATTAGAGTTAAAAATCTCAAGATACAGAAACAAACGGGACTATGGCAAGGAGAAGGAAAAGACAAACTAAAACGAAGCAGATGTTTCGCCGGTATATACCAAGGTGTCGTCGACGCTAAGAACAAAGACAAATCTAAAATTATCCATAAAACCTAAATTAAATAAAACCTAAAACAAACAAGGAAAATAATAAATAGCAGACGTGTCAACGAAATCTATGAAAGGTGTTTCATGGATTTTGTTGTCCCCTTATTTTGGGGGTTGATTCAAGGATGACGTTGTTTGTATTTGGAGGCATGGCTATGAGTTCTTAAATCCCTTTCTTTATCATTTAAATAGTTTTGATAAAAACGTTAAATTTACAGATGAATTTGAAGAGGACAAAAGGCTACCATCGCTTGATATTTTGCGAATTAAACGAGATAACCATTTGCTTTTCTCAATATATAGAAAACCGACACCACTGTAGAGATATCTAAATATTTCCGCAGTGACCTACACATAGTGACAGACATCTAAAATTTCACTCGTACCACTCGGTTTCAGTGAAATAAGGAGCTATGATTGTATTAGTTGAAAATATATGCACTAAACATAATAATAAAATAAACGCTATTTCTAAGACATTTGAATTTAATTAGAAAACTAGCTATATTTCTATATCCTATGAACCTGGCCTAGGTGAAAAATTAAACGAATTTTAGGGAAATATAACACTGATACATGTTTTGAATCAAGTAGACCATTAAGTAGCTTTCGGAATTATGGGAAGGATTAGAATCTTGGAAATTTAGGCAGTAGGGTGTACAACATTCTTTTTTCTTGTGGAAAGTTTAAGATGGAAGGAACCCACCATTAGTTTGTTAAACGATTTATTGAGCATCGTAACTCAATAGATAAGGCTCTAAAATATAGCAAATCTCCTGAAACTTTCGTTTCACCTTTAGCAGAGCGCAATTTCCCCAACCCTGACCATTACGTACAATTTTATGATGCCACGGGTATTTTTTAAGATAGAGGCTTGACACAATAGGGTAGAGAAGCCATTGAAATAAAAAACAACAACTTATTTTTACTAATCTTTCTATAAACAGAGATGCAGGTAATTTAAAAATTAACTCGATTTATGATATGATTCTTAAACATGAACCTATAGCTAATAATGGCAAAAGATTTTTACAAAACACCAAGTCCCGTTTCTTTCTTTATCCTGAGAATTTTTTTCCCTCTGCTTTATTTCAAGTCACGGCTAGACTTATTTCAGTTTCTTTGGTTTCCGCATCTTATATGTACATAGAATAGTAAAAAATTTAGTCAAAATTAAATTGCTGGAAAATTGAATTAGGTATTTGGAATATGCCGATTGAATTTTTTAGAAAATTTCCTAGGAAGGAATGATACATAATATCCCATGTTTCGGCTCGAGGAGATTACTTTAATGTAGGCGCGAGTTCGTCGTTTAATGATAAAACAATTCTATTTGCTTCTTTTTTACACTATCAAGTAGGACAGAAACGAAACAAGAACAAAACCATAAATAATTTCTTCTGGAGCATTATTGGAAATCTTGCAATCTGAAGTTGAACTCTTATTTTCCGTTCACTGTTGTTTTGATATAATTTGAAGTTATTACAGTTATTTGATATAGTTCAACCTTCAGACCACTGATCACGAAAAAAAAAATGATTACAAGTTTTTTTTTTTTAATTTTCTTTCATTTTATCTTACTTTATTATAATATTTGAGCAGATGGAGACTCAAGAAAAGCAACCACGAAAGTAATGCATAATTAACAATATATACTTACAGACATTCCAAGTGGTTGCAGATCACGAAAAAAAACAATTACGAATTTGTTCTGTTTTTTGTTTTCATTCATTTTATCTTATTTTATTATAATATTTGAGCAGATGGACACTCGAGAAGAGCAGCCAAGAAAGTAATACTTAATTAACAATATATACTTACAGACATTCCACGTTTTGGCAACAAAAAAAAGGCCGTGCTGAAGAAGAAAGATGTGGATAGACCAGATACATTAAAAACGATTATGAGTTTGTTCTATTTTTTATTTTCTTTCGTTTTATATTACTTTATTACAATATTTGAGCAGACGGGGACTCGAGATCTGCAACCACGAAAGTGGTTGCAGATCACGAAAAAAAAACGATTACGAATTTGTTCTGTTTTTTGTTTTCATTCATTTTATCTTACTTTATTATAATATTTGAGCAGACGGAGACTCGAGATCTGCAACCCCGAAAGTAATGCATTATTAACAATATATACTTACAGACATTCCAAGTTTTGGCCACAAAAGAAAGCCGTGCTGAAGAAGAAAGATGTAGATAAACCAGATATATTAAAATGCAGTTTTTCCAATTTTAGTTTGAATTCATCTTTAACTATTTGAAGTTCTGAAACACAAAATAAGTTTGAGGGGAATACAGCAAATTCTAAATAAAATATAATATTGGCATTTGAGATTACAAATACGCATTATTGTATGTATGTAAGTACTATCGCAACCGTTTCAAACCATGCGAAAGCCACTAACAAAGACAAATCGTGTCGTATTTTGTTACAAAGTGGAGGAAAAATTGTTTATGGCATTTGTTGTATTTTATTCATTTTGTGTGATTTTTCTTAAAAAGTCAATTTGAGACAATAGTTTATATTTGATAACTTCCGGTTTTTAGTGTCAAAACAGCATTTGTTGTATTTAATAGACAGATGGATAGATCGACAGATTTACCCAACAATAAGGACATAACAAATTTAAATAATAAAAGAAAAATACTTCAGAATATCCCCCCCCCCCGGTTCTGTGTCTTTGCCACTTTAAACTGCACCGGAAAACATCACTTTTCCATGGAAAGATTAATGATAAAAACTAGACAGGGAAGAATATATCCTAAAATCACTTTAAGAGCTCGAAGGGACAAACCGTCAACATCAGCAGAATTTGACTTAAGTGACTGTACAACTTAACGCACTTCTTCACTCTTGCACGGCTGAAATTCCATATTTAAAGTTTCACCGCGGCATCATTAATAATATTGCAGTCCATTTCGTTATATTTGTTGCTAGCCTTAGATTGCGCCTTGGAGCCAATATTTAAGGAAAAATTAGCACACTTATTTGCAATTTCATTTGAATCACCAAGGTTACATCCATACAATTTAATGTCTGCTGTGGGGTCTCTTTTCCCTTTTAACCCATGATCTCATTTAAAATATTCCACGTTTCCTTCAAATTGCCTTTACTATCCCCCAACTTATTTTCATAACAATCAGACATTGCTTTTCTCCTCAGTTTATTCACCAGATTTCTTTGCTTTGTAGATAAAATAAAAGACTCATCACTTTTGGAATCCAAATATGTTTCATAAAGCTGATTTCTTAATTCTATTTGGTCGTTATTTCCTGTGTCATTCATGGTTTACGGGGAATAAGCTTCTTTGATTTAAACTTTTACTGGACGCTCGATCTCAAAACTTTTTTTTAATCCTCCATACCTAATTGTTACTTTCAGAGTTCCATCTAGAAATCCTATAAAAATTTTCAATTTCAGATACAAACCTAGGTTTTTGTCTAGACAATAATACTGTTAAGATATTGTTGCAAGATTTTACCAATAATTGACATTTTATCTGGTCTTGTAAAGTTGGGATATTAAAAGTCATTCGCCCTTGAATTTTACCTTCTAAGCACTGCATGCCAACAGAAACAAAGGAGCACCTTCATTAACATCAACGTTAAGCTAATTAGCAAAATCGAGTCCCCACCCACCTTCAAAATAAAATTATTCCTTATACATATTTGAAATCTTCAATGGCTAGGGCGGACTTCATTCCAAAAAAATATAGCACCCACAAATCAAAAACCCTTCCATTCTAGCCTGCCATAAATTTATTAGACCCTGACATAATCTAAAGGTATCATGCAGGTGTTGGGATATTTTTCGCGAGGCTCAAACAGCATGGGCTCCTAGATATGTCACAAACTTAATAAAGCTCTCTAAGACCTATGGCCGAGCGTCTATTGTATAGTGTATTAAAGCGATGCACAAAGGAATACCCTAGCCAAGACCCGTATTGTGCTCATCTATTTCTAGAAATAGACACAAACTAATCGTGTCAATTGGGGTGTACAGGTTAGCCAATTTTATGCTTGAAACTAATCATGTCTATTGGAAAGAAATGAAGCAGCTCAAAATATGAACTTTTTGTATTGACTGCTGTTAGTCAAGGTTGCCTCAGAATAGAAATAAATGTCTCAAAGTAAAGGGTTCATTTGGGCTTCTAATATTCGATACAAAAATCGGTATTATTTAGTATATAAATATACTCTACCCATTTATTTAAATAAGAAATATTTAAATTTTCCTTAAGATTCGACTAGGATAACATGTTCAAATTCGTATTGATTCAAACGTCTGCAGAGGTAAATCAAATGACAAAGAAGTAGAAAAAGAGAAAAGAGTCAATTTGAAACAGTCAATTATTTACGGGAAAAAATTGTATCACTGTCCTTGTTATAAAAAATCAAAAAAAAAAATCATCTGATGCGTTAAACTCATGGCTACGACATCCATTTCTACAACATTTAATACTATTCCTAGCAACTTACTGCTACCCCAAGTGGCTTGAGACGAACACAGCTTCATATGCCTCTCCTCTAGCCCAGTCTGTCCAAAATCTACTTCTTTATACCCTTCCAAGAAGATATAATTCCCATTGATTCCTTCCTTGCGACATTCTCCTACTCCGTTCGGGGACAACCTGTTTTTTCCTTAGTCCTAGGTAGTTGGCCGAAAAGGACGGTCTTTGGCAATCTGTCATCCTTCTTCCAAGTTCTTAGAAAAGAGAGGACCACAATAAAGGCCAGATAAACGATAGTGGAAGCACAGTTCCTCGCCAAAATATGTTTCTAAGCTAGAATACGTTTCTTCGCCGATATATGTCATTGATTCTGCGCCCAAATATATGTCAATAAAATAGGTTCGACGATCTTTCTATGTGAAAATTATAACTATAAAATATTGAAGTTCTACCTCAAATATCTTACGAAAATACCCAGCCAAAAATACTCCATACCCACCCCTTCCTACCTCACTCACAAGGTTCAATAATCATGAACCT
The DNA here is from genome assembly GCF_032884065.1 of Artemia franciscana. Lineage (NCBI taxonomy): Eukaryota > Metazoa > Arthropoda > Branchiopoda > Anostraca > Artemiidae > Artemia > Artemia franciscana. The sequence continues at coordinate 19,167,603 of NC_088878.1, forward strand.
TTGCCATTCTACTTCTAACACTTTCACTGCTCCCACCGTCTTCATTAATAATACTACCAAGGTAGTGAAACTGTCCACCTGATCAGTCTTTTCTTTATCCAACATCACCTTTTCCTCTTCACTTATTCCTAGCCTTAGTGACTTAGTCTTCTTAATATTTATTTTCAAACCTCTTCTAGCACCCTGAACTTGTAAAACCTCTAAAAGTTCATTCACTTTGCTCACACTTTCGTCTAGTATGCTTAAATCATCAGCATGATCTAAGTCTAGGAGAATTTTTTTCTCCTGATTTGATTCCATGATCTCCCACTGTCTTTCCTATGCTTCTTAAGACAAAATCCATTAAAATGATTCATATAAAAGGAGATATAGCATAACCCTGTTCAACTCCTGATTTAATACGAAACTAGCTGCTATCCTCATATGCTACCAGAATATATGCTACAGCAGTGTTATTCTCGCACATAGCACTAATCATTTCAATGTATTTGTCTGGCATACCATACAAGGACAAAACCTTTGCTGAAGTTCTTCTATCAACAGAGTCGAACGCTTGCTCATAATCTATAAACCTATGGACCGAAGGTGTTTGATAACTCAGGCACTTATGCATTGTTAACTTAAGAGTGAAAATCTGTTCGATACATCCTCTACCTTTCTAATTTACCTATACCTACTCTATGCCAAAAAAAGGAACAAATTTCAAAGTGGAGCCATAATTGATTTTTTTTTTGTAGTCTTAACCTCCCCCCCCCCCTTCTTGCCGACCAAGATCCTCCTTAGATATTATTCCCCTAGACAAGAAATAATTGAATTGAAATATCCATTTTAGAGAGTGAGACATTTTGCAAAATTCGACATATTTGACTTTTAAATATGGCGATGCCAATATTATTCTCCTTTAAAATGTAGACTTAAAAAATTAAGGAAAAACTAAAAATCAGGGAATTTATAACAGTCCCATCGCTTGGAATTCTAATATGTATTATTTGTGAGAATACAGAGGGATTTTCAACTGGAAGAAAAAATTTTGATAGAGAGCTAAGAAAAAAGAGAGTTTGGAGATAAGACAGTTAGGAGGGGTTAGGTTTAGACTCTCAAAAACAATAAAAATAATTTGCATTTCACAGTTTAATTTTTCGTATGGGAAATAAACAGGACATTTTATGTGAACTGTGAAATAGCCTAAAGAATATCTTTTAAAATAAATCTTGGCTGCAGTGTTCCCCAGCCACGCGGCTCAAGACAAAACTTGCTGCGGCCACCCACCCCACCCGCCATTGGGAACGGCTCTGAAAACAAAAGTATTGGAGAATACATCTATACGCAAGCAATTTTTAGAAAATACTAATTCAAAAACATACTAATTGCAATAAAAATTATAGCGCCGCATAGCACATATTATATTGCTTCTGTTAATGCAGTGAATTAATGAAAGTTGTTATCTTAAGCATCAAATAAAACAAAATACGTGTCAGGAACAAAAGACAAAGCACACACCTTTTCCAGGGATAAAATATTTCTTCTTTTGGGCAGTCTGGCTATAATTCGTTTCTAAATACCACAGAAACAGCCGGTCAATTGGTTTTCTTAACACACTTATATATGTTGGAGTTATATCTTTTGTATATCTAGAAGTTAAAATAAGGTGATTTTAAAACGAGTCATCCTATTTTCATATACAAAGTTAACATATTTATAAATTGAATTGATTAATTTGTGTTAGGTACTAAAAGTCGAAGATGTTGCTTTTTGAACCTTCCTCTGTCCATGCATGGTGAATGTTCATTCAGTTCACCGCAAGGTTCGCGCATCATATTTTTTGCCACAATTTCATGTAAGCTCGACATCGACATCAGGTGTTTCAGCGGAAATCACATCTTCAATTTCATTAGAAGCAATTTTGTTACATAGTTTTTAATTTATTCAATTTATTTGTTTTAGTTTTTTCATTTTTTTATTAATCCTCGCTTGTGCCATTCCACTGAATACAACCAGCATCGTACTGGCCCAAACACATTTGATTTTAATATGAAATCTATCAGTGATTTCAACTTTTGCCGGAAGACACGGGCCGTAATGTCATATCTATGAACTGGCGATTGTTTAGGAAGTAAAGTCGTTGTATCTCGTCCCAATATGGATTACAAGTAATCTTCTATATATATAAAAATAAGTTGTCTGTGTGTGTGTGTGTGTCGAGTGACGTCATGTTTGTGTGTCGACTGACCGCATGTTTGTCAACTGACGAAATTACAGACCGGGACATCGGGACACAAATGACGACCGGGACACCGGGACATAGGGAATATAAATGACGACCGGGACACTCAAAGAGAAAGCGACCGGGACACAAGGAATGTTTGATTAGCAATCACCATCAACAAAGCACCGGGACACAAATGACAACCGGGACACAGGGAATATAAATGACGACCAGGACATAAGTAAAAAAAAAAAACTAAAAATACTAAAAAAAAGGTAAAAACTACAAAAAAAAAACTAAAAAGAAAAAAACTAAAAACTAATAAAAAAACTAAAAAAGCTAAAAAACTAAAAAAACTAAAAAAGAAAAAAAGAAAAAAAGGAAAAAAACTGAAAAATAAAGGAGAAAAACAAAACTAAAAAAAATAAAAATAAAAATAAAACTAAAAAGGTAAAAACTACAATAAAAAAACTAAAAAGAAAAAAGAAAAAAAACTAAAAAAAAAACTAAAAAAAAGTAAAAACCAAAAAAAACTAAAAAGAAAAAAAGAGGAAAAAGACAAAAATTTAAATGATTAAATGTTTGTATAATTTATATAACAGGGGGATATATAAATGACGACGGGGACACAGGGAAGGTTCGATTAGCAATCACCATCAACAAAGCTCAAGGGCAATCATTAGAATCATGAGGTATAACTAAAAAACTAAAAAAAAGGTAAAAAACTAAAAACCAAAAAAAAGACCAATTCAAAAACGAATGTATATACAGACCGGGACACCGGGACACAAATGACGACCGGGACACCGGGACACAAGGAATATAAATGACGACCGGGACACTCAAAGAGAAATTACAGACTGGGACACCGGGACACAAATAACGACCGGGACACAGGGAATATAAATTACGACCGGGACACAGGGACACAACTACAACGGGGACGCCGGGGGCACAGGGGGATATATAAATGACGACGGCGACACAGCAATGGTCGATTAGCAATCACCATCAACAAAGCTCAAGGGCAATCATTAGAATCACGAGGTATAGATCTGAATACGAATTGTTTTCCCATGGACAGTTATATGTTGCATGTTCAAGAGTCGGTAAACCTGACAATCTATTTATATGCACAGACAATGGGACAGCGAAGAATGTTGTATATTCGCAAGTTTTCAGAAAAGAAAGCGTGCCGAGGAACTACCAGAGCAACGCGAAAGCAGACTTGCTGCTAAAAGAGAAAGTGAAAAAAGAAGGCGTGCCGAGGGATCAAAAGAACAGCAAGGAAACAGGCTTGAGGCTGATAGAGAAAGAAAGAACAGAAAGCGTGCCGAGGAATCAAAAGAACAGCAAGGAAACAGGCTTGAGGCTGATAGAGAAAGAAAGAACAGAAAGCGTGCCGAGGAACTACCAGAGCAACGCGGAAGCAGACTTGCTGCTAAAAGAGAAAGTAAGAAAAGAAAGCGTGCCGAGGAATCAGAGCAACCTGAAAGTTATCGCCTGGCATTCAGGTACAACCCAGTCGATGATTATAGCTTGAGTAGATGTGTTCAAATCGGGACAATGTCTAAAATTTGTCCCTATTGCAAGGCCTTGAAATTCAATGGTGAAACAATGGGAATGTGTTGCGCCTCAGGAAAAGTTAAACTTCCTCTATGGGCTGCACCACCAGAGCCATTGAAGACTTTCCTTACTGGAACTACGTCAGAATCTAAGCGTTTTTTGTCAAAAATCAGAAAATACAACTCATGTTTCCAAATGACGTCGTTTGGAGCCCAAATCGAAAATCCAGATCAATTTATGTCTACTTTCAAAGTAAAAGGGCAAATTTATCATAGAACAGGGTCCCTTCTACCATTCTCAGGCGAGAATCATAAATTTTTACAATTGTACTTCATCAGTGATAGAAATTCTGAATTGAATGCACGTTGCGAAATTTCTCCCAACGTTGAAAGGACAATCGTTTCCCAATTGCAACATCTTTTCCACGAAAATAATAATTTAGTGCGTCTGTTCAAAACAGCCATCGATTTGATGCCTACTGATACGCATAAAATTGTTATTTCCGCTGACAAAACGCCTCCTGGCCAACATGTGCGTAGATACAATGCTCCAACTATCGACGAAGTGGCAATCGTTATGGTCGGTGATCAGTTTTTACCTCGAGATATTATTCTTCATAAGCGAAACGCTCAGTTGTTAAGAATTGCTGAAACTCATCGATGCTACGATGCCCTACAATATCCTATCATTTTTTGGGATGGAGCCGACGGCTATCATTTTAATATTAAATTGATGAATCCAGCCACTAACAAAGAAATGAATAAGAAATGCAGTGCAATGCATTATTATTCCTATAGACTAATGATTCGGCAGGATGAAGAAAATTATATTTTAAAATGCCGTGAATTGCTTCACCAATTCGTCGTTGATATGTATGCTAAAATTGAATCAGAACGTTTGCTATATATCCGCCTGAATCAGACCAAGCTCCGCTCTGAACAATACATTCATTTGCGAGATGCAGTTATAAATGACGGTAATACCACAAACGTTGGAAGATTAACAATTTTACCTTCGTCATATGCTGGCAGTCCCCGTCATATGCATGAATATGCTCAAGATGCTATTGCGTATGTTCGTCTCTATGGTCGTCCAGATTTATTTATTACATTTACATGTAATCAATCTTGGGACGAGATACTGCAGCTTTTACTTCAAGGACAATCGGCGGTTCATAGGCATGACATTACGGCCCGTGTCTTCCGGCAAAAGTTGAAATCACTGATAAACTACATTGTAAAACTTGAAGTGTTTGGGTCAGTGCGATGCTGGATGTACTCAGTGGAATGGCAAAAACGAGGTTTGCCACACGCACATATACTAATCTGGCTACATAAAAAAATTACTTCGAACGAAATTGATGATGTGATTTCCGCTGAAATACCTGATAAAAATGTCGATAAGGGGTTACATGATATTATTGTAAAAAATATGATACATGGACCTTGTGGTGCACTGAACGAAAATTCACCATGCATGGCCAAAGGAAGGTGCACAAAGCAATATCCTCGACTTTTAGTATCAAACACAATTACTGGCAATGATGGTTACCCACAATATAGAAGAAGATCTACTGAAGATGGCGGTAAAACAGCAATAATAAAGAAGCGTAACGGTACCACCATCGAAGTAGATAACCAGTGGGTTGTTCCATATTCCCCATTATTATCAAAAACATTTAATGCACACATAAACGTTGAATACTGTAACTCCGTAAAGGCAATCAAATACATATGTAAATACGTCAACAAAGGCAGTGACATGGCAGTTTTTGGCTTGCAGCCCGAAATCAAAGATTTCGATGAAATCGTACAATATCAGGCTGGAAGATACATAAGCAGTAATGAAGCTGTTTGGCGAATTTTTTCATTTCCGATACATGAACGTAGTCCAGCTGTTGTTCACTTAGCGGTACATTTACAGAATGGTCAACGTGTTTATTTCACGGAAACCAACGTGCAACAAAGAGTCCTGAATCCACCGGATACAACATTAACAGCTTTTTTTTCGCTTTGCAAAAATGATTCTTTTGCAAAAAAACTGCTGTATACTGAAGTGCCTTCGTATTACACGTGGAATACTAAAAATAAAGTATTTGAACGTCGAAAACAGGGTAAGTCAGTCGACGGCCAACCTACCATCTTCAAAGATACCACGATAGGAAGACTCTACACCGTTCACCCCAATCAACATGAATGCTTCTTTCTACGCCTGCTTTTGGTGAATGTACCCGGTCCGACATCCTTTGAGTATTTGAGTACTGTAAATGGTACTATACATGACACTTACCGTAGTGCATGCCAAGCTCTGAATTTATTGGAGAATGACCAACACTGGGATAACTGCATCAATGACGCGTGCAATTCCCAATTCGATTAGCATTTGCAATCACCATTAACAAAGCTCAAGGTCAATCATTAGAAAAATGTGGTATAGATCTTAATACTGATTGTTTTTCCCATGGACAATTGTACGTTGCATGTTCGAGGGTCGGTAAACCTGACAATCTATTTATATGCAGCGACAATTGGACAGCAAATCACTAGAAAAATGCGGTATAGATCTTAATACAGATTGCTTTACCAATGTACAATTTTATGTTGCATCTTTGAGGGTCGGTAAACCTGACAATCTATTTATACGCACAGACAATGGGACAGCGAAGACTGTTGTATATTCACAAGTTTTACGTAGTTAATTTGTATGGTATCTATCTATCTATCTATCTATATAAAAACGACTTGTGTGTATGCATGTTTGTTTGTTTGTAAAAAGGGCGTTTGCATATGACGTCATTATTAGTACATACGGCTTTGTATATGGACAGACAATGGGAAAGCCAAGAATGTTGTATATTCGCAATTTTTACGTAGTTTGAAACACATATATAAATCTATCTATATTCACAGGTGGGACACAGGGACACAACTACAATGGCGCGTAACTAATATGGCGCGTAACGACTTACGCGCGCGGGGGGGCTTGGGGGGGCGCGAAGTGCCCCACCAACTAGGTGTTGGGGTGGCGCGAAGCGCCACCCCAACAGCTAGTTAGTAATACTTTTTCTTTGAGCCACAATATAATGGTAATTTTTCTCTGAGCCGCAAACATTTATATTGTATAAAACGTCATTATATTGAATATGACGTCATGTGTAAAAATGATAGCTTTCTTATATTTAAGTGGATCGAACGTAATTGAATCATTTGCTCCGAATCGGCAGGAGAGTTCAAAATGAGCACAAGAAAAATGAAGAATGTTGATATTGATGAGGAACTATCCAAACGACTAGATGAAGCACTTGTGACTGGACTGACAAAAAAATTATTAAAACTCCACTCGTTGAGCTGTCCATCATCTTTCAAAAACACAAAAACACTAATTCGGAAAAGTCGCTTGAATTATTTTCAATCACCTATTATTCGTTCCTCGAAATTGGATTTTAACTCAGGCAAAGAGTATAATCAAGTAACTAGATTAGATGCTTTAAAATTTTCTTGCATTGATCGAGTCAAAAAATCTAAAAGAAAAAAAGATTTGAATGGGCAGAAATTTGGCTCTGAAAGTGAATTCGTGAACTTTAGTGACTTAAAGCCAACTTTGCTTGAAGTAGAGGGCTCTATCGAGTTACACTCAAACCTTCGTAGTTCAAAAGAAAACATAGACGAAGAATTGGAAGAAATTAGCGGAAATCTTAAAGCAACAAAACCTTTTAAAAAACGAAAAAGAACAAGTAGCACACAAATCTCGAAAAATGACATCAAAATGCTGACAGGCCGTGAATGCTCTCCTACAATATTTGCGCAACAAGCAAGACAATGTGTGACTGAAGATATTTCTATAGATGAACTCGCTGGTTATTTTGATGCTTGCGTCCATATTCCGAAAAAGATGTCTTATATGGCGGAAATGATGTATACATAAAAAGTGATGACTATTGAACAACCAAGCTGCCTTTGTCATTTCTTGTCTATTTGATTCAGTATCCTCTACGTCCTTCATTGTTTTGTGTGCATATAAAAGTGTATACACTGTTGATTGTTGAAATTTATTATTTTTTTTCTTTTTCTTAGCAATATAAGTATTCAGTTAAAAAAAAATCTACGGCGGAAAAAAACAGCACTAGCGATCAAAATAAAAATTCAGAATCCGATGTCAAAGTAAAAACCCCTTTGTACATAGCACTGATTAAAGGTGTTCCTGAACCCCTTGACGCAGAGGCCATTCAAAGTCTACTTTCTGGATGTGAGAAAGCCGAACAATGTGGAAAATCACGTGCATTCAAGCTGTATTTTCCAAGTCGTGAATCCCTTGATACTGCCACAAAACTGTCAATGAATGTGGGCTTTGAAAGTTTCAGAGTTCAAGAATTCGTCTTTCTTCCGAAACGTTGCTAACACTGCCATGAATCTAGCCACATAGCTGCCCAGTGTAAAAACGTAGCTAAGTGTGCCTATTGTGCTAAAAATAACTATGGTACAACGAAAGAAAATCCCTGCTAGAATGCGACGCGTTGCCTAAGCTGTACAAGCACCTGACACACATACAACCACGCTAGCTGCCCATCTAACAAGTCAGCGAAGTCAATGACCTCAAACGCCCAAAATAAATGAATTTTATATTGACAAGCATTTCGTCTCCTGGAATATGAATGGTAGTCTTAGTGCCAAAATTACCGTGCTTGAACAGCTCTGCCTCACCGAAGAAATTATTTGTCTCCAAGAACACTTTCTGTCTTACGACAGTAGAAATATATTCGATGCCTTACCCTCACACATGGTCCATTTTAAACCAGCCAAAAAACCTAAGAAACGAGGGCGCACCTCATGTCGACTTGCTACGCTAAAAAGTGTGCATCTCAACCCAGAATTGTTCGCGTTCCGACCATTTCTTAGCAGTTAGAGTTGGTGAGACTGTTATAATAAATGTGTACCTGCCCACCGACTACAGAGACAATTGCTCCGAAATGAAGTTTGCTCTAGTGTGCAAACAACTGGGGAAATGTATGAATAAAATTAGTGCTTCTCATCTCCATTGGATTTTATTGGCGGACTTTAATTGTGATATATCCAAAAGTGGAAGCTTGCGTTCAGCTCTTCTGCTTAGTCTGATTTCAAATGAAAGTGCTCTTATACCAAAAGCGGGTGACTTCACGTACATTCACCCTACCTGATCAGTGTCTAACCTTGATCACGTCCCTGTATCTAGTAGTATCTTTAGTAGCTCAATAACAGTAGATGTGCTCCGTGAATTTTTTGTTTCTGACCATTTACCGCTATCGTTCCAAATCAGTGCACCATTTTATCGAATGCGCGCAAATCGACCTTACAAATGGAGAACTATCATTGAATTGAGTTAAACCGATTTGGCTCAGTATCAGTCTACTTTCGAGGATAAAAAAATACCCTTTGACTTGCTCCAAACATCAGTACCTATTCCCACGCCTGAAATTTGTCATAAAATCAAAAAAAATTTCCCTCAATCGAGAGTCCATCTTGGGTCACAAGTTGAGCTTATTTGTGAACAAAGCACGAGACCTAGGACTTGTTCCGACTGCTATATTGCTTGACTTTAAAAAGCGGTTGACAGTAAAGATCATCGCATTCTTCTAAGTAAATTTAATTACATCGGAGTTAGAGGATTTTAAATACTCAAAGAAACTATGACATAGGATTAAAAGAAATCCTGATTTGTCGGGTCACGTAAGTTTTCCTTTACACTGTTAGGTTTTTAATAGTAAAGTTCAAAGAAAACAAGATTTGATGGGGCCCTAAAGGTTTTTAAACACAATTTTTAAAGGATTTTTCGCTTTTTGGCTCGCTGAAATCCGGATAGTATTATAAAATACATCCGATTTCCTTTACCCAAGCGCATATCAAAACTAGTTTCATACAACCCAAAATAAAAAATGTATTCATATAAATATAATGAACTGAATATTAAGTATTATAATAACTGGTCCTTCTGCTTATTCAATGAAGGTCAAATAAATGTTAATCATGTTCTGACAGGAGTAAATAGGTCATTCACCCAAATTTGTTTCTAATATGGGTATGCTAATGAGGTTTCTCTGGGATCTGGAATGACCCTACTACTGTCCATCATATTATCCATGCCCTAAGATGGTTTATAAAAGTGAATAAAAGAAGCAGAACGACAATAAATACATGAATATGACATCATCCATAAGAAATTGAAACTCAGAATGAATTTTCCCAAATGTATGGCCTATCTAGATCATTTTTTTCACAGTGAGAAAAAATTGTTAAGTTTATAATTGTTCTCCAAAAAAATATTTACCATAAAAGTCTAATGTTTGAATTCTCTTGCAAGCAAATTCAGCTCTGGAGCACAAAAAAACCTTTTAAACGTGTGTTTTGTTTTCTGACAGCCACTCTGCTCGAAAAAGTACCGCAAGTGGAGCAAAACATGTCTATCTAACAAGTGTAGCAAAATCTGCACTTTGTCTAATCTATGTGTCCCCGGATCTGATCCGATTAAAATCCGGATCTGATCTGAGACATGACATCTTTGTATGTATCAAGTTTTATTAAGATCCGATCACCCATTCGTGATAAAAACATACCTATTACCTATTAAACATACTATTTCTAGTATTTCTATTCGAACAGTTTCTGAAGTCGGGACATGAATTTCTGTCTCTTAGTATTTTCCTAGAGGAGAATCTAGGTGTTTCGATGAATAATAATAAAAAAAAACGAAAAAAAAACTAAAACCAAAATGAAAAGAAAATTAAAATAGTATTTTTGAGATGATTCATCCATAAATAAGGAATTATGTCAATATTTGTTCACTGACATATTTCCGCTTATGTGTTTTCGGTAATTTCATAAACCACACGGCCATCCATCACCAAAAAAAAAGAGAAGAAAAGTGAAAAGGGTGTTTTAAAATGCCAAGAAAAAGACTGGATGGAACAAAAACAGACATTTCGAAAAGACAACAGTTTGCCTTCCTCAGCCATATTAGAGAATGTTCCAGAAAATCAAGTTCATATTTCCTTTCATTTTTGTTCTCTTTTGTTTTATTATATGCTCTCTGAACTGCAAATACACGAAATGCTTACTTTAAGTACGGACTGAAATCAAAGAAAAGCATCTTTCTGTTGTAGGCCTTTTCCATTGGCTGATATTCAAACCACGTGACAAGGTTTTCTTTTTCACTCTCTTTCAAAATCCTAAGAAAAACATCAATATCTTAGCTTATTTTATTACAAAGGAGCTTCAAGATTCAAATTTCAATAAATTAGACGTGACTTCCATTCTTAAAATAAGTAAAAAATGTTTACATTTTTTTTACCAGTAAACATAAAAAATAAAACAAAGAAAAAAGAAAAAGTAAAATCTGCAACAGTAAAAAGTAAAATATATATATATATATATATATATATATATATATATATATATATATATATATATATATATATATATATATATATATATATATATTAAGAGTTTTGAACTCCCCATCCCCAACTTTTGTCAGATTCATAAAAGCGTAAAAAATGTATACTTTTTGTAACTTCCTTCACTGAAAAAACACCCGTTGAACAAAAATTATGAATAGGTCCTTGACCCTTGAATATGCCTTAAAATTTTCAGGTTAATACCCTCAACCGTCCTTAAGATATTGCTGGAACGTTCTTTTGAGAACCAGCATGTGCATAAGATGTTTTGATTTTTTTTCAGTGTCCTCTTCAAAATTTCCCAAGGCAGTAACAAGTAAAATTAGTTGCAGTCATAGTCGTGAGCATTCACAGTCACAAGTAGTCACACTCACAAGCAATCGTAGTCGAATCGCAATTAGTTACAGCTGCAAGTAGCCACCGTTACAAGTAATATTGGTCACAGTCACACTTAGTTGCAGTAGCAGTCGCAAGTAGTCACTGTTGCAGTCACAGTAGTAGCTGGAGTAGCAGCGACCCTCAAAGCTTCAAGTTAACACTCTCACTCGTCCCTAAAACATTACATATATTCCTTTTCGCTAACCTGGATGCAAGTAATGTTTTTTTTTATTTAGCTTAAGATATCCCTCAATATATCCTGAGACTCTCTCTCAATACCCTTAGCCTTCTGAGACACACCAAGGATCAAACATTCCTCCTTTTCCAATAATAACCCCTGCATGTAAAAAATGGACAAATTTTATAATTTAGATTCTTTGCCCCGGTGCTGTGAGATGCAAACTATCTCTAGAGGAATAATTGTTAGATTTTTCTACTATTTAGAACGAAATTATTTCTCAAAATTACTATCACTGTTGAGGATGGCGTCTAAAAGGCCAGGGTGTACTGGTTGCCCTCCAATCATTCTTCAGCATCCCTCCAAATAGGCCATGAAAGCTTCAACTTAATGCCATCAGCTGTTCCTTAGATATTGCTGATACGTCCTTTTGACAGCCATCCTGCATATATTGTGTTTTGATTTTATTCGATACCCCCCTCAATATTTCTTGAAAGTTTTCTCTTAATAATCTAAACCTTTTTGGAAATTCAGGATCAAACCCGAAATCTTTTCTCAATAAGCAACCTTATTAGAGGCAATGCATTAATGTTGCCTATAGTAAAGAGCCATAATGCTTCATGTATTATTGTGTTATTTTTTTCCCGAGGCATTTCATTTGGAAAGGGCAGTCGCCTAAATTTTGGAAGGAGATAATTCCTTTGCAAATTGAAAGTTCGAGTGCCCCTTTTCAGAGTCATATGACAACTAGCCCCCCTCCCCTCCTCATACCCTTTATCTCTAAATGCGCCCGATAAAAATTTTGAGATATCCATTGTGTTGAAATTGTCCAAAGGTTAGACAACTATGCATACAGGGCTAACAACCCCCCAACCACCCGGTACAAGGGCTTTAAGCTATTCAAGCTGCCCATTGTTAGCGTACAATTTTTTATCAGAGGCAACGCTATAGCGTTACCGATAGTAAAGGCCATAAGGTTCTAATTTTTTTATGAGGCACTTCATATGAAAGGGGTATAAACTTCGGAGGGGGCTCGTTTGATTGGAAACTAGAGGTTCTAGTTCCTTTTTAAGAGACAAAAGTTATAGAAGGGCTTCTACCCTCCCCCCTATTTTTCCAAATACATCCGATCAAAATTTTGAGATAACCACTTCGTTCAAAATAATCTGACGATCAGATAACAAAAATTTCAGGGTTAGCACAACCCCCCAGAGCCTGGAGGAAGGGTTGTAACTTATGCCTGGGGGGCATATTAGTTTTAATGAAAGAGGTGGTCGTATGATCTCTAGAGGGGACTCAAATTATTAGAAATTGAAAATTCTAGACCCCCCACCAACTCTTTTTTCTCTGTCCCATTGAATATTTATGAGATAGCCGTTTCGTTCAAAATAGCTCAAAGACAATATAAGACAAACTCCAGAGTTACACCCTCCCCCCCCAGAGCCCGGAGGCAAGTTCTATAAATTCTTCCCTGGGGCATAGAAGGTTTTTTATGAAATAGGTCGTCATATAAACTTCAGCGGGGCTCATTTGATTGGAGAGGGACTGGAAGTCAAAAGAGACTGGAAGGCAAATAGCCCCCCCCCCCTCTTCCACCTTCTTTTCTCTAAATCCATCCGATCGAATTTTTGAGATAGCCGTTTTGTTAAAATAAGTTCAAAAATCAGAAAACAAAATACTCCGGGTCGTCACAACCCCCAAGGCAAGCGTTGTAAGTTAGACCCTTGGATATATATGGTTTTTGTGTGAGGGTTTTAAAGTAGTTCGAAGATAAGATTAGTCCACCCCCTCACCACTCAAAAAAAGTTTATAAGATATTTTATTCCAAAGTTTAAGGGAGCTGACCCATGGACCTTACTCTATAGCCTTACACCCTCCCAAAAAAATAAATTTTAACGATATTTTATTCCAAAGTTTTTGGGGGCTGGTCCCTGGCCCACCATGGCCCGACCCCCCCCCCAAAAAAAAAAACAACAAATTATCAATGATAACTCATGGAAGCCGACCCCTGGCTTTTCCTCCGTTCCCAGGCCCCTCCTCTCCCCAAAGAAGTAAAGAAAAACTTCTTAATGGTATTTTATTCCAAAAATATGAGAGCTGAACCCTGTCCTGCCCCCCCACCCCCCCCCCCAGAAAAAAATTATTAGCGATTCTTTATTCCAAAAGTCATGGGAACTGATGCCTGTTACTCCCTCAATGGCCCGAACTATCCCTCCTAAAAAAAACAACTTATAAACGATATTTTATTCGAAATTCATGGGATTTGACCCCTGCCCCTCCATGGTCAGATCTACTCCCCCTCCTCCCCCAAGAATTTGTATCAATGATAATTCATGAGAGCTGACCCCTAGTCCTTCTTCCATTCTCCGACTCCCCTCCCCACAAAAAAACTTTTTAACAATGTCTTCCAAATTATGGAAGCTGAACTGTGGCCCCCTCTCTAAGACCCGACCTCCCCACCACAAAAAAAACAAAAAAGAACATATCAACGATTCTTTATTCAAAAAGTCATAGAGGTTGATCCCTGGTCCTCCCTCAAAGACGCGAAACCTCCCCCTCCAAAAAACAGGTATTCTATTCCAAATACCAAAATTGGTATTTTATTCCAAAAGTTGCACAATTTTCGTGAATGACGGAGGGGGCAAGTCTCGTCATTGCACGTCTCACCCCCAAAAAACCTATTAAAGGTATTGTATTTGAAAATTCATGAGAACTGACCCCTGGCCCTCCCTTCATGGCCTGACCTACCCCCCCCCCCCCAAAAAAAAATGCTTAAAAACGATATTATATTCCAAAAATCATTGGAGCTGATCCCTAGCCCTTCGTCCTTGGCACTCCCCCCCCCAAACAAAAAAAAACAATCAAAAAACAACAAACAAATTTCTTTCAACAAACAAACGGTATTTCAGTCCAAGAATCAACATCAACGTCTAAGGAGCTGATCTAAGAGTGGATCAGCAAAACATAAGTAACGGTTGAGGGCATTAGGTTTTAACTTTAAAATAAAGCTGAGAAGCATGTTGAAAACAGAACATAGGGCAAAAAGCTGCCCTTATCTGGGTTTGCCCGAAAAGACAAAGGGTATTGAAGTGAAGTTTCTGGGTATGTGAGGGGCATGTTAAGCTAAATCAAGAAGCACTCTTTGCATTCAAGTTATCAAATGGCGTATCTACAACATCTTAGGAACGGTTAAGATTATTGACTTGAAACTTTAAGGGTCATTTTTTCTACTACTACTACTATTGCTCTGCAAATGCGACTGGTTGCGACAAAGGCAGTGACTACTTCCGACTGCAACAACTTGCAACTATGACTGCGAGTGCATGTAACAAGTACTACATTTGCTTGTACCGACTCTCAGGGAATCCTAGGGGATATTAGGAGGCAGTTTTTTTGTTAAAATGATGAACAAAATCAAAACATACCTGGTACAAACTGATTGTCAAAAGTGTACATCAGCGATACATCAGGAACGGCTGAGGGCATTAAGTTGAAACTTTCAGAGCATGCTGAATGGTTCTAATTTTGCTCCTTGCTTTTGTTTGAAAAATAGCAGTTTTTCAAAATCGCTTTTTTTTATTGATAAATATTATGCGCAATATCATCATAGCCTTTGGACATGAAACCAGGAATCATTTTGACGCAGGAAGATGGATCCATCAGAAAGTAAAAGAATGCACTAATTATATAAACAATACAGGGAAATAGTATAAAAAACCAACATTCTGGGTTGAGAGATGTGAGGCTTGCAGACCCATGGTGCATGGGGCTATCTACTCTTCTCCTATTAACTTGGTGCATATGCTTCTGTGCCGTATACATCAACGCTCATTGACATTATGGTTTGGAGAATGCAAGTTTCAACATTGGTCCGACCTTATTTTAGGTGTTTCCATATCTGAAACGTATCTGTGTTATACTAGGTTTAATGATAAAAACCAACCTTATCTTTCTGTGGTTGTAGCTAATTCTTATACAAAGCATAATTTGACTTTGTTTTAATGCATGTCACTGTTTTTAATATATATATATATATATATATATATATATATATATATATATATATATATATATATATATATATACATATATATATATATATATATATATATATATATATATATATATATATATATATATATATATGTGTGTGTGTTTGTGTGTAGTCATTCTGTAAATTATTCACACGTTCATTCACGCTTTAAATTATAGGTTTTGGAAGACACTAATTTGAGGTGGAACCTGGGCGCGGTTCCATCAGTTTCAATTACAATAAACTATTTAATTGGTTCAATATTACAATAGAATCCTAGTAATATTCTTTGACAATAGAATCGATTTTTTATGAAATGTCTCTTTTAAATGGGTGGCCTACCCCCCGCTGCTAATGAATTTTCTTTTAAACCCCAAAGAAAAATGCAACCCAAGAATAAAAAACTGGCCAAGGGGGGTGTAATAAGATTTCTGAAAGAAATATCGTTCCTATTTTATACGAGATGGACTTAAATGTAGCATGACTTTTGAATGAAGCTATGGCGTTATCATTATGTCCTTTATTAACCATCAGAAGGCTCGTACGAAAATAAATTCCAGAATTAACCTTTGTTATTATTAGTCACCGTCTATAAAAGACAAATTAAAAAACCATAAATTAATAATTTCACGTTAACATCCCATGGTACAATATTTTTCAAGTATTATGCTCTTATCAATACAAATGAAAGAAATGTTTGACTGTGAATTCGAGGAATATTGCTTAAAAAGCTTAAAAAAGATGCAATTGCTTAAAAAAAGCTGCAGCCTCCATATTAAAAATGAACCGATGCAGCAATGCAATTAAAAATTTGCCAAAATCGTTTTTTAGAAACTGGTGGGGGGATTCCCTAGGCCTGAAATTCAATGTTTAAAGTACCTTTAAACCCGTAAGACTACTAACCTTTTGCTTATTTATCATTGGCCTCCTCTAGACATGTAAACATGAAATTAGTTCCGGGGAGGGGAACGAAGGATAGAAATTCTAAAAATACAAAACATACGGATTGTAACAAAAATATAGGAAATTAAATGAAGCACCAATAAATTTTCAATATTTTTGCGTGGACTGCAGGATTGCGTGGTCTCAACATTGGGTCTGGAAAATGAAGCACATTCGAACAAAATTAGTAATGCAGTCATTCGATACCACTTATACAAGCAAAGTAAAGCAAAGCGGTCAATTAATTTGGTTTCATAACAACATATATATACTTAAGAAGAATATAATTTTAAGGGTGATTCTGAATTTTTAAAATCACTTACATATAAGGCTAGCCACCAAAATCTAAGTACATGAGGAATTGTGCCTGAATTTCAAAAAGGAGGGATACAAACCCAAGCGGTGAGTTGTTCTTATGCAAACTACAGCCTCAAATTCAGTATATCATAGAATCCTATCGTTAAGGTTTCAAGCCCCAATCTAAAAAAGAAAGATGGAAAATTTTGCATCTTTGAACATAAGACTGATCAGGGACACGCTTTATTTTTTTTTAACGGGTGATCTTATCGAATGAATGGTTCTAGAAAATTAAAAGAAGGCTCATTTGAGCAGGAACTAAAAGTTCTTGTGTCATTTTAAGTAGCAAAAATGATTGTAAAATAGTTTTTCTGCCACTTTGTAGCAAAATAAAAAATCAGTTTTGCCCCAAAGAGGGCCAACAAGCTATCGATAAAAATTCTGAAATTGCCAATCGATTTAAACTACCAAAAATTTATGAAATTAGCTTCCCAGTTGCAGAGCAATGCCGCGATGAAACGTATTCATCCCTTAAGATGCACATAGCTCATACAGAATGAACGGTAATATAGATAGTTAATTTAGATAGTTAATTTAATCTATTAACTTTAATTAATTGTTTACTTTATCGTTTAACTTTAATTGTTTGAGCTAAGTTCTATCTGAAGTTTGCTAGCTGAATCGTCAAATGATTATTAGCCAGTAAACCTTTCTTATTTCAAATGAGAGAAAGGAGTTTAAAACCTAGGTTTCAACTTTTCGTAACGCCACCGTCACTAAACACTTCTCAAAGCTTTTAAATCTGTCATTACCCAATTACAACTCGTTAAATTGGTAACTTGGCTGTCAAAAATAATGATCGTTATAAAATAACTATCATCAATAGATAAATAGACAAAAATAGATAGTTAATTTAAGGCTTCGTTTAACTAAGCTGATTTATTTGGGACTTGATAAAATTGATTTATAATTTCAGAGAAAGATCAGCAGATCTTTTTGCAGGTGGGGGGAGTATTCTGTCTAAAGGTTAAAAAGTGTACTTTGTTCCGAAATTTTTAAATTCTTTGTGAACGCCCGGATAAATATATAAGGAGGTATTGGGGAGGGGTAGACACTAATCGCTAGCTTCCCTTATTCACAGGGATATTTTTGGACTAAGCTTGTAATATGGGAGTCGTGGGTTGACAGCTTACCCCCTCACCCAAAGTATTATTTAGAGTTCACTTGTCTCCTTGAACTTCCTGAGAGTGTCAAACTCTATCCCCCAAGCTATTCCAGCTGCATTGAAGTAAAGTTATTTTCATGACACGGGCAGACATGGTGTCGTCTGATTTACTTCGCAATTACCCCGTGAAAAAATTCTAAGTTTCTCTGGGAATCATTGTACAAAATTTATAGACGGATGAGACACCATAATTTGTTTTTACTCTCATTCTGTTCCCCCGAACAAAATTCAAAATCTCCCTATTCACCGAAATTGTGAAATTTAAAGTAACCCTTCCAAGCAAAACACAAATTTCAGATATGGTAGTGTGACAGTATGAAAACATATTGTGTTTCACTTTGCCTTCACCCCATTTTCCAAAGTCAAATTTTAAGGAACATGAAAAACCCCCAAAACACCTTGAAAACCCAACTCAATCTCTCGAGCCGATGCTGAAATATAATTTACAAGCTATTTTGACAGCTTGGATAAATTTACAGTCTTTTGGTTTACATTGATAATTTACCGGGAAACAGATTCTAGCTCCATGGTTGTATAGTGCCCAATCTTTTAGGTGAAGAAAACAAACTTTTATTAGTTTTCCTCCTCTCCCCCTACCCAAAAGTCAAAATTTTAAATTCAATTAGCCCGACGTTCCTCTACTATTCCCTGAAAGTTCAACTTCATTCCCCCAAGCCGTTCTCAAGATATTGCGGATACGGTATTTTTATAGCCTGGTTAAACAGATTGCCGTTTGTTTTACATCACTGCTTTACCCTGAATAAATTCTATTTATTAAGGCTTATTGTGCCAAACTTTTTTGAACATTATAATTTCTATTACCCCATCCCCTATTCTGCCCTCTCACCAAACTTAGGATTTTAAGTCCATTTAACTGTTTTCCAAAAACACTCTTAAATATTCAATTTCATCCTCGAAGCGGCTCCCAAGATATTGCAAGCATGCTACTTTGATGACCTGGTAACACAAAGTCTTTTGATGTACCTCACTACTTAACCGTGTATACATTCTAAGTCACACAGGACCTTATTGAACAATTTTTAGGTGGACAGAGACACGGTATCCCCCCTACCTTTGTCATCTCCCCCAAGTCAAAAATAGGACTCATGTTGTCTTCCACAAAATCTCCCTAAAGTTTCCATTTGTTTCCAGCTCGTTTCCGAGACGTTACAGATGCGCTATTTAGGTAACTTGGCATGCAATGCTGTCTTTTGATTTACCTCACTACTTAAGCACAAATAGATTCAAAGTAGTTCAGGAGCCTATAGCATAAGAACGTTCATATTAATCAGAAAGAAAATATAAGCACTTCTTCCCTCCCCAGCACAAAATTTGAAGTCCTTCGGGTCCCCTTTCTTCCCTAACACTACCTAAATATTTCAACTTCCTCCCCCTGGTGTTCCGGAGATTACAGAAAAATTATTTTGATTATCTACATACATATAGTAACTATTAATTTCCTTCTTCCAACTCCACAATTCAAAACTCTATATCAGCTTGCCCCCTCCGTCATTCACGAAAATTTTCAACTCCATCCACTATGCTATTCCGCAAGATACTAAATATAACTTTTTTTTAAACTGTGGTTTTAAGCAACTTCCTTTCTTTTAATCAAATAGTACACTTGAACAATTTTTGCAATATACTCTTGGGAAATTCTCTAAACTCTTTTTCTAGCGCGTAACCCCAAAGAATTACGAGCTGACCGACAAACTAGGCTGACTAAACATGTCCCTTTTTCTTTTAAAACCTATCTTTAAACAATAAGCAATTTATATAATTTTGGGCTATGGCCCCATGGCCCTGGGGCTGTGGTGGTCAAGTTGATTACAGAGGTTAAGTTTTAAGCCCATCCATTATTCTGAACATAAAAGCCATTTCACAACTTTCATCAAATATTACAGAGGATTACGGGGAAGCTCATGGACAAAATGTTCAAGGAAGGGGGGTGATTGCCCTTCAATCACTTTTGGTCCTTGAAGAATACCCTATAACTTTGAATTATCAATTGAATAGATGTCCTGAGAAGTTGCTTTGACCAAACCTGCAATACAACTGGTTGGGAGAAAAATATACTTTAGAGTGGCTCTATACATTACAATGGCTCTTCACTCAAGCAACGTAACGCTTAAAAAGTGCTAATGCATTACCACTGATTAGTTCAATGCCTCTACATCACTATTTCAAGCTTTTTCGTCCATACCCTCGTTGTTTAAACGGTGGAAAAAAGAGTTAATAGGTTTATCTCAAATGCAAAGGATAAAAATATCTATCCAGATAGCCCTTACTTTTCGTGGGAAACTGTGAGAAGTGAGTTTAAATACTTGTTCCGCATTTACATTTCTGAGACAAATGTCTTGCTTGTATCGACCCATTCAGGATATACATATTTGACAAAAGCCTTCCCTACTATACAAATCCAAAAGGGAAATTATTACTACACTATTTAAAATAGCTCGTAATGGAAAAAGTTTCTGTAATTGCACATATTTTTCTACTTATTTGTACAGCAAACATTTCACAGTAAGCTCGATCTCAATAATTGGGCAGCTTCCTGCAGAGTTTGGTTCGGCAAAAACGAATGTTGATATATCTCCCCCCCCCCCACTAGAAAACTTATCTGAAGGGATTTCTATCTATAATAATTATGGTATTTTAGCTTCCAAAAGAGTATTTGCAAAAAAGAAAAAAGGTGAATTACACAAAATATAAGCCAAATTTACAGAATAATCGCAATGGTATTGAGGGTTTTCAGAGAAAGAAGGGGGGCTAATTCCTCCTTTACTGATTACTTTCTACTGCTACTAATACGTATAACTTAATGCAGCACTAAGCCACCTAAGGCCAACAAAGCTGTATGTGCTCCTTCTCCGCCCAAATTTATTCAAAGCACCACTTTTGCTCTCTCCAATTAAGTTCCAACATTATTTTCCAATGTTCTATTTTTAGTTCATTGACTTATGTTCCAATTCATATAAATTTTTTTTCAAATACAAAAAAAAAATGCACTGATACCCTGGATCAGTGTTTCCCAACCGATTTTGGGTCATCCCCCACCAAAACATTTCTGAAATCCTTACACCCCCTTGTGATATTTAAATTTGATTATGAAAATTTTACGTTTATTCGCCTGAAGGAAGCTAAGGTGATTAACGTTGGCATCTATTTTTAGGACGTCCTCTAGACTTTTTATCATATTAATGAAACATATTGCCTGAACACAACACTTTTTATAAGTTACACTGCAATTGAACTCTCGTGTAGCTGAACCCCTTGCTACCGAACCCTCATGCATCTGACCCCAGGCACAACTGAACCCTTGTATTACTGAACCACTGTGTAACTGAACCCCCATACAAATGAACCTTCGTGTAACTAGACCCTCTTGCAACTGAACCGTCATACAGTCCAATCCGAGTGGAACTTGAACCTCAGTTTTACTGAACCGTTGTCAAGCTCATACCCAGTTTAACTGAACCTTCGTGTAACTGAGCCCTCATGCAACTTAACTCCTGTTTATTTGAGCCCTGATGCAACTAAACCTCTTAAGACTTAACCCAAGTGAAACTTAATTCCCAGTCAACTATACCTTCATTCAACTCATTATCCTTGCAATTCAACTATATTCAGCACAAACCCCACTTAACTCAACCTCTGTGTAACTCTATCCTTGCGTATCTAAACCCTCATCTGTTTCAACCCCCATTCTACTCACCTTCTGTTCAATTCAACTCTCGTTTAACTCAATCCTCATTCAAATAAATCCTCATTTAACCCAAACCTGTCTAACTTAACTCCAATTCAAATCAACCCCCTTCTAATTATTATACAAATACAAAATATAGTTCAGCCCGTTTTTTCGGCAGTGACAAAAGCTGACTCGAATAAAATGGTCGTTATCTGTTCATTAATTCTTTTATATTGCTTTGATGAAAGACTACCCCCCCCCCATCTAAAAAGAATTATCCTTCTATCCTATATATTTGAAAATTGGCAGAGCTTTTCGTATCCAGCCCGAAAACACTTGAAGGTCACGGTTGTAGCAATAGCTGTACTCTAGTACAGAGAAAGCCCATGGTAGCCAAAATCTTAGAGACACACTTGAAGGTTACGGTTGTAGCAATAGCTGTACTCTAGTACAGAGAAAGCCTATGGTAGCCAAAATCTTAGAGACACATTAAAAACACAATATCATAAAACGATCAAAAAGTTGGTTTTCAAAGACCAAACGATAATATTGAAAAAAATACAGTTTTCTCAAAAGCGAAGTTTTAAACCCTGAAATAAACCTTGAGCCACTTCCCCAATCACATAATCATATTCGTCGTGAACCCCCTTAGGTCTCAAAGGGTATCCGCAAGACATGAATTGATTAAGATCAGAAATCAGGTGACCTAGTTCTCCAATTTATTTAGTTGCTGGTTCGGTCGTTTGAGTGAATGAATTTTTTCTTTTATTTCTCAGTTGTTCGTTAGTATACGCCAATGACAGCTCATATTCGTTTGGATTTTGTGCAAATCGTGGATATTAGCGAGTAACTCACTTTACTGTTGTTAGGTAATTGATTTTAATGCCTATAATTTTTGGTCTTTTATTGGATTTTATTTATCTTTAATTTTTGAGTGTTTTTTTCATTGGTTTTGTTGTATTTTCTGGTTTTTGCTTTTTCCTGTATTATATTGTTTTGTTCGATCTGAATAAGAAGTCCACATCCTTGCAAGAGACCGGTCCAAACGGAGGCACCATGTAGCATCACTCTCGACGCCGGAAGCATTTTGGCAGGAGCATTAATTAAATAAGTGAGGCGGTTGCTCTCTCGAAATATTCGCTTTCTATGTTTTCTTCAGTATTTTCGTTCGGCCCTTAAAAACCTTATTTTTAATTGTTTTTTCCTTGTGCTATGGGAGGCCTATATGGTTTAAGAACTTATCTATTATTCAAATTAATAGTAGAAGTTTATTTCGGAAAAATTTCTGGGACCTCGTAAAAAGCGCCAGATTCACTGATAAGTCTTCCCTTTTCTGTATAATTTCTCCAGTACTGACAGGGCTCTAAAATATCATAGATAGTTGCTCAATGCTATTTGAAATCTAATGTTTCATATTTCTAATATTTCTTATATGGTTTTTGCAATTTCCTCATGACAATACCATCATAAAAAGCCTTATGGCATCAAAATCCAATTTTAGCGTTTTTTCTGGAGTGTAAATGCTTTAAACCATAAAAGGTCAGCACTAAAACATCAATGATCAAAAATCCTCTTATTGGTGTTTAAACCTCTCTCCCTTTAAATGAAAAGATGATTCAGTCAGTTTTGGAAGTAGAAAGCGAAAAAATAGTGTATTGAAATAAACTACAGAGGGAAAAAGATTCATCCGAACACAAAGCTGATCCGTTAATGATAGAAGCGGTTTTTTTTCCTTTCAGCGCTAAAATTAATTTCTAAAGAAATTCTTGGAAATTACGAAAAAGTGTATGATACCAGAACGTGTCTTCTTTTTCTTTCTCTTTTTGCCAAGCACTAGCCATTTACTGGAACATTGTAGGGACACTGAAATGGATAACCTTCTGAGGTTGGTTCTCGGAATTAGTGTATTATTTCTTCCACCCCATAAAGCTGTGCATTAGCTGGTGACTGGTTTGGTGTTATATAGCACATTTCACCCAAAACTTCCAAAGAAAAGGCGATTGGTCCACCATTCAAACCAGCTTACAATCACATTAATTACTGCTGTCAAAATATTTTAAATGGGGTTGAGTTGTACAAGAGCTCAGTCGAACGAGGAGTTCTGTTAAATAGGGCTGAGTTGCACGTGGGCTAAGTTGCACAGGATCTAGTTAAATGGGGATCGGTTGCACAAAGGCTCAGTCAAATAGGGTTGAGCTGCAAAGACGTCTAGTGGCTCGAGGGTTCAGTAAAATAACGCTAAGTTTTACGTGAGTCTAGTTAAACAGTGGTTCAGCTGCATGGAAGCTGAGTTACATGGGTTCAGTTACCTCCAAACCTTTTTATACAATGCATAGTCATTGCAACACTATCATGTTTTTTGTGCTCATTAAATGCATTTAAATATAACATAATTCAAATGAAAACGTTAGTTTTTTTAATAAAGGCTCTAAAGTGAAGTCAGCTCAAGGGTGCATGTCCTGCCCAAGACACACCAAAATATTGCCATGCCCCACCGATGGGGCGTGTACCCCGCGTTGGGAATTAACGCCTTAGACTAGAATTTTACTACTAATACTGTCCTTGCCTGAGGTTTTATCGTCCTAACATTTAATGTTTACTGAACAGTGGTCTTTTCTATTAGCGTATAGCTCTACATGAAATTCTGAACCGTCATTTTAAAATGCTAAGCGCAAACATCTATCATAGTTTATAAGGTTACATCCTTAAACGGTTTCCATGCTAATTCCAATTACTAGCAGGACTACCCTTTCGACGATAATCTAGGGTATTCGCATTCTTGTAAATTAAGAGTTTGAAACACCAATGCTGACAAAAAGGCGGGTCAATCATTCAGCTACCCAGCGACCCAAGATATAACCCAAAAGTCATTAAGTGAAATGACCAAATCATTTAATTTGAAATATAGTAATGCCTGAGATTCCTGGCACAGCAAGTGGTCCAATGACACATCAAATCATTTTGAATGAGAAAAAATATTACGATTATTAAAGTTGGCCTCGGCAAAAGACAAAAGCAATCAAGGAAAAGATCAAAAGCGCTAGACAAATCTGCTAAAATACAAATCTTTTTAATGTGTATAACATATTACTACCACTTGCCGAATGGTCATGAATATGGTAATGATATTTGAGTTTCGACAAACTTTTAACAACTGCACCTTTTGAGGACCGGAATGAATTAAAAGAATGACATTTAATTCACGATGTAAGCAAACTTTCAAAAGCAAAAACCTATGATATAAGCTTTTTACTTCTTTTCTTTAAATTCGAGTTGGCATCAGATGAAAATGAATAATCTCATTGACTTATTTTAATTCGAAAGAATTGGAATAGATTATAATTTAAGTAAAGTTTGGATTCATATGTTTAATTTAAAAATCCAGTATCTCATTCCTAACAAACTCTATACGACACACAGACTTTAAATTGTTTCAACAAGCACTTCGGCTCCCTCACAACGAAAGAGAGTTTTTCCTTGGAATTTGTGCAATTATTCCTCGGGGCAGCATGTCATCGAGCTGAATAATGATGGGGGTTTGCGACTGAATTTGTTATTGTTATTTCGCTGTAATGTTTTTATTAATCTATTTTTAATTCAGTCTTTTTTTATTTTTGTGAGAGTTATTTTTTTATTATTTACTATATATTTTATATTTTATTTATTTTGACTTATTCATAATAAATTTTATTAAGTATTTTATTTAATAGGTGAGTAACAACTCGAAAAGTAACAACTCCAGAAACAACTCGAAAAGTGAAGTTAATCCTAACGAAATATACCAAAATACGATGAAAATATAATACTATTGTAACAAAATTATGGGAACTGCAACTTGGATTTATGGAAAGCAAACCGCCTAGAACGCTTAGAAAGCAGGCCATCTAGAACGTTAGGGATTAAATACCTAATCTAAAACAAAACCAAAAGATACAAATTAATAAAAAAAATAGAATATTTTAACTCCACATCCGAGAACCTTTATCAACGGAAAAGAAAGAAAAGTAATAAACAATAAGTGATTGGTAAATAGCCATTTGCCAGTCTGACTCCATAGAAGATTAAATAAAAAAAACGAGTTTTTTTAACTGAAAGTAAGGAGCGACATTAAAACTTAAAACGAATAAAAATTACTTCGTAAATGAAAGATGCTGCTTCCTCATCAACGCCCCGCTCTTTACACTAACGTTTTTTACTGTTTTAAAAAGAAGAGTTGAGAGACTGAGTCAAACTTTAGCGTAAAGGCGGGGCGTTGATGAGGAAGCAGCCCCTTTCATATATGAAGTAATTTCTATTCGTTTTAAATTCGTTTTTCTCTCAACTTGTTTTTTTTTTTAATTTAATTTCTGAACGTTTTCGAATCAATGCATGTTTTGATTTTGGCTCTCCGCAGAGGAATAATTAAAACGAAATTTGCATATTTATTTATTTTTTGGCTAAATGGCTTTCTCATAGTTTTGATCGAATGATTTTGGGAAAAAAGGAGTGGGGAAGGAAGATTAGTTGCCTCCGATTTTTTGGTTACTTAAAAAGGCAACTAGAACTTTCAATTTTCTACAAATATTTTCTTAGTAAAAGATATACGTAATTTATAAATTAGCTTACGTAACGAAATTTTGTATTCTCATGTTCTTATTAAATATATGAGGGGGTTCAACACCCTCGTCAGTACCTCGCTCTTTACACTAAAGCTTAAATTTTGTCCCAATTCATGTCCCAATAAATAGTTGAAATTACTAAAAATACTTTAGCGTAAATACGTATATACGTTGGATCTTCACGCTGTTCATTAGTATATATTGTCAGACACTGTACCTCTATTGCCAGTCAGTGAAATGAATGCGAAGAGGCAAATGGAAACCTAACCGCACTACCACCAATAAGAAAATCAACAATTTCATCCCAAACATAATCATTTAATTTATTTTTAACTGAGGTACGTATTCCGCCGTCCTAATACTCACTGTTAACATATTCCATACAGATGAGTCCGAGTATTTTATCGAAAATTAAGACCAGATAGAAAGATGCTTTAACTAGATAAAATGACAAAAAAGCTATTATCAGAAATATATACAATAAATAATTTCAACTGCTGGGAATCAACTTCTGTTCAAAGTAAAGACTCGGAAAAAAAATTTTGTTATGTACTTGCACCAATAAAACCGTCATAGGCTGGGCGCTAGACTGGACCAAGATCCTGGTATGAAAAATGCCAGAGGCGCCATTTGGGGCAAATCTTGGGGTGGGCATGAACACCATCTGGCCCCCCCCCCCACGATTCACTTTGTGTCGCGTAAGAAAAATCCGGGTTATATCGATGCCAATATTTGGAATTATCGAATATTCTAAGTAAAAATGCATTTTCAGCACCCGTGTGTTGCTTGGAAATGTACTGTAACCAAATATGGAACTCAGCCACACTGACCTCTAAGATTAATTATAACAATGAAGAATACAATCAACGAGGTCAAGTGATTAAACTGAAAGTGGAAAATTCAACCAGACTACAGGCTGGCATTCCTCAGCGAGGAACTTTCTTATTTAAGTAAACAATACGTCGGTGAAAGTAACCTTCATTGTTATGCTGAGGGTTGTAACCAAAATCTCGGTTTTCCTTCAGCAGAAGTCTTCCAGATCAAATATATTTATAAAAAGGAAAACATAACAAGAAAAAAAAACATAACAACATTCAAGGTAACAAGTGGAACCGCCGAGCTTTCATCTTTGCAAAATCGTCAACAAGCTGGGTGTAGTCAAAATTTTTACTAAATCCTTCTCTGCAAATATCAAAAGGAGGTGACTGAGACGATCATCTCCTGTTGTAGACCGCAGGTAGTTTTTCACTATTTCTAGGCTAGAAAACAAACGCTCATAGCTCGCTGTTCTCTCAGGAAGTGTGGCAGCAATACGAAGTACTTTAATTACTTCTGAGTAAGCCACTGGTAATGCCTGAAGATGGTCGACAATGTCAAGTAAGTTTTCCGGCTTTTTCTCCTCATTGAGCAAGAAACGCTTGGAAATACCAGCTTGAGATTCGAGAAGAATGCTGTCGATATCCAGCTCGTCGTAAAGAGAAGAGAAAAGCTTGAGCAGTTCTATGTCCATAAACTTGGTTGAGCTTGGATCCATGGCTTCGAGCGTACTCAGCACTGGCAAGTTACCTGTGAACCTTCTGTCAAATTCGGCTAGTAGACGGTCAAAAGTTTTGAAGTATTCTTGCTTCATTTCATCCGCCAAAGTAGTAGTCCAATTTCCAGATTCGATGAAATTCTTTCCGAGCGTCAAAGTTGCCACAAATTGTTTCCGATGCTTGGTGATCTTTTGAGTTCTTCAAGGTCGTCCTTTCTGACCAACAGAGGAGGGTCTAGTCGCGGGTCCATTCACAGCAGGTAATTCAATTTCGAGTTCTGTTGCAAACTCTTTAGCCTTCTTGAAAAGCGATACAAATGAAGCATCTGAACGCAGGTCGGTGAGTTTGCTTCTTTTGGCCTGAGTCAGGGTGCGCGATTGAGAAATAACCAAGTCGGCTACATGGAGTTGCTGAGACAGCGATTTCGTCCTTCGCGTAATTGCTCCTATGTAGTGCAGTTGGAAGATAACAAGGAACGATTCCATCAAGAGATGATAGGCCAGGAACTGACCTATTTTAGTCTATCAACTTAGAGGAATTACTGCAAATATTCAGAATTTATAATATTAATATAATTATCTAGGAAACGGGCATTTGACAGAACTTGAATTAGATTATGTATCTAACTTGCTTTCAAAGTTTACAATGGTTAATAGCAAATAGTGTTATTATTATGACCGGCAAAGGACCCTTTTTGGTGGAAGCTTGGGCCCCTTGAAAAATCTGGGATGGGCATTTGCCCACCCCTGCCCCACCCAAATGGCGCCTCTGAAAAATGCCCCAAGCAAATGAGGGCTTGTACCTCCTTTGAAGTTATTTTGAAAGCAATAGGTATGAGTATTGATCTGCACAAAATATGTTCTAATTACGAACATTGTACATTTAAGTTCAAAAAAAAAATGTAGCTGATTTGTTCTATTATTGTTTTTTTATGCTGAAATATATAAATATTTCTATACTATATTTAAATATCCTTGAAGGTGTATAGTCATATAAAACGTGAAAATTTATTTATAATATAATACAGTCCAGGAAATAAAACAAAAATGGAATTTTACTCGATTTCGAAATTAAGACAGAGTTAAGCTTAAGTTTAGATTTTCCAGTAATTAGAAAAGCTTTTTGTTAGAGACTCATGGAAAAAATTTAACACAGATTTAATAGAAACACGGGTACTACTGCTTTTTAACATGACACTTTCGTCTTGGAAGCCTTACTGTATTGGAATTTTAACCTTTAGAAATATTATCAAAAAGACTATAAACGACAGGACATGGCTAATTCTGTATATCTACCTATTCCATTTTGTCCTATATGGATGCGACGTGTAGCTAAACCGGCCTATTTTTGACAGTCTCTCCAAAATGTGAGTGTAAGCTGATGATTCACTGTAAGGCAACTCAGTGTATATTAGCCATCTATCGTTCTGCTTTTGCACAGGCTCCTTTATATTGTAATTAGATAGCCAGTAATGGAAGAGTAAGAAAACTACAAGGAAGCACCTGAAATCAAAGCAAAAATCATCAGTGATTTTATCTCTGTAAAAAATAACAGAAGATCAGGTTATGAACTGACATAAAGCATAGTATGACAATTTATACTTCTCTTTGGTGGTGTCATGACTAAGGCTAAAGAGCTTGACTAATTTATTCTTCTTCAGTGTCTCGGGTAATCAAAATTTGACCTTGTTAAACTATTCCTGGTCCAGTGAACTATACTGACTGGATCTTAAATTTAAATTTTATGGTTGTTATGGCACTCGTTTTGAAAGGCATGTACATAAAAAACAAAAAAAGAGAGTGGACTGACATTTTGGGTAGCGGGGAACACAAGCTTGAGAAAGACCTCAATAGGCTAAATATACGGCAAATATATGATACTAAAGCAATATTACCGTATGTTCTGAAGAAGTACATCAACCTCTGGGTTAAATATAATCTTCTTTATATATATATATATATATATATATATATATATATATATATATATATATATATATATATATATATATATATATATATATATATATATATATATATATATGAAATTTAGACGTAAATCTTTAAAATCGCAATACGTCCCTTGGTATTTTTCAATTTTAAGGTAGTAAAAGTGCTCCATAAAAAAGCCAAATTAGAAATGTGTGATTAAAAAAAAATACTTACAATAGTAGCAAATAAAGATTTTCTCTTTATCATTAAGAATACATCTTTTCAAACCTTAGCCTGATCCAAACTTCAAACCCAAAGAAATAAAGTCACATAATAATTTAGAATTCGAATGAAAAAAATGTTTTAATCACTGAAACCCAAAATTAGCAGAAATAAAAAAAATAATAACACCAAACATGAAAATAACACAAGCAGCTATGAATGAAGGTAAGAAAGCCAAAAAGAAAATATATTAAAAACAACATCAAGTCAAATTCAAGACGAACAGAAATTCCAAAGTAAGAGTAGGGCTCTTATTAGCTTACCTGTCATTTGTGCTTTGTTGGAAACAATTTGTGCTTTGAGCCCTGTGTTTTTAATATCAGAAAATGAAGCCAAAAAGCTACCTCCATCGCCCTCTACTCAAACCTTAGAAAACAGAAAAAAAAATTAATGCCTTATAGCTAGAAAATACACATACAAATAGATAATTGATGCGTAGATTTATGAGTGTACTGCTCAGTAGGGGCCTTCCCCAAGCCACTCTTTAAATCTAGACTCTTGACTTTCGAGGAGTGTGAACTGTGAAGACCAGACTTGGTTCTCGATCTCGGAGAAATATTCCACCAACGAGGTGTGTGACTAGTTATTTGAACCAAACGGTAGAGAAGACTACTCCAAAAAGGGTTAAAAATTACCAGAAAATTTTTCTTCCGCGTGAAAAGACCCAGTAAAATTTAGGATTAGAATTTATCTGAATTCTATTACTACAGAATTCACCGGTTTAGTGTTCTTGCGAGATATGTCTATTTGGTTCTAATAGACTATATTGCACTATCCATTTATAAAACCGCAAGATCCTGGAGAAATGAACATGTTCGAAACCAAGCCAAAGTCTGCAAAGAGGGGGGAGGTAGACTAGTCAGTTTTGGCTGCTGTTTAAACACAGACTTGGTGGAAAATTTTCTCTTAAGAAATTTTGATGATTGTTTTTTTTTTGTCTGAAATTAATTATGGTTTTTCACGAATAACCATTGTAGTTGAAGTAGTAAAAGGTAGCCAGTTGAGCATTTTCCTTATAACATTTACCGTAAATTTTTTAAGTTTTCAAATAATTTGCCTCTTGTTTTGTTTTTTATCCCCTTCCCCTATCTATCAGGAACGATCCGCATGTTGGTGAGCTAGCTATGCATTCAGGATTTGCTGAGTCAGCAGTATGCAGGAAGTAAGAAGGGTGTTATTTAGCATCTTCTACACTTAAATTTCCAGGGTTCAGTTTTGTTTCTAATTGAATACAAATCAAGTAATTATCGGTCACTGTAAAGGGCTTGGACTATTATTTTCCACTGGAATGGACCTTTCTTCCGATCTCTTAGGAGGAAGTATTGCCACACGGTCGCGCATTCTTCCCTGAAAACTCACATAGTTCATACATAGAGAGTAATAAGGAAAAACCTTCCGATGTACGCCTAGTGTATGATACCTAATACTTTTTTGTGTGCAGGGCTTGATGGCTTTTTGGAAGCTTTCGTTACTTAAATTATTGCTTGCTTATTTGGATGAGAAGCTCTGTCAATATTCAATTTGTCTAGCTCTGAGTTGCAAGTTTGACTCCTTGTTATTTAAATTACTTCAGACGAGAAAACTGAAGTAGGAATTGAAGTAGGTGAAATCAAGTAGAAAAATCAGGTCGATTCAAATTGGTTTCCTTTATAAGTTACTTGAGCTAATAACTTTTTGCTAATAACTTTTTACTTCAGACGAGAAAACTGAAGTAGGAATTGAAGTAGGTGAAATCAAGTAGAAAAATCAGGTCGATTCAAATTGGTTTCCTTTATAAGTTACTTGAGCTAATAACTTTTTGCTATTCCTGGAATACGGATTGTAACATAGTAACGAAAATATCTTTGAAAGAAATAAACAAAACTATTTTAAAAAAAATGATATAAGACGTTCCATTTGTAACACACAATTTCGATTAAAATTAGTCTTTTAATTTGACTTACCAGAGTGATACAAGGAAGTTTCTTTTGTTTATTCTCCTGATCAAATTTTTTAACAGATGAAAAAGATCACTCATTTTTAATGACTGATCTTTTTATCTTGCAGCAGAATCATTGTAACATTTTCAACAAAATGAATAATAGTGTTGATCTTCGAGTCAATGCCTAAATACAATAAAAAGTTTAGCCTTCAGCTACTATTGACGCTTTATTGAGAACTGCATTTAAAAAAAGACCTAATTGTGTAACATAGCCATACAAATAAATAATAAAAGTACCTTAAGTAGGTATTTTGAAATTGGTGTAACACAAGTATTTTTAATTTGCTTGACATGATGAATATCAGAACAGTCCTCAAGTCCTTTGCCTCTCTATCCAATTCAAACATATAAACATACTTTAACACTGTCAAGTCACCGATAAGAAATCCGCGGTTTCTGATTGTGTATCTGAGGCTAATATAGAAAAAATTTAATTGAATCTCCCAAAGTGTGAACATGTCACACACTGATGAATTTCAACCCATACAAGGATTCTTGATTTGCATGATTAAGGGCATATTACAAACACCTTGGGTCCAAGTTCTCTCAAACAGCCCTTCTTCTCCCCATCCTCACCATCAAAAAGCACTAATAATAGTAATAACGAATTTTCAAGGTTCTATCATAGGCAGCGCAAAAGTGCTGCTTATGTAAAGAACGATGGGGGCGCAATGTAATTTTTTTTTTTTTTAGACGTGCACTTCGTATCGAAGGAGTTGTCGTAGAAACTTCAAAAAGGGCTCATTTAATTTGAAATTCAAAGGGCTAGTGCCTTTTTTAATAGTCAAATTGATTGGAGGGCAACTAATGCCCCTCCCACGCCCGCCATTTCCCTCAACATATTCAATCAAAATTTTGAGATAGCCATTTTGCTGAGCGTAGTTTAAAGATCTGGGAATTATTTTTTGGGGGATGATATCCCCCCTAGAGCCCTCAGGGCAAGGATTGTAACTTATGGCCTGGGGCCATATAAGCTTTTTATATTAAAGGGGTGATCGTATAAACTTTGAAAGGGGTCCATTGGATTGCTAATCAGAAGTTTTAGTGCCTTTTTGAGGGCTAAAGTGATGGGAGGGTAGATATCCCCCCTTGTATTTTACCGAGATGTATCTGATAGAAGTTTGAAATGACCATTTGTTATTGTTTAAACTTCGAAAATGGCTAATTTGATTTGAAACTGAAAGGGTTAGTCTCCTTTTTAATATTCAAAAGTTATTGAAGGGCAATTAGCACCCCTCCCACGCCCACCATTTCCCAAGCACATTCAATCAAAATTTTGAGATAACCATTTTGTTCCACCTATTTCAAAAACCTGGAAATTTTGTCTTTGAGGATGACAACCCCCTTGAGCCCGCAGGGCAAGTGTTGTAAGTTACGGCCTGGGGGCATATAAGGTTTATACTGAAAGGGTGACCGTATAAACTTCAGAAGGGGTTCATTGGATTGCTAATAAGAAGCTTTATAGCCCTTTCAGAGATTCAGAGTGACCAGAGGGTGGATGCCTTCCCCCAAACCTTGTATTTTCACGAAATGTATCTGATAGAAATTTTGAGATGACCATTTGTTGTCGTAGAAGCTTCAAAAAGGCCTTATTCGATTGGAAATTCTAAGGGCTAGATGACTTTTTCATGGTCGAAAGTGATTGAAGGGCAACTTCAATTAACATTAACATTTAAATAAAAAAAAAATAACATTAGTACAGCTGATAACCCCTATGCCTTCAAAAGAACGGACCATAATTTGTATTTTACTGAAAGAAAAAAGAACGAATGACCGTGAATTGTCAGTTTAATTGATATATATTGATATTTATTCCTTAAAGTTTTGATAATTTTTTATTTATGAAAGTAAAAATAAGTGAAACCATTTAAAATGTTTTTTGTTTTCAGTAAAGTACAAATTATGCTCTGGTCTTGAGAAGGCATGGAAGTTACCAGCCGTACTAATGTTAATTTTTGCTCGTTTTTAATTTAATCGGCTATTTATTGTAATTTCTGTTCGTTTTGAGTTTCATTTATTTATTGATGGTTATTTGTGGTAATTTTACGCTTGGGAGATTATTTGATTTTGTTTCTGCTCATTTTTGGATTAATGGATCTCTTTACTTTTCTATGAAAACCTTGTTTTGTGGGAAAAGTTTTTTAAATTAATTTCTGTTCGTTTTTTTTATTAACTTAGTGTTTTTGACGGAAAAAGATAATATTCTATATCTTTTCAGTTTTTTCATATAAGAATCCACAGTTTGGTTCGCTATTTGTAGGTTGAAGAAACTTTTTCAACAATTTTCAATCCTGACACAAACAGTATCTTTTAATTCAATTTTATAACTTTTGAAGTTGAACTGCACAATAGCAACGGTGGCAGTATTAGTAATATAGGTAGTAATAATAGCAACAGTAGTAGTAGTATGAGTAAAAGTAGTAGTATTAGGTTGGAAATATTTTATCTTGGTTAGTTCAACATCCCTCACAACAAACCTTGTTAGTTTCTAACCTCACACACCAAACTGTTCCTAAGATACTTTTGTTATACTCATTTGACAACCTGCACACAGACAACGTTTTATGATTCAGTTCTCCACTCCCCCCCCCAAAAAAAAATCATTGAAAATTTCAACTTTGTACCATTAGAAATAGTTGTATTAGTAGTTAAAGTAGTAGTATTGATATTGCTAGTAATAGCATTAACATATTATCTTTTGATCAGCGGAATGTTCTTCTCATCAAGTCCTAGAGGTTTCTTCTTAATACAATTAGCCGTTGCTATGACGTCGCTGATATGTCCTTTTGATATCCTGTCTGTTATCATATTTTCCTCTCATTGCTGTTTGACTTACAAGTAGTATCAATAGAAGTACTAGTAGTAGTAAATGCAGCAGTAACGGTAGTTGTTGAGATGATATTCCTCTTTAAGTATTCTCGGAAAGTTCCAACTTAATACCCAAATCAATTTTTGAGATATACTATTTTGACGATTTGCATGCACATAGCGTCTTTTGATTTAGTTTGAATTCCCTCTCAATACTGTAAATAGATTGGTCTGGTAGTAGTAATAGTGGTAGTTGTAGTAGTATTGGTAGCATGCAAATATTGCCTTTTTATCATCTCCTTTATCATTTCTTGAATTTTCCGAATTAATGTACTCAGTTATTCCAGTGTTACACCCTTTTGACCATCCTTGTACACATAACGCGTTTTGATTTAGTTCAAAACATTCTCTGGAAGGCTCACCTTAATGGTCATCATCTTCTTGGAAAGCAAAGTTCAAACATGTATACATTTCTCAATACCATATACAGCGCGTAAACAATGAACGAATTGCATAACTTACAGCCTTTTTCCTGAGGGCTTCGGGCTGGTTAACATCCCCAAAGACATAATTACTGGACCTTTGAAAAAGACGGAACAAAATAGATCTCTTGAAATTTCGATTGGATATATTTTGAGAATAATA
This sequence comes from Artemia franciscana, assembly GCF_032884065.1. Taxonomy (NCBI): domain Eukaryota; kingdom Metazoa; phylum Arthropoda; class Branchiopoda; order Anostraca; family Artemiidae; genus Artemia; species Artemia franciscana. The sequence goes on from NC_088878.1 coordinate 19,203,322, forward strand.
GGTTTGGGTGGGGCTGATTGCCCTCCATTCATTTTTTACTATTAAAAAGGGCACTAGAACCTTGGACTTCAAATCAAATGAGCTCCATCCGATCCAAAGCTTATATGACTATTCGTTCCCAAAAAACCTTATACACCCCAGGGCATAGCTTACAACCCTTGCCTATGGACTCTGAGCGATTGTGTCCACCCTAAAAGACAATTCTCAATCAAAACCACCTCTTCCGACAGACATACATTGAGGTAATAACCCTTCTTTTATTTGATTCGAGATACTTATTCATTATAAACCTTTAAAGTATGACTTTGGCAACGTTACTACACTGGTATTGTCTATTTTCATCTACAATAAAAAATGTCAGATCAAGTAGGCGAATAATAATAAACTTATAATGAAGTTTATTTATGCGATAGAATATTTCCAAATTTCAGAGAATAAATAAGTTGATCTCGTTAACCTTTGCACACAACTTACGTGTCAACTATATGATCGTTCACCGTTTCGTACTTGACAGTATAGACTGCACCTTAGGGTACTTATTATCGTTAGTTACTTTTTTATTACCTCTGTAACAATTTGGAGGATTTATTATAGTAATTTCAGTTAACAGCGAAATATGTGAATTTTTATTATATATAAAAAGCTTTTAGTCCGATTTCCTGACAACCGAGGACAATACATCAGTTGTTGAATCTAACCAAAAAAAAACAACTTTGTAATGCACCTCAGTATCTCTGTCTCGCAAGATCGCATCAAGTGAAAATCTTAGAGCGAGTGTGTGTAGCCCTCCCCTCCACTTTCATGTTTTAATGTTTTCTAAGCAAGAGCTCTAAGAGTAAAAGAATTTTCTTTTAATTGCGTCGACACGAAAATTCACAATTTGAAACATTTTTTAACCTTAGAATATGTTCCTCATTATCTTACATTGCAAGTGTTTCAAGTAAAGAAAATAAGTGTTTATTATTTTGACCATGAGGGATGGAACGGAGACTCAAAAGAGTGTTTATGCATTCCGCTTTTATATCGAAACAAATTGTAGAAAAAGCCAAGACAGATAGTCCGATTGAGTGAGAGGCAAATCTGGCTTAAGCTTTTATTAGAATTGTTTAAAAATGGTGTCGATTCCTTTGTTAACAGATGAGCCTACATATTATCCGTCCTGCATCATTCTCAGGGCAGAACTATGGTAGATAGTCATAGAGCTAAGATAGTCATAGAACCTATAGTATACCAAGTGTTTGGTTAAATGGCACGGGTAAACGGCGGGAAACGCACGGGTAAACCGAAGGCCAAACTGCACCTGAATCTGGTTAGAAATGGAAAAGAGAACAAGAATATTGAACTAAATGATAAAGACACTGAAAGAACTAAACAAGATTATCTAAAAACTACCCAAACGATACAACATTGTAGAAAAACTAAAAAAATAAAACAGATAGATGACCAGATAAATGAGAAAATAGATAAAAAGAAAAAATACTTTTTCCCATTTTTTGACAGGAATATTTATATTCATTCAAAATATTGTTGCTTCATATTTATAAAAATTAATTGTTTGCCGCAAAGCATAATACGTTCTTCAGCAAATTTAGCAACAGTTGATGGTGCAAAAACATTAGACTGGGAAAAGGGCTAATCCAAGCTAATCTGCAAATAACACTGTTCTTGTCTATGTTCAGTTTTCGATATTTGAGTGCAAGATTCTTACATCATATCATGAATATGGGTCCATTAGTAAAAATTCTCTTTTTTGGTATCCATGAATTGAAGATATTTTCAAAATCTCTGAATATACGGAAGGAGTCTGGGGTTTCTTTCTCTGTTTTTTTTTTCCTTTTTATTTGTCGTGTGCAAAGGTTAGAACTGAAAATATAAATCACATTGAGGTCAAATTAGTTTGAAATCACTGTTTGAAGGTGCGTTTTCCTTGGATCATGATAGCATTCAGATTTCTCAGCAAGCGAAAATTTTCTTGATCTTGAAGATTTTGCTTGACTTTCCGGTAGAAAAATTTCTTGCCAGGGGACCCTGAGTGGTTTTGCATTGAAAATGGTGCAGTTGTATCTATTACCGGTCGAACTTCAGCTACCTGTGTGAATAATAGTAAGGTTTAAATTACATTTCATGCTAATTTTGTATAATACAAGACTTTGAAAATGTTAATACTTAACAAAGATAAAGAAATCTCTGAATCATTCATTCTTTTACATTTATTTTTGATAAAGAGAGTCACATTGATCGCTTTTTTGACAAATATGTTGTCCAAACTTAAGGAATATCTGGCAGTTATTTCTTTTTATAACTGAGCTTGAAAACAAAAAAAGTAATAGATTCATTTGACAGGGAATGCTCGCTAGAATTTCTGTAATTTTTTTTTTTAATACATACTTACTTACGCTTGTGCTTGTAGTAGGACTCAAGTATCTCAGCTCTCCCTGGCGTCCAGTAGCTTCGTCATTGTGGTAAAGCAAGAGTCTCCGTAGTTTCTGTGTGGTTCTACCGATTCGAGCAAGGACTTATCCCGTCTTCGTCCATACATCTTGAAGCCACCGATTGGGTCAAGGTCTGCTCTGATGCAGGCAAGCCACGTTTTCTTCCGTCTTTCATGTTGCTTTCCATCCCAGAAGAGGCGTACATCTGAGGGCATTATTGACGAGAGTGTACTGTGATAAATAGTAGTGCGCGAGGCCCTGAAAAAGCATCTGAGTGCATGGTTGAACTATCGGAATCTCCTTTGCTTGATTATAAGGACCAAACCATAACGTTGATTGCAAATTTTGCGGAGTTCATCATTGCTGACTCGATCACATAGTTTAATGGCATTGATTCTCCTTAGGCATGTACGGTCGAATGAGTTGAGGGCTCGTATGTCGGATGCTTTTTCAGCCTGTATCTCACAGAGGTATAGTACATCAGACCAAACGAGGGCATGACATATGTTTATTCTTGTCTTCAAAGTGACTTCATTCTGTTTAGAGTTGGGTGAAGGTTTAGCTTGATAGATTTTGTGTAAATATAAGCATTTGAGTCCCCTCCAAAGTTCATACGATCGTTTCTTCCATAAAAACCTATACGCCCCGAGGCATAAGTTACATCCCTTCCCTAAGGCTGTTAAAGGGGGGGGAGACATTTTGACCCAAAAATTTTAGTAACTAATCGTTGGACTATTTCAAACAAACTGGCTATATCGAAATTTGATCGGATACATTTGCAGAAAAGAGGCTGTATGGGGGGATTGGGTATATGCCCTCCAATCCCCTTTGACTCTTAAAAAGGTAGCTAGAACTTTCAATTTCCAATCATATGGGCCCCCTATGATGTTTATACTGACCACCTCTTATATAAAAACCTTATCTTCCCCCGGGGCATAACTTAAAACACTTGCTTCCAAGCTCTTGGGGATTGGGTGGACCTCAGGGTTTTATTATTTGATGTCTGAACTATTTTCAACAAAATACCTATCTCGAAAGTGTATCGGATGGGTTCAGAGGGAAAAAGGGCGTGGGAGGCTAGTTGCCCTCCGATCTCTTTTGACTCTTAAAAGGTGAACTAGAACTTACAATTTTCAATCAAATGAACCCTCTCTGAAATTTATACGAGCACCTCTCCCATAACAACCAAATAAGCCTTAAAAGCATAGCTTATAAAGCCTGCCCCCCCCCGCCCCGCGGGGTCGTGTTGACCCCAGAGATTTTGTTAACTGATCTTTGCACTATTATTAACAAAATGGCTATCTCAAAATCCTTATCGGGTACATTAGGGGGGAAAGCGCAAGGAGGGGGAGAGGTTTTTGCCCCCCGATCACTTTGAATCTTAAAAAGAGCACTAGAATTTCTAGTTTCCAATCGAATGAGGCTCCTCCAAAGTTTATAGGACCACCCCTTTCATATTAAGTGACTTGGCAAAAAATAGGTATAGACAGCACAATAGCGCTGCCTAAGTATAGAACGTGTTGGCACCATGTATTATCTATTTATTTTTAGACCAGGGCACTTCGTGTAGAATGAGTCGTCGTAGAAACTGCGAAACGACCTCATTGGATTAGAAATTGAAAGGGCTAGTGCCCATTTTACCAATCAAAAATGATTGGAGGGAAAAAAACCACCTACACGCCCATCATTTCTCCAAACACATCCAGTCAAAAGTTTGAGATAGTCGTTTTCTTTGAGCGTTGTTGAAAAATCCGGAAATTATGCCTATGAGGATAACCACCCCAACATCTCCAATAGCCCACAGGGCAAAGTTTGTAAGTTATACCGTAGGGGCATACGAGGTTTTCATAGAAAGGGTGGTCGTATAAGCTTCGGTGGAGGCTCATTGGATTGTCAATCATAAGTTGTAGTGCACAGCTTAATAGTAACAGTGATCAGAAGAAAGTACCCCCCCACACACACACACACAAACTTCGTTCTCCCGAAATGCATCCAATTGACATTTTAAGTTAGCAATTTTATTCAAAATAGTCCAAAGATCATATAACAAGGCTTTTGTGGTTGAAACAAACCCCAGAGCCTGGAGGTGAGGATTGTAAATTATGCCCCCGGCAGCATTTAAGGTTTTATGGAAGGGATGGTTGTATAAACTTAAGATGAATTTCCTTTGGATAAAAATTCTACTTCCCTTTTAAGAGTCAAAAGTGATGGAGGGTAACTAGTCCTCCAGCCCGACTACCACTCTGTTCACCAAACGCATCTGATTGAAATTTTGAGGTAGCCATTTTGTCCAAAATAGTCCAAAGAACATATAACAATGCTTTTCGGGTTGACACAACCCCCAAAGCCCTAAAGCAAGGGTTTTAAGTTATACCCTGGGGCATATAAGGTTTTATAAAATGGCTGGTCGTATCAAATTCAGATGGGGCTCATTTGCTTTGAAATTGGAATTTATAGTGCTCTTTTTAAGAGTCAAAAGTGATTTGAGATCAAGCAGCCCCCCCTCCACGCCTATCCTTTCCACAAGCACATCCAATTCTTAAAATGGCTATGGCAACAAGAATTCGAGCTGAGATTTGTTACCACAATATTTTCAAGAAGCTTTGAGGCCCGACCAAAAATGCGTATGGTTTTCATGTGCATTCCACTTCGGAAGCTAAGATACTAGCTAATGAAACAAATGGAAATATGCATACAAACATTGGAGGCAAACCCATGATAGTCAAGAAAAATCACCCTCAAAATCGGCTCGTTCAGCATGCCATTGCTCTGAGAAATGTTAAACCACGAAGGATTATGACAGTAGTATTACACCTCAGCCTACGGGAAATTGTTGAAGAAATTCATGATTTATACAGCAAGAGAGCCCCATATGGAATCGAAGCCCCCGCAACCCCTTCAACACCGTATACACGGACGTTATATCTTGCAAAAATCAGCCATTCTCGAAAAAATCCCGACACTCGTCGAAGCTCACACTTACTCTCAAACTCGTGTTTATATTCAAGCCCAAATCAAACAGTTCGTGGTAACGAACTGTACTTAAGGAGCGACCCGGCTCAATAGTAACCAAAACTCTAAAAAATGGAATTTTGATACCAATAGCTACATCAAAAGAATCACATTTTAATGCTGGTTTTAAATATATAAGTTTCATCAAGTTTAGTCTTACCCATCAAAAGTTACGAGCCTGAGAAAATTTGCGTTATTTTAGAAAATAGGGAGAAACGCCCCCTAAAAGTCATAAAATCTTAACGAAAATCACACCATCAGATTCAGCGTATCAGAGAACCCTACTGTAGAAGTTTTGAGCTCCTATCTACAAAAATGTGGAATTTTGCATTTTTTGCCAGAAGGCAGATCACGGATGCGTGTTTATTTGTTTTTTTGTTTTGTTTTTTTTTTCCCCAGGGGTGATCGTATCGACCCAGTTGTCCTAGAATGCTGCAAGAGGGCTCATTCTAACGGAAATGAAAAGTTCTAGTGCCCTTTTTAAGTAACCAAAAACATTGGAGGGCACCTAGGCCCCCTCCCACGCTAATTATTTTCCCAAAGTCAACGGATCAAAATTCTGAGATAGCCATTTTATTCAGCGTAGTCAAAAAACCTTATAACTATGTCTTTGGGGACGACTTACTCCCCCACAGTCCCCGTGGGAGGGGCAACAAGTTACAAACTTTGACCTGTGCTTATATATAGTAATGGTTATTGTGAAGTATACAGGCGTTTTCAGGAGGATTTTTTTGGTTTGGGGGAGGGGTTGAGAAGAGGGGGATATGCTGGGGGAACATTCCTTCGAGAATTTGTAATGGGAGAAGAAAATTTCCATGAAGGGAGAGCAGGATTTACTAGCATTATTTAAAAAAAAACAATTAAAAAATAAAAGTGAAAAAGTTTTTTCAGCTGGAAGTAAGGAACAGCAATAAAACTTAAAACAAACAGAAATTATTACCCATATGAGGGGCTCACCTCCTTCTAATACCTCGCTCTTTACGCTAAAGCATTTTCGGTAATTTCAACTACTTATTCTACGGCTTTTGTGATTCAGGGGGTCATTCTTAATGAATTGGGATAAAATTTAAGCTTTAGTGTAAAGAGCGAGGTACTGACGATGGGGCGAATCCCCTCTATGTAATAAAAACATGAGAATACAAAAGTTCTTTACGTAAGCTAATTTATAAGTTACGTAAATCTTTTAGCAATAAAAAGATTCGTAAAAAATTAAAAGTTCTAGTTGCCTTTATAATTAACCAAAAAATCGGGGGGCAACTAGGCTTCGTCCCCCGCTCTTTTTTTCTCAAAATCATTCGATCAAAGTTATGAGAAAGCCATTGAGCCAAAAAAAAAAAATATGCAAATTTTGTTTTGATTATTCCTCTGCGGAGAGCCAAAATCAAAACATGCATTGATTCAAAAACGTTCAGAAATTAAATAAAAAAAACAAGTTTTTTCAACTGAAAGTAAGGAGTGACATCAAAACTTAAAACGCACAGAAATTACTTCGTATATGAAAGAGGCTGCTTCCTCATCAACGCCCCGCTCTTTACGCTAAAGTTTGACTCTTTCTCTCAATTCTTCTTTCTAAAACAGTAAAAAACTTTAGCGTAAAGAGCGGGGCGTTGATGAGGAAGCAGCCTCTTTCATATACGAAGTAATTTCTGTGCGTTTTAAGTTTTGATGTCACTCCTTACTTTCAGTTGAAAAAACTTGTTTTTTTTATTTAATACATTTAAACTCAAACAGCATCACACCGATTCATACAGTGACAACTTGAGGACGATTTACCTTACTGTACAACAATGAGTTGGGTATGAACATTAATGAATATAAAAAAAAAAATTGAGCAAATTTGAGTACCAAGGAATTTTTTTTTATTATCCTGATTTGAGGAAGGTACAAAATGCCTATCTAGTGGGGAGGGGAAGAGATGCAGATCTTAGGGTCCCGTCTTAGAACTTCCATATATAAAGATTACCAATAATAGCAAACTTGCATTGATGCATTATTTCATGGTGTGATCTTCTAGTAACAGTATTTAAGCACCAAGGACATCAAAATTTGTCATTTCCGTCCTCTGGACCATCATCCATGCATGCAGGCCCATGCATGCCCGAAAACAATTAATTTTCTATTTGATTGTTTCAAAATTATGATGTTTTTGGGGTAGTACCACATTTACACAAACATTACCATGTTGAACCATGTAAATAAATAAGCAAGATTAATTAATTAAGATTGACAAAATTTTCGCCCGTAAACTTTGCGACATCAACAATCTGATGATTCTCAAAGACAACTACCCATCCAAATGAAAGCTATACCTTCTTAAGTGGTTTGGTACCACAAATTTCTAACTTATTTATTGATAATTTTCCACCCACATTTTTTTTTTTATTATTTGGCACCACTACTAGCAATAACTACACAACTGCATATACTGGTCTTTTCCATTGAAAATTGAATTACCTATTTTTCCTAATTCCTTAACGATATATATATGACTACGTAAATTTCTACTTATGTGATTCAAATAGTTATATTGAATTTTCACTTTTCTTGGTACTCTAAAAGGATCAGGTCTATTTTTTTCACGTGCCGTTGCAAATGAAAAACTTTCCACGCAAGATTTTCCATAACAGTAAAACAAAGACTTAGTAAAGGAACACTTAGTAAAGAGCGAACTATAGAAAAGCAATTTATTTGCTTTGCATTAGACATAATGTAAAATAAAGTTGTTTTGGGAAATAAATTCAGCAAATAAACGGTTAAGCTAACTTCGACGGGACGCCAAATGAAGTTATATAACTGTCCCCAATTTGTCAAGTACAATACAAAATACCCAAGAAACATAAGAACTTGCAAACTAAACAACTTAATCTTCATTTCTCACGAGACTCAAACAGTAGGAAGTTCAGAAGGGTATACTTATCTTTTAAAACGTTTAGTGAAGCTCTCATTTAGCACAAAAGGAGGGCGTGTCTTAGAATAGGGGAGCCTTAGAAGCGGTTTTTGTTATATCTGAGAAGGCTTTTGACAAAGTCAAAACCAAACGAAGAGAAGTCAAGAAAGAAGAATTGAGGAAGCGATTTTAATGATAATACTCTTCATCAGCAGGGGTCTATACAAACCAACAGTGAATGGGAAGCTAAGCTGTTGCTTTGTGCTGAAGCTGGGAGAAAGTCCTGAAAGACAAACTACATTCAAAAGAAAAGTCGTTTAACTGACTAGGTATGAATATATCATTAAAAATCCCTTAATAAACTTCACAATAAGAAATTGACCATAGAAGTAATATTTTTAGGAATTTTACGATAGCACTAGAGCAATATAAGGATCCTCCAAAAGTTGCTCGAGATATTTCTTTTTGATGAGCCAAAAATTGTAAATTTTCAACAAACTTTCTTAATCAAAAATAAATTCCGCCACAAGCAATACTTAAAGCAAAATATCACCCAAATACAACATCACTGCATAACCAGGCATCAAAACAATATCTGAGATTTTCACTGACTATTCAATGAATTTTTTCAAATTCTTAATAATTGCTTTACTGATGCGTTATGAATTTGGTAACAATAATACGTCTATTCATCAGGCGATATTTAAAATTAGAATATAATTTTCTTGTCAGTATCGAAATTCATTTTCACCTTTATCCAATTGGCTGGAACTTTCAAAGGTAGAAACACTAAAATACGGTGTAACTTTAATTACGCTACGGTGTACTAATTTTAATACGGTGTAACTTTAATACGGTTGTTTTAAACATGGTGTTTCTTTTTCACGGTGTTTTTTCCCTTTTTTCATGAAAACACATGAAAACAATCTGTATTTTCTTACAAAATGGGAAAGAGATTGGCCAACGTTAGCTTATTGATGTCCTGACCATTAGAAATTTAAAATACAGAGGTTAGATTCAAGTTACTAAGGTTCAAATATGGATCGATTCAAGCTACAAAGGCAGTTTATTACATAATCCGAATTTCACAACTGACCATATTCCCGTGGGGTAGTCAGCATCTTCTCTAGGAGGGACAGCTGATTCTGTGGTGGAAGGGGGGAGCTGAAGTTAAATCGACAGTTCACAAAACCTCACATCGCTAGCAAGTTCTATCTTATCTTCTGAAATCTTTATTCTTCAATAATCACCAAAAATCATAAATTATCAATTAGCCTCAGCATTAGTCTTATTACTATACTCCTATTATCTTCTTCCAATCTATATATATAAAAATAAGTTGTCTGTGTGCGTGTGTGTCGAGTGACGTCATGTTTGTGTGTCGACTGACGTCATGTTTGTCGACTGACGTCATTATAAGGATTGAGCTGTATGCGTCTTGAAGTTGTTTGTCGACTGACGTCATGTTTGTCAACTGATGAAATTACACACTGGGACACAAATGACGACCGGGACACAGGGAATATAAATGACGACCGGGAACCTCAAAGAGAAATTAAAGACTGGGACACCCGGACACAAATCACGACCGGGACACAGGGAATATAAATGACGACCGGGACACAGGAACACAACTACAACGGGGACGCCGGGGGCACAGGCGGGATATATAAATGACGACCGGGACACAGGGATTGTTCGAATAGAAATTACAGACCGGGACACCGGGACACAAATGACGACCGGGACACAGGGAATATAAATGACGACCGGGACACTCAAAGAGAAATTACAAACTGGGACACCGGGACACAAATGACGACCGGGACACAGGGAATATCAATGACAACCGGGACACAGGGACACATCATTAGAATAATGAGGTATAGATCTGAATACGGATTGTTTTTCCCATGGACAATTATATGTTGCATGTTCAAGAGTCAGTAAACCTGACAATCTATTTATATGACACAAGGACACAACTACAATGGCGCGTAACTAATATGGCGCGTAACGACTTACGCGCGCGGGGGGCTTAGGGGGGGGGGGGGTGCGAAGCGCCCCACCAACTAGGTGTTGGGGTGGCGCGAAGCGCCACCCCAACAGCTAGTACTATAATATAATAAGCCAACTATCCTACTTCCAATTTCCAGAAGACATAAACACCATAAAAGCGATTTGAGGCAAGTCACATTACGGTTAGATAACAACTTCTTGTTCTAAGAATTCAATTCAAAAGTCTAAAGTTGAACGATAATAAATATCAAAAGTGATGTATCTATATGATGGACCAATAATCAATATTGAATATCGAAACGTAAATATCGATATCGGAAACAATATTTGGAAATTTCTGTTTATTCCCAGCATTTTTCATCCACCTACCAGTGAACATTCAACAGAAAAATCCCAACATAAGAATAGTTCTTGTTAATATCTAGTGTAAATTTGAAGTCCATATTCTTATTGAACAATCCTAAACAGGTCAATTTTCATTTATAGCATCACTTTTCATCACCATCATCACTTGTTTTGTTGACACACTTTTATTTTAATTCAGTTAATAAGTATTCAAATAAAGTATTCATAAAGTATTGCTGATAAAGTATTCTTATCAGTTAATAAGTATTCAAATAAAAATTTTAGGCAAACAATACAAGTTTTTTTTTTTAACAAAAACCAATTGTCTTATCATTATTTGCAGTAAAGTATAGCGCTTGATTATAAAAAATTATCAGTTATTGATGATGATGAAAAGCATCTTGGAATAATCCAAAGAAATCCACAAGTGGCCCTCATCTCTTCTAGGATAAATTACAGAAGTTTCACAATGGCATTCTGTAACGTAACCTATTTAACGTATTAACGTAACCTACTTAACGTAAAAAACCGATTCAAAATGGTCTATGATGAGTCCGCTAAGGATAACCCACCAATCAGGAACAAATATAAATTCTTATTGATCTTGAGTAAATCAGTATGTCAAGTCTACTTGGCCAATTTGAAACAGCTGCTACACATGAAAGAATCTTGTACATCCAACTATTTGATGATTTGTTTACGAATACTGTCTAAAAAGTTGAACATGTCCACAAAGAGAAGGTTCGAAACTACCAATCTCGTAATGATATCAGAACACAAGCTAACTTGCGCAATTTTTGGGGTTAATGCTGGTTTTATAAGGATCGATAAAAAGGGCTGTATTATAGAAAGTTCTGAATGTTGACGATCTTACTGTATTGCACAGGTAAATATTGCCAACCAAATTAATCTTGGGATCAAGAATTATTGTTATGTCTGTCTATGAAACAATTGATGAAAAATCAGATTGTAAAGTGGGATTTGTAAATTAAGTAAAAGCCTGCTCAATTTGAGTCTAAAATTTCAGTTTATTTGACTCTGAATAGTCAAAATTATTCTTTATTATAGTATTTATACCATTTACAGACTCAGTTTCCTGGGTTTGTTGTAATCTTTACGTAATAATTCATTAAACACATGTTTAATACTTTAATAGACAATTATAAATAAATAGAAAAAAAAGAATTTATTATTCAAAATATTTGTTTATTAAAATTTAACACATATTGAAAATAAGTTTCATATGAATAAATGCCATCACTGTTTCACCTATACATTAAATAAATAAAAAACAAGTTTTTTATTAACTGAAAGTAAGGAGCGACATTAAAACTTAAAACGAACAGAAATTATTTCGTATATGAAAGGGGCTATCCCCTCCTTAACGCCCCACTCTTTACGCTAAAGTTTGACTCTTTGTCACAGTTCTACTTTTTAAAACAATAAAAACTTCAGCGTAAAGAGTGGGGTGGTGAGGAAGGGACAGCCCCTTTCATATACGAAATAATTTCTGTTCGTTTTAAGTTTTAATGTCGCTCCTTACTTTCAGTTAATTTTTTTTTTTTATTTAACTTCTGGACGTTTTTGAATTAATGCAGATTTTGATTTTGGCTCATCGTACATGAATAATCAATACGAAATTTACATATTGATTTTGCTTTTTTTTGGCTAAATGGCTTTCTCAAAGTTTTGATCGGACGATTTTGAGAAAAAGGCACGGGGGAGGGGGGATAGTTGCCCTCCAATTTTTTGGTTACTTAAAAAGGCCACTAGAACTTAATTTTATTTACGGATATTTTTATTAGTGATAAATATACGCAACTTATTAATTAACTTACGTAATGAATTTCGATATCCGTATGTTTTCGTTACGTATATGAGAGGTTTCGACCCCTCGTCAATATCTCGCTCTTTACCCTAGAGTTTGAATTTCGCTCCAATTCTTTAAGAATGACCCCTGAATCACAAAGGCCGTTTAAGTAGAATAAATAATTCTATCGAAATTACTAAAAATACTTTAGTGAAAAGAGTGAGGTATTAAGGAGGGGACGAACTCCGTCATATGCGTAATAATTTCTGTTCGTCTTAATTTTTAACGTTGCTCCTTACTTTCACTTGAAAAACTTGTTTTTTATTTGATTCCTTATTGGCTTTTCAAATAATACTGGAAAATCCAGCGCCCCCTTCATGGAAATTCTCTTCCTCCATGATAAATTCCTACAAGGTAACCCCTTGTAACAAGGTAATCCTCCCATGTAACCCCCGAACCCCAGTACCAGAAAAATGTCCCGCTTGAAAACGTCTGTATACTTCCCAATAACCAACACTATATGTAAACGATGGGTAAAGTTCATAACTTGCAACCCTTCCCCCAGGCACTGTAGAGGGTTAGGTTGTCCTCAAAGAGATAGTTATTAGATTTTTCGACTAAGCTGAACAGAATTGATATCTCAAAATTTCGATCCGATGACTTTCGAGAGAAATGAGCATGTGAGGGGATGTAGTTTCCCTTCAAATTTTTTGGTCAATTAAAAAGAGCACTAGAAATTCTAATTTCCGTTAGAACGAGCCCTCTTGCGCTATTCTAGGGCCACAGGTTTAATACGCTCACTCATGGGGAAAAGAAGAAAAGAAAAAAATAAACATGCATCCGTAATGTTTCTTCTGGCGAAAAAAAACAAAATTCCACATTTTTGCAGATAGGAGCTTGAAACCTCTACAATAGGGTTCTCATATACGCTGAATCTGATGGCGTGATTTTCATTAAGACTCTGTCACTTTCAGAGGGTTTTTATTCATTTTTTTAAAAATAAGGCAAATTTTCTCAGGCTCGTAATTTTTGATGGGTAAGACTAGACTTGATGAGACTTGTATATTTAAATCAAGATTAAAATCCAATTCTTTCGATGTATCTATTGGTATCAAAATTCCGTTTTTTAGAGTTTCGGTTACTATTGAGCCTCTTTACTATAGTTTGTTACCACGAACTATTTGATTACAATAAATTCTTTGATTTCAAAAATGCGATTTTTACCAATGATATGTTTTAGAAATCAGAACACTAAGTCAAACAACTGGAACTAAGTAAAAACAAGTTACAAGAATTGTTAACAGACTGACAGAATACTTACAAGCAAACAAAATAAAACGTGGGTCAAATAAAAGTTTAAAAAATTAGAAATACATAATCTACCTTTCTTCTATGATACTGCAAATGTTGACGAAAAGCAACACTGTCTAACATCCTTAAAGACTACAGAAGACTACAAAACTAAAAATGTATTTATAATTTCTGATTTCCATAGCAACATCGATGTAACAAGACTTGTTGGCTACACGAACAAAAATGAGGTATGAGACATCATTAGTTATCTTCCTCTTTGTCGAAAAAATGTCACTACGATATACAGGAATGTGTAATAAAAGCATTTAGTTTAGGCAAACAAATCATAAGCAAATTTATAGCAAATTATCATAAGCTTAACAATCATAAGCGAATTAATCAAAACATGAAAAAAGGTATATTAAATAACGTCAAACAAAAAACAACAGCACAATTTTTCCAAAAAAAGTAAAGAACAAATTTAAATGAGCATAAACGTCTAGAATATACAAATATTAAAACGAAAGAGAATTACTATGAATGTAAAAATGAAACCTAAAACAAACAGAAAAACACGAAAGAATAAAAGCTAAATTAAAAACAACGTAAACTACCACAAATAAGTGTGGTGCTGCCACAATTTTTAGCCTCCCTAAAAGATTATCTCATTTGATCTCTAGTGAATACTAAATGAATTACTTAAATTAAAAGATTTGTTTGTCAAATTAGTTTTTCAAAATATTCAAAAGGAATATATGCGAAAAGAAGAAAGCAGCGAGAAAATAGATCTTCTTATAATAGTAAAACTACATTAATTTTCCCAAAAGCTTTTCATCGATAAAAGTTTCTTATAAAAACTGGATTGGTATTTCTATTTATATATATATTACTATATATATTTCTATTTATATTACTTCACATAAAGATGAAAAAACGTTCCATTTATTTTGTTTTCAAGAAAGCTCAACTGAAACTCTAACCTTTTAGGAACTTGGGAAAGATGGCAAGACACCTTTTGTGGTAATTTGGTTTAAATTTGAATTAATTGTTTATTGTAATTTTTATGCATTTTAGGTACCATTTCTTCATTTATAGTAATTTCTATTCGTTTCAAGCTTGGTATCTTATACAATCTAATTTATACCCGTTTTATGTTTTTAATTTACCGTTTAAATTGTGCACATAAACAGTCTTTTTTATATATTTAATAGACTTTCATTTTTCAACGACATTGTTTGCATATACTAATAGCAGTAATTTCGGTTAATAAGTTTTACCAATAATAGTAGTTGAAGCGAAATGGTATTGGGAAAAAAAGAAGTAGTGAAAGCAGTTGTACTATGAGTAACCATAAAAAGGTCGCTTTCGTTGGAGTAACCGTGATAAGAATAGTGCTGAGAGGTATGGTATAAACAGTCGTTTTTGGAAAAGTGGTTGACGGAGAAGTTTTGGTAGCCGGAGTTAAGAGTAACTTAGGTTGGGAAACTCATGACAGGTATAGTCATCAAAACAATTTTCGTAGGAATAGTCCTAGCAATTGCGTTGGGACGAGTAAAGTTAGAAAATCTTGTTTTAAAAACCCGTAATGCAAGTTCCGTAGCAGTATAGCTGGCTTATCTCTGTACAGCTAAATTCTTACAGTTTATTGAATTACTTAATTTTAAAGGCTAAATTTCCTCAGATTTGTAACTGAATGCAATTAACCTTTTAAACTGAATGACTGATATAGTTATTTAAAATCGTTCCATTAATACTCCTTTGATGATCAAGAGCTGGCAAATACAATAAAGTTCCTGCATGATTCCGATCAAACAGTTTGTGGTAGCGAACCGTAAGTATGGAGCGACGCGGCTCAATAGTAACTAAAACTCTAAGTAATCCAGTCTTGATAAGAATACATAGATCAGAAGAATCAAAATTTAGATGTTGATTGATTCAAAATATCTTAAGTTCATTAAATTTAATGTGACTCAATATAAGTTACGGACCTGAGGAAATTTGCTCGATTTTTGAAAAAGGAGAAAAACATCCCCATAACATCAAGTGATTTTAATGAAAATCATACCATCACATTCAGGATATTAGAGAGTACTGCTGAATAGGTTTCAAGCTCCTATAAATAAAAATAGAGAATTTTGCGTTTTTTGCCAAAACTGATGCCATCCGTTTTTTGTTCACGGATGAGTGTTTATTTGATCCGTTATTTGTATGTTTTTCGCAGGAGTAATCGCATCAAACCAATGATCATAGAAAATCGGGAGAGGACTCATTTGGTCGGGAATCAAAAGTTCTAGTGCCCTTTATAAGCGACCAAAAAAGATTGGAGAGCAGCTAGCCCTCCTCCCACGCCCCTTTTTTCTTCAAAGTTGTCCGATCAAAATTCTACGAAAGCCTTTTTTTCTCTGCATAGTTGAAAGGTAGGGATAATATGACTCCCCGTAACCCATGGGAAAAGGGCTACAAGTTACAGAATTTAACCCCCGTTAACATATATTTTTCAGCGAATGGAATTTTACGTGAGGGGGTATTTTACGTGGGAGGAACGTCCATGATGAAAATTCCCGTGAGGGGAGAGAATTTCCATGAATTTTTTTTTTAACTGAAAGTAAGGAGCAATATTAAACTCTAACTTGAATGCTATTACTTACAACTGAATAAAGAACCAAGCTACCTGAGGCAAAGAGACCTACCAACGCTACTCCTACATCCCAAATCATACGAAGGCTCCCTCTGTACACTCTCCCAAAACGTTTGAATGTCCTTTAAAGCCATCCATACGAACTTCTTCGCCACCATTAGGGGACGACACACTATTTATTTGTCCCTAGATCGTTCGCAATCTGTGATCTTTCATCAATAGAATGTGTCATAGCCATCACAATCTTTAGCTTATTACAGCCCTAGTAATCTGGATACAACTAGATTTCTTGTACACCTTTCTGATTGAAATGCGGTCAGTCAGACGGGTTCCCAAAAGAATCTGTATTTCTCTGGAAGAAAAATTCAGCAAATTCTCCTCTGTCTGTGGTACAACCCACATTTCAGAACCATACTGGACATTTGTCATCACTGTAGCTTCCAATACTCTATTGTTGGTTTGCAGATATTTTTTTCTTCTATTTTTCCAAACTTTTTTTTATTTTCATAAAAACAGCTTGGGCATTGTCTGTTCTTCTTTAACTTTTTATTGCATCCACCACCTTTACTAATAAAAACCTTACTCGAACTATACTTACATTACGCTTACATTACAATGGATTCCCAATCTGTAATCTTTGTATTTATATTTCAACTCTAATTTCTAATCTTCTAATTTTACTAATAACGTCCCTTCTTCCTATTCTTCTAAACTTTATTTAATTTTATTTTTTATCTTTATTGTTGGTCGTTTCACTGTTTATATCCTCAGCATTGGTTCGGGGGTTGCTAAAAGTTTAAAATGTAAATGTTACGGAATTGCTGCGATATGATATATATAAAATATGATATATATATATATATATATCATATTTTTATATATATATATATATATATATATATATATATATATATATATATATATATATATATATATATATATATATATATATATATATATATATATATATCAATCAATTAACATTAATTTGCTGATAAATGTCAATCAAATGAAAATGTTGCAGTTTTCAAATTATAAAGAAGACATAAAAAGGTCAATTATATTCCAAATTTACTTTTATCAAAATTACTCCAAGACCTGTGACGGTCAGTCGCGGGTTTGGGGCACCCTTGCCTGGGGCAGTAAATGCAGATGGAGGAGGAAGAAGGTCCCTCATATAAACACTCAAAGGGGCCCACCGGTGTGTGCACAAGCTGCGTGAGTTACGAACGTTCCCCCAGTAATGGGTTAAATTGCAGGGTGATACAGAACACCATCGTGGGAAGATAATCTATAGGATGAAAACTGCGACAGGGCGTAAGATCCAAATCTATGGACACTTGCCTCTGCGAAGGGCTGCCTCGACCCTTTCGGGGTACCTGCAAGCCTGGGGATTTTGCGCTCAATTCTATGTCCACTTGAGGAGTTGCTCTCCTCGAGGAAATTATAGCCTTGTAAATGACACAGTATTTGCACAGGATTTTGATTAAGGTATATTTCTTGTGGGTTTGGTCTGTTTTGACGGGCGTTTTCGGGCTGAAAAACCTCTTCCTAGCTAATTTATCCACTATGGGTTGCCTCCCCATAATAGCATAATATTTGTAGGCATGCATATATAATGAGTCAGAGGTAATAAGCTTGAGACTGTCTATTCAGGATTTCAACTCTTATTGATAGACGAGCATCGTTAAGTGCTGAAAACCATGTTGTGACCAAGATGGGCCCAGCATTGCACAAAGCCTCTTTTCTACTGGAGGTCCCAGGGAGTTCTTGCTGTCTGGCTCTTGAGCCGGCTTAAGCGCTTCGGTGTAGATTTGGGAAAATCTGCTGGTCCCCATACTGCACTGGTATCCGGGACATCTGATA
The DNA here is from genome assembly GCF_032884065.1 of Artemia franciscana. NCBI lineage: Eukaryota > Metazoa > Arthropoda > Branchiopoda > Anostraca > Artemiidae > Artemia > Artemia franciscana. The sequence continues at coordinate 19,221,624 of NC_088878.1, forward strand.
ATGTCTAGGGTAGATTCAAAGCTGAAATTTTAGAAGTGTAAATACCTCTTGAAAAGTTATGACGTTGGTAGACTCCAGGTTGAGAAATTGAGAGAAACTTTCAAGGAACGGTTGAATCCTAAACTGGAGAGTTTAAAATTTGACAATGAAGAAGATGGATAGAATAATTTTAGGAAAATAATTGGTGAAGTTGCTGGTGGTGCCCTGGGGAAGAAAGTTAAGACCACAGCTAGAAATATTAGTGAAAAAGCTTTATAATTAAGTGAGATGAGAAGGGGCTTATACAAGAATTATCAGAGTGATGGAACATATGAAAACAAAATGAATGCAAAGAAAGTAGCGATAGCTTTAAAATATGAATTACGGAGATGTGAAGTGGGGGTCTTGGATAAAATTACTGAGGATTTGGAAGATGCAACTAGACGGCATAATAGTAGAATATTGTACTAGCATGTGAATAAATTGACAGGAGTAGTCAATCTGGACTTGTCCCAGCTAAAGATAGGAACGGGGCCACAATTAGTGGTAAGGAAAGTGTTAAAGAGATATAGGCAGTACATTTTGAGAATATGCTAAACCAAGATAGAGTTGCAGGAAAAGATATACAGAGAAATGAAAAAGTTTATAATACTTTGGATGTGAAGGAAGATATTTTTTTTTGCGAGGAAGAAATAGCGACTGTACTAAAAGGATTGAAAAATAATAAGGGTCCAGGTGCTGATAGTGTGGTAAATAAGTTTCTTAAATATGGCGGCTCTGATGTTAGAAATAAGTTACAGAAGATTCTGAAAATGATTTTTGAAAAAGGGGAAGTGCCTAGCGATTTTAGGAAAACCTTAATCATACCACTGTATAAGAAAGGTGATAAGAGTGAGTTTGGTAATTATCAAGTCATTGGTCTGTTCTCTTTAGGTAGCAAATTACTTAGTAATATGACACTTTTCAGACTGACAGATGTTGAAGACAAAGTGTTAAGAGAAGAACAGTGCGGTTTTAGAAAAGGTGGAGGATGTGTCGACCAAATTTTCACTCTTAGGTTAATAACTGAAATGTCCCCGAGTTATCAAACACCTTTGGTCCTTAGTTTTATAGATTGTGAGCAACCGTTTGATTCTGTTGATAGAAGACCTTCAGCAAAAGTTTTATCCTTGTATGATATACCAGACAGATACATTAGAGTGGTTAATGCTACGTAGGACAATAATATTACTGCAGTTATGGTAGGAAATGAGGTCAGCATTTGGTTTCGTATTAAATCTGGAGTTAAGCAAGGTTGTGCTTTATCTCCCTTTGTAGGGACCATGTTGATGGATTTTATCATAATAAGCACAGGAAAGGCAATAGGAGACCACGGAATCAACGGGGAGGAAAAACTCTCCTTGACTTAGATAATGCTGACGATTTAAGCATCCTAGATGAAAGTGTGAGCAAAATCAATGAGCTATTAGAGGTTTTTCAAGTTTAGGATGCTAAAATAGGTCTAAAAATAAATGTTAAGAAGACTAAGTCACTAAGGCTAGGAATAAGTGAAGACGAAAAGGTGACGTTGGACAACGAAATGATTGATCAGGTGAACAGCTTCACTTAAATTGGTAGTATTATTAGTAAAAACGGTGGGGCAGTGAAGATATCGAAAGTAGAATAGCCAAGGCTCAGGGTGTTTTATCACAGTTCAAAAAAAAGTTTGGAAGAATAGGAAAATAAGTCTACAAACCAAGATTAGAATATTGGAAGCTGCAGTGAAAAACTTGTCAAGTATGGCTCTGAAGCATTGGCGCTCCAAAAAGCAGATGAAGATTTGCCAAATGTTTACCAGAGAAATTGCTCATGGATTGTTCTAGGCATTCGGATGACTGACCGTATTTCAAACAGTAGGCTGGATGAAAAGTGTGGTTTAATCCCGTTTTCCAAGGCTATAATGAGAGAAAGGTTGAGATGGTTAGGGTACGTTCCACAGATGAAGGATGATAGATTGCCACAGATTGTCCTTTTCGGCGGACCGTCTAGGACTAAACGGAAAGCAGGTCGTCCGCGGTTGGGGTGGGAGGATGTCTTAAAGAAAGATTTGAAGGGAATGGGAGCTTCCTGGGAGGGTGTAAAGATGGAGGCTTTGAATAGATTAGGATGGAGGAGGAGCGTGCAAAGCTGTGTTGGCCTCAGGCGGTTTTGTGCCACGGTGAATTATTAGTAGTAGCAGCAAGGAGCAACAATAAAAATCAAACGATTCCGCATATGAAGGGGTTTCTCCCCTCCTCAATACCTTGATCTTTCCGCTAAAGTTTGACTGTTGATCTCAGTCTCTTAAGAACGACTCGTGAAACACAAGATCCGTTTAATTAGAATAAGAAACTTTTTTTAAATACCAAACAACTTTAACGTGAAGAGCTAGGTATTGTAGAGGGGGCAGCCCCCTCAAATACGGAATAGTTTCTGTTCGTTTTCAGTTTTAATGTTGCTCCTTACTTTCAGTCGAAAAGACTTGTTTTTTTAAAGTTCTTTAAGAACTGTTCTTCAACCATTTTGATCAAAATAGTTATCTTGAAATTTAGGTCCGGTACCCTATGAAGGAGTGGGAGCAAAAAAGAGGGTAAAGAGGGAAGTTTACTAGCAGCTGATCCAGTTCCCAAAAAAGACTTAGATCTCAGGATTTTTCATCGAATGCCCTTTTTCTCGATCATCCGTTCTACATGACAACGCAGGGGGAAACACACATCAATTTATTAACTCTGTGCTAGCGCGTAGACTATAATTATTGGCTTTAATACCTTTTAATTTCGAACTTTGATGGAAATGAAACGCAATGGGTGAGATATTTCATGATTGTAGTTATATTTCGTACTTTTGCTGCTGTTCGAATTGTGAGAGAAATTGTGGCATTTATGAAATAAAGGTGCTACATCTTGTGCTTCGTCTTACCATATCATAATTTATGCCTCATACCTGGAATTAGTGACTTCAAAAACCGTTAAATGCCAATTTAAGGCTCAAATCAACCGAGTTTCTGAGAATTTGAGCAGAGAAAACTAAATTCCTTATTACAAATATATTGATGTAGAAGAAAAACCTCCTGTGAAATTGATTAGCACTTGTTTCGTTTCATTATCATCATTATTTTACAATAAAAAAGAAACTTTTAAATTCTGTTTTGTATTCAGTCTAGTGCAAATGACACTCTGGCCCTTGGGGTCACACCTCACTTATTTGCGGTAGTAACAAGGTTATAAATCCATAGAGGCAAAGTTCACACTCTGGCCGTTGGGGTCACACCTCACTTATTTGTGGTAGTAACAAGGTTATAAATCCTTAGAAGCAAAGTTCAGTTAGCTTGCATGCTGTATTTTGTTTTAGGACACACATATTGTAATTTGAGCGTCACTTTTTTAAAATCCATAAATATCAACATTGGGATCATTTTTGAAACATTTAGGAACAGCGTTTTGCTTTTCAACTTGTGTATCAGAATATAATCCTCACATTTATAAACGTCAAAGTTCAGAAACCCTTTAATACTAACGGTTGATAAACTGGAAAGCCTTTTGAGAAACATATAGGGCATAGGCTATTCTGCTTTTCATTTTAGAAACTCACAGTGCAATTGTAGCTTAATGTTTGTAATTAGCGACTCCGAAAACCCTTGAATACGAACTTTGGTGAAAACCAAACATTATTTATTCACCATTTGACGAAAGTCAAATTTTCACTTTGTAATATACAATTCAGAAATCCTTGAATACAAAATGGAGAGGAGATGTGAACTGATTTTAGAAAAAGTAGAATATATACTTTTAGTTGCAAAACAATACGAAATTCTATTGTTCCATACTACCTTTTATTGGGCCTAAATTGTACAATTAGTCGAGAATCTACAATCAACCAGCTAAGCATGCTTCGATAGCAAATATAGTGATTAGGTGACGGTGATCTGATGACATAATGTGGTTATATTTGAGAACTCAATTATCAAGAATAGCCATTGATTATTTGGCATTATTTTCAAACTGAAATGGAATATAACGACAAACATAGCCCTAAAATACTTATAATAAGGGCTATCGTTGAAGCCCATTCCGAGCTGATAGTATTACAAATTACTTATATTTTGTTTTTACCCGTTGCTTTGGAACGAAAGTAATTACAAATAGTCAACTATCTTAAATGATAATAAGAGTTCTGGAACACGCCCTGCGTTTTTTAATGCCACTGACAATTATACTTACTATAGTTATATTCTGGAACTACCAAATATCAATTTTCACCTTGTCGAAGAACTATGTCAGACATCACAAATTAAAAAAAAAGTAAATAAAATAGCTGAAAATAAATTACAAAAGAAGCAGTCAAAACTCAAAAACTAATAATGCAATCAAAATAAAGTCTGGTTTAAAAAAAGGTTTTCAGAAGGAGGGAATAAAACCCTTTTGATACCCTTGAGTCTTAGTCAAAGGCTTGTTCAAGTCTAGGAACAGAAAGTTTTAAGCAATCGGAGCAATTGCAATTCGAATCCAATATTCGCAATTAGTAACTTTAGAAATTGTTAAAAAAAATTTTAGTGGAAATCAAACATCAAGAGAGTGAAATACGTATTTGTCATCCTTTGGTTTCGAATAATTTTTTATTGCTTAAATTTTTCCCATGTATGATTTCCAAACGCTAACGAGCTGAAAGAGTTGTACAATGTTTATGTTAATGCAGTTTATGAGCATAGGGACTCCTACTTCGGGCCTTCGAATTATGCTTTCTAATTAATCATTGGTCAAAAAATGTGCAATAAGTCTAATTATGAAGTTACCATAGAGGAGGTTGCAGGAACGGGTTAGGCACTAAGGCATTGCTTTACACACCCGATCATACAGACCATGGCCCTCCAATTCGTATACATGACCAAACAGACCTCTGAAATATAACCTCATCGTGTTTAGTGTAGGAATATCACCTAACTATTCAAAACTAATCGCGAGTCACATGAACCGAAGCATGTTTGTGCATATGGAGCAGTGAGGGGGGGGGGGTCTACAGTATTTCTGCCAAAGAGCTAGACAAAAAGTATAAATAATAGGTAGCGCTCCAAAACTAGTAACAATTCCAGAAAAATTACACAATACTTTTAATTTAATTTAAATCATAAAACTTAAAAGAGAATTTTATACAATACTAGTTTATTTTCTTTAGGTATAACTCAGCCCCCCTGATGCAAACTCCGTTCTTTCTCTAGGAGCTATAAAATCAAGCCAGTCCGACGGATGTGTTGGTAGGAGTCCCATTCCTTGGCATTTGTAAAGGGCAAGACATAGACAAACAAACTGACCAATACAAAAGACGAACTTTTGAGCCAACAAATTGATACTTTGAGCTGATTCAAGAGCCGAAAAAGCTATAAGATAAAAAAGGCTATTTAGACAATCCAGTTTCAAAATAGGTACACGTTTGGCTATTCTATGGCGAAAGACTGCAACAGTAAAGAAATAATTAAAAGCGCTGTCTCTTAAACCAAGAGCTTCAAGGAACACCGAGACGTAAAATGGTAGAGAGGATGTTCGGATTAAATTGTTCAATTACAATGAAACAAATTTTACTATCAATATTTTTACCATTTTACTATTAACCCTTTTCATGATCTTCTAAAATGTTTTCCACAGTTATTTAATGTGTTATCAGAAGTTGTTTTTTTTTCTGTGTGTTTGTTTTCTACTCCGCTGTTTCAAGTGGGTCACAAATAAACTATTCTTGTTATTATTAAATGGTTGCGCTATAATTAGACCTTGCGTCAAAAATTTACAGAAAACGCATGTACATCTCTAAAAATTAAACGTGAATTTGACGTAAAGGACGGACTTTTTTTGCAAATGAAAATGGCTCGTAGATCTAAGACGCTAAAATGCCGTGTTAATCATTTAAGATTACATTTAACACAATGATACAACAGCCTACCTTAGACCTTATAAACGCTGTCTTAATAAAAATATATTTTATAATAAATACGATCCCAGGCAACGTGTCAAGTAAAATAAACGCACTTGCTCTAAAATTCTAATTCCGTTGTCCCAAAAACCCTTTGAAACGCCAAAATTAATTTGACAAGTTTGACAAACAAAAAAGAAGTAAAGAGCGACATTAAAGCCTAAAACGAGCAGAGATAATGTCATATAATAATTCAATATTAAACCTACCGGCATTACTACCAATGAATAAATGGAGCTCGCAACGAACGTAAATTAAGATGAATAATCGCACCAAACATAAAGATAATAGACAGTGCTATGGATGAATATATAAATTCTAAAACAAGCAGAAACTAAAGAGAATCAACGAGACAAACTTAAAATTAAACTGAAAGTATTAAGAATAAGAGTATGATTTCCTGAGGATGAAACCTTCTGAAGGCCAGAGCGGAATTTGTTCTTTACTGAAAATGTTTATATTTCTAGGAGTGTATTTTACATTTGTCACAGCATCAGCAACCAGGGGTGCTAATTCACAAAATTGTAAGGACAGGGAACAAATACAGTTTTCAAAATCTAGACGCCAAGTGATGTTGTTGATTTTACAACCTTTTTCAATGAAAATACAAACAAAAGTATTTTGCAAAATCTAGATGGGGTTCATTTCCCTTCCCCACCAATTGGTGCCTTTGTCAACAATAACACAACAACATAATAATATCATAAGTCCAATTAAAATTTACAAATAATAACTACCACCAGAAATACTCAGGACTCATGTCCCGCCCCTACTCAAATGCTCTCAAGAGCTTGAGTGTTATTTGCACTTTACTGAAATAAATGTATATTCTGAAGAGTGTGGTTTTTATTTTAGATTAGAAGGTTTAGGAGGAGGTAGCCCAGCTTTTATCTGTCGAAATTTCTTTTCATTCTGTTTGACTTTATTATTCATTTAAATTTCATTTAGTCTTAAGATTTATTCATATATCCGATATATACATATATATATATATATATATATATATATATATATATATATATATATATATATATATATATATATATATATATATATATATATATATATATATATATATATATATATATATATATATATATATATATATATATATATATAGAAGGGGGGTAATCAAATAAAAAAAAATGACATTTGGCTTTTTCTTCTCTTATTTTCCGAGGAGCCAAGCTTTCCCTCTAATTTTTTCTTGCGGGTTGGTACTTATGAATTCCGATCTAAGTTTTACAAGGGCTAAGGGATATGAGTTTCAAGCCGATTGAAAAAAATGGTCCTTTTCGTGGCTCAGTTTTTGCGGGCCAAGCCATAAAACTAAAATTATTTTTGTGCATTAGGGTCCCAAAATATCGCGGACCCCAATCACTTTGTTTATGCGAAAGAGTCCCGAGCATTTATTCATGTCATTTTGATGGGAATCTTACGGTTTATCTTTCTCTACTTGTTTACAAAAAAAAAAAAAAAAACTGATAAGCCCATGTTTCTTATGGCGAGAACAACAGCATAAGCATAAGAATTTATAATCTTTGGAGAAATTGATTGATAACCATAGTGAACGAGAGATTCCAACTCCCAAATCAAGTGATTTATCGAAGTGCCAAAAATTCCATCCCCTGGGGGCAATTAGGCTTTATCTGATGCAAAATAAATCAGCGCAATACAATAAATTCGTGACTTAGAGAACCCTTATTTTACAACAACAAGAGGCTTTTCCATATGCAGCAGCGCAGAAGACTTACAATTAAGCAGCGGATTTTGACTCGCCACGATACCTAATCTATAGTTGCATATTCAGAATACTTTAAAGATAGGAAAGAAGATAAACATATCACAAACATCTGACTCAGTTAAGAAAAAAAAAATAGAACTAAACATGCTCAGCTTTTTCAGTATTACTATTGAAGCCATACCATTGGTTGAATTTATCTTTTCATAATATTCAAGTTATGGTAGCAGACAAGAAGAACCAACAGGGATGCTTCATTCCAACAGCGAATAAACCCTACCGTTCTTAATTAAATTACGTTTTATTTCCTTTTTAGCTAAATTATGAGTATCTAACGTACAGAAGCTCAGCGTGGCTTCCATAGGCATAATTTGGTAACTATAGGGGTAATGCTTGCATCTATTCTTTGATATTAGTTTGTTAGGTGAGCTTTTTATAGCATTCTTTTCATTCAAGCTGTTGTTGAGTGATTTAAACTTATTAGAAAAAAAGGCGTCCAACATGGACGGCACTGCTCACATTGCTTCCTATCAAGTTTCATTATATAAAATAACATGCGAAGGGACTTGTAGCAATCCAACGATTCGAAAGCAATCATTTTAATTATTCGATTTAATTTCATCTAAATTGAAAAAAAGAAAGCGGTACATAAATGACATCATGACACCGAAAATGACATCAGAGTTCGAAAATTCCATCACTTTGCATCCCAATTCTACCCAAGCAATGTCACAAGGGGGATGAAAAAGCAGAATTTTGATTTGCACAGTTTTAGGTGGATTGAAAGGTTGTTTCCTATTAATTCAAGTCTGGAGAGACCGAAAATAAAATCATAAAAAATTCTTTAGATTAGTACCGCATTTCCACCCTAGGCGAAATCAGATGGGGTAAAAATACCATTTGTCGTATTACAGTAATGTAATACATATATGAAAAATAAATAACAGAAAGCTCTTTTCCTATTAATTAAAGCCAAGGGAGACCAAAAATGGCAACAGAATTGGAAAACCACGTCACTTAGTACCCCATTCCCCCATTTTAGACCTTAGCATAGTTTTAAATCAAACCCCAATCTGTCCTATCTTATGAGAATATTTACGTCCATTGATTTCACATATAATCATAGCATTGTGTACACACAATACGATGGCGTGGTACACATACACAAAACATTGGATGAGCACAAAGCAAAGGTGCTAATTAACGAAAACGTGGGAGGAGTGGCAAAGATTAGCTGATTTTTTAAATTAAGATTAAAAAGAGCTTCCCGTAAAGGCCATTGAGCCATAAAGTTCCACGTGGGTTGTTCAGCACCCAGAGGCAATGCTTTTTTTTCGCCTCCCTCTTAATAAATGCTCCAAGGATTAAAAGAAAACCGAAAACACGTACTTATATAAACGACATCCCAATAAATCCTAGGCAAGGGGAGAAGCATACCTCCTTGCTATCCTTCGCCTATCTATGTTCAGAATAGAAGTTGGATCTTCATAGCCTTTTATGATGGTCAACATTCAAAACTTTAATTATCAAATCGTATTCTTTGAACCAATGAATAATGGAAAAAATTTGAAACAAATTCATTTTTTGAAGCCCATAGAAAACAATGCATTTTGCAAATGAATTCAATGGTTTATTGCCTCTTTTCCTTCAAGGAGAAACATCGTTTTTTCAAATAACTATTAATGACTGTATATTCCAGAAGTCAGGTATAAGAACCGCTCTTAAACCACTAGCCATAAATTCGAGGTGGCCAGTCTTACCGGCCATTTTCATACTTCTGAGATAATTGTTAAAACTGTCTGCTATGCCGTTCTCAAAGGGAGGATCGGCAAAACAATGTTTGTTTTCACTTTGACACCCTTTATCTACTGAGTCCTGCTGATCCTTTCTTTGAGAACAGCTTAGGAAACAATTTTTGCAAATATCTTGGAGGCTAGAAAATGTCAAATATGACGTTTAGTCGCGAAAGTGACAGCATGAATTATCAAGACCTGCAAAACACGACTAGAAGTTAATATCAAGAGCATAAACATACTTTTCTATATTTATTGAAAGGAAAACTTAGTTTTGTACATGAAAGTAAATAGCGACATTAAGTCTTAGAGCCAACAGAAACTACCTAAGAACGACGGGGACTAGGAGGGGGTACTGCCCGCTCAACTTTTTCTACTTGAGTTTAAATTCAGCATTTTTCTCACTTTTAATAATCATAGTCCGTTGAGAATTAAAAAATTTTGTGAATATTTATCGCTGCCTATTAATAAGATTTATACCTATTTGAACTTTTATTTATCGTCCTGGAAAGGCAATGTTGTCTTCGAAATTATCTACAAATAAATTTGGAAGACAAGATTCAGATTGTTCTAGAAAACAAAAATTTCCAGAGACGGATAGAGGTAGGATGTTAAGGTAGTTTAGGCAGGAATTCTGCCTTAAGCTAGATTTACCAGTTAGATATCTTACTTACTGGATGCAGCTCAGGGCAAACTGCCTTCCAATTAGAGAAAAATTCAAAAGGATTGCAGAAGAAAAAAAGGTTTCGAAGAAAACAAGTATATTCGGTAAAAAAAAAAAGATACTTCCAGATATCTAAAAAAGTACGTCTCCACAATCTATTTTTTAGACTAGCGAAGCATTTTATTAAAAATATTAAAATATTAATATTAAATTTAATATTTAATATTAATATTAAAAAATATTAAAAATATTATTAAAAGTAAATCTCCTAACTGTTTGAAGTAAAGTGTTTAATTTATGTGATTCATTTGTGTATTTTTTGTGTGACAGGAATTTGGAAAAGTAGACATCGCAGATGTTTGTTTATATTATTTGTGCCTTTTTTTTATGTATATGACCATTTTTAGCTTTAAGCACATTTTATGGAAACTTAACTTAAAGCATCATTTAACCAAGTTAATTCACTTGATTCACAAGTGTGATAAAAGTATTTACAATGATATATAACTGTGCCATCAGCTACTTTGGAGGAGGACCGTAGGGTCATTGCGCAGGCGGGTGGGGTGGTACCTGACACCTCAAAAGTGCATATTTTACACACAAATTTTCTAGCTTTTCCTGAGCATTCAGGTAAATACAGAAGAGGGTCTGGGGGTTGTAAAATAAAAATAAAAAAACATTCATACACTTACCGGCACAAAAGAGGGAGAAGCATGTGAAGGGATTTCCCGTGAGGGGAGACAAGCGTTACCAGAAACTTTTTTTTAGACATCTAAATGTAAATATTAAGATTTAGGCTTGTTTTGTAAAGATTAAACAATTATGTTGCAACGAACTGGTGAGTAAGTAGCGACAAGTGCTTCCATTATCCAGAACTTAAAATTAAAGTTTATAAAGCAACATACCATTGGCAGTTCAATAGCACTGCCTGAGTAAAGAGCAATATGACTTCAAAATATTATTCATTTCTTTGTTTTACCCACGCAACTTCCAATGAAAGGAGTTGGCGTAGAAACTTCGTAAGAGGCTCATTCGATTCGAGAGCAACCAACCCCCCATTCGGTTTTTAGCTGCCCTCTCCCACAAGACAACCCATCAAAATTTTGAGTCCGCCATTTTTATAAAATAGTGGAAAGTCCAATAGCTATGCCCCCGGGGATGACATGATCCCCACAGACCTTGGGGCAAAGGCTGCTAGTTACGCACTTCGCCTATTGTTTACAAATAGGATTTGGCGTTGGAAGGGGGGAGAATGCTTGACCCTGTGTGTATCCGAAAACGGTAAGGGTATCAAGGTTAAACTTCAGAGGATGTTGAGGGGGAGTTGGACTAAGTAAAAAAACACTATGTACATCCAGATTATCAAACGGGTGTATCTGTAAAATCTTAGGAACGGCGGAAGCGCATTAAATTTGAACTTTCGGAACTACTACTACTCCCACAATTGCCACTACTTGCGACTTTGACTGCAACTGCTTGTGCTGTGGACACTTGTGAGAGCAACTACTCGCGACCGTGACTACTCGCGACAGCTGCTAGTTTGCGACAACAACTGTGACTAACTTCGGCTGTGGCTACTTGCAACTTACATATCTACTCCTGCGATTGCGGCGCCAACTGTGACCGCGACTATTATTACCAATAGTACTGCTACTAAATCCTGCTACAATACTACTATTTGACTAAATCAATTTATCCAGATTGTCAAAATAGCATAGTTACAATATCTCAGGAACAGAAAAGGGTAAATATATTAACCATTACAAAATTTTAAATGTTTTTTTTTCTTTTATAATGTTAATGAATCTAAAGCTAGAGAGGCTTCCACGAATAAATATCAATATTTATTAAAGAGTCAGTCTACATACATTAGTTCTTTTCAGTAATCTTGGTTATTATGGCGATTTTCTTTCCTTTTTTGTTGATGTTATGACAAATAAAAAAAAAACACTGCTCGAAATAAAAAAAAAATGCAATAAAGCGCAAATGACGTTCTGGTCTTTAATAAGTATAGTGCCGCTAGTTCTACCCCTGTTTGTGGTAAATTTTTGTTCGTTTACTTTTGACTTGATAATTTATTGTAATTTCTGTTCGTTTGTGTTTCATTTATTTATTGGTAGTGGTTTATGTTCGTTTTACGCTTGAACTATTATTTGGCTTTATTTCTAATAGTCTTTGGCCTAATGTAGCTGTTTACTTCTATTTGAAAAATTTCGTTTGTGAAAAGTTTTTTTTTAGGTCAATACACTAAAAGAAGCGACTTTTTATGGCTATTCCAAACCAATATAAAATTCGTTAAGTTTCAAATTATCCAAAAAAAGTGGGTAAAAATTTCGCAACTGTGCTCTTTCATTCGTAAGCTAGTTTCAAATTAGTTTTTGATTTAATCTAATATAAATTCCCCTCCACATCCCCTCCAAATGTCACAGCATGATATGGACCTAGTTAAGGTCCATATCATCCATACTCCTGGTAATCTTCTACCATTCATTTTTGTTTTAATTTTTATTTCTATAGATTTAGCCTCTGTTAGTACATAACAAAAATTAAGTGCCAAAAAAATTTTATTAATCCTTTGGCAAATTTTTACAAAACCAATCTAGGACACTACCATTCAGTTTAAAAGTATTGCTATATCTTTGATTGGCTGGGGCATGACTCAAAAAACGACCAGAAATTAAAAAACAAGTACAATTTTGTTGAATGAAAGTAACAATTAAAAATTAAAGCGAGCGGAAATTATTCCGTATATGAGGGGGACTGTCGTCTCCTGAATCCCCTACTCTTTATGCTAAAGTTTTATTGCACTTTAAAAATACTTCTTATTCCAATGCGGCGACCCTTGTGGTTGAGCAGTCGTACTTAAAAATCAGGAGAAAAAGTTGAACTTCAGCGGAAAGAGTGGAGGTTCAGGTGGAGGCGGCCACCCTCATATACCAAATAATTTCTGTTCGTTTTGTTTAATGTCACTCCCTGCTTTCAGTTGAAAAAAAAAACTTCTTTTTTTATTTAATATTGTAACAAACCAACTAAGTCTTAAGGATGAACTCATTCGAGGAAAGCTCAAACTCAACTCAAAACGAACTCATTCAATTTACTGTCAGAGAGAATCTTACGTTTTATAAGGACTTCGCTACGTACTTAGAAATGAAGTGTACCACCCCTGTAGCTCTAAAGCCTCAGAAACTGAGAGAATGTAAATGTCAACATTTAAAGAAAAAAATCAGTTTACTCACGGAATAACCAGCGTAGTCACTAATGGCCAGAACAGCTAGTTGCAGTGAAAATCATGTAAATTATACAGTTAACCTAGCTACTTCATAAAATCCCCGACGTCCATCAAAGCGAGCATATAGATCTCAACAGGAACAATTGGCCTGCACAGTGCTGCAGCATGACAAGCACTTGGACAATGTTTTGCTCTCCCCTGCAGCACATAGAAGTGCCAAACAAAGCACATTTTTGCGTCAAAAAAGGGGTCTTATGTGCAACATAAAAAACAACCAAGGTCGTCGTTGTCGCAATAAATGAAATCAGTCTCAGTTGATATTATTTTACTTTCTTTTCATTTTAATTATTGGCGGTAATTTAATAAACTAATTGATTTTATAAGTTTTTTAATATACATAGGTTTAACTGAAGAAGGAGTCGTTATTACATATATAAACACTAATTTACAGAAGAATATAATTAATTTGTAAGCAAAGATGTCTTTTACACACTTTAGCTAAGAACAACCGGCTATTTCATGGAGTTAATTTTAAGAAACCTTCTGAAAAAGAAGTTTTCAAAGATAAGTGAAGGTCATATTAAACTTCAAATCAGCAGATGCAAATACCTGTTAAAATTCAAATTAGAAACAACAAGAAATTGCTATTAAAAAATATATGAAACCCAAAACGAACAAAAATTGAATGAACAATCATAGCAAAAAAAACATACAAGTACTAACATAGATGAATAAATTAAAAAAGATTTCTATAAAAAAAATAAATGAAACCCAAAACCAACAAAAACTAAATAAACAATCATAGCAAAAAAACATTCAAGTACTAAGATAAATGAATAAATTTAAAAAAATTACTATCAAAAAATAAATGAAACCCAAAACCAACAGAAATTAAATAAAAATCATAGCAAACAAACCTACAATAGGTACTAATCTAAATGAATAAATAAATCTTAAAACAACAAACAAAATGAATAAATAAAACGATTGAAACTTAAATTGAATGTGCAAATCAAGCTTGAGACAAAACACTACAAACAAGAGTTTGGGTTTTGCCTCCTTCTTTCACTGTAAAAGTCTAAAACGTAATGCGTCATCAGCGCTTTGCTGAAAACGAAATATATTACAGATAATTTCTTTTGTACTTATTAAAACATTGCAAATAAGGAATAAAACTTAGAATAGAGTTAAATTTTGAAATGACGAGCTTTCAGCAATTAATATCATTATATATCAAATATTCAGTTTAATTTTATTTGCTCTTTCCAAGACTGTTCAATACAAATATAGTTTCACTACAAACAAAAGTTTGGATATTGCCCTCTTCCTTAGCTGTTTAAGTCTAAAACCTACTCCGTCATTCATTGGCGCTTCACTGAAAACGAATTATATTGCAAATATTTTCTTTTCCAGTTATTATAGCATTGAAAATGGGAATAAAAATTACAGCGAAATAAAATCTTGAACTGATTATCTTTCAACAATTGATATAATTATATATCAAATATTCAGTTCGATTTTATTTGTACTTTCCATGACTGTTCAAGACATATATGGTTTTCAGTAAAGCGCCAATGATGCAGTAACGACTTTTACAATGAGAGAAGAAGGCAAAACCCAAACCCTTGTTTGTAGTAATTTTGTTCGTTTCAAGCTTGATTTGCACATTCAATTTAAGTTTCACTCACTTTAAGATTTATCTATTCATTTATATTAGTACCTATTGTATGTTTGTTTGCTATGATTGCTTGTTTAATTTCTGTTCGTTTTGGGGTTGTTTTTTTTTTTTTGTGGTAATTTCTTCATCTATATTAGTACTTGTTTTTTTTCTATGATTGTTTATTTAATTTCTGTTCATTGTGGATTTCATTTCTTCTTTAAGAGTAATTTCTTGTCGTTTTTAGTTTGAATTCTAACAGGTATTTGTATTTGCTGATCTTAAATTTAATATGGCTTTTACTATTCTTTGAAAAACTTCTTTTTCAGAAAGTTTTTTAGATCAATTTTTGTTCATTTTGTATTACAAAAATTTTCAACCTTTTAGAAAATGCCCTATTTCAAAAATTTTTTTTTTAACATCAAACTTTCATCAAATTATCAAAACTAGTATCAAAGTAAAGAAAACATCTAAGCAAACAAGGTATCAAGGTAAACAAAGTACCAAAGGAACAACAAGCAAGTTCCGTAACTCAGAGCCATTTCTCCAGGGTTGGGGGGTCAAACCCGGAAACATATTTATTTCGCCTTTGAACTATTTTGAATAAAATGACTATCTCAAAATTATGACCAGCTGCTCTTTGGGAAAATGGGGCGTGGGCTAATTGCCCCTTGAACACTTTTGACTCTTAGAAAAAGAACCAAAACTTTCAATTTCCGATCAAATGATCCCCCTCAAAAGTTAATACTGTCAACTCTTCCACAAAAAACTTACATTCTAACAACGGGCAACTTACATAAGTTACAATCCTTCCCCTGGGGGCTATGGAGAAATTCTCGACCCCTTAGTTATAGCAATTTGAATTTAGGACTATTTTGAACCAAATGGCTATTTCAAAATTTTGATTTTTACTTATTTAGATTTTTTAAATTACAATATTTTCCACAGATCTATACTCAACAAGCGAAAAAAGCCTTGTATGCAACCTCTGGTAGAAATCGAACACAATTTGTGGGTTCAGCGGTACACAGGATCCCATTTCAGACCTTCAGTTATATCGGTCAAAATCTTTGTGTGACTCTGGACCCAATGAGATTAAAATTTTCTACCTTTATTTTTGTCAAATGTATCTATGAAGTACCAGACTTGAGTACCAGACTTGATACCAGACTATGAAGTACTTGCATGATCTGGATTTCATTCCTCCAGGGCTTCACATATTATATCAGAATCCACTTCCCCTGGGGGCATAATTTTGACCTTTCAGTCGTCTTGATTCAAATGAATATCTAAAAGTGGAGGCATAATATCTCTGTCGGCGTTTCATCCGACATCATATAGGGTTTGGGTATCCAGGAGAACATGGAGCGTCAAATGGGTAGCAGGTTGCCCACTGACCAATTTCGGCAATTACAAAGATCACACGAGCCTTTAATTCGAAATTGATTTAGCTCTTCTTCAAATTTCTAAGACTATCCCTTCTAATTGATGAGCACCACAAGAAAATAACAATAATGCATGAAAGAGACATTACTGTTTACTAAGTGTAGCACTAAGGCATAGACTATGAAACGACGCTGGATTTCTCCAACTTTCCTTTCAAATGGGCCCTGTCTCTATATTCTGTGAACATCCATATAAGGGGTGGTAATGGAAGTTTCCTTGTTCACCTCCCAGTAACAGTACGCAGTATACTTGAAAAACCTAATGAGTGGCTCAACCTTATGAGAGTTAACATACAAAAACCCTTTTATTTAATTAACCATAATTCAAAAGTTATTTAACTTTTGAATAAATTCCAACCAGGCCCATTTTAGTGAGTCATTGTATCCTTTCTTTCTAATAGAAGCTGTACAGTCAATGCCTAGAAATGACGTTCCACTACATGAAAATTTCTCACCCTCCTTTTGAAGAGTTCTGATATCCCAAAAGTCAATGTTTGAATTCGCACTTTCTTTCATGCTCTCGCCCTATTTGTCAACGTTGCCACTCCAAGAAATTAACGGACAGAACAGGGGTAATTCAAAACAGACCCCTCAGAATGATCATTAAACAAAGAGAAGTCCCTACCTCTATCAGTCTGCCAAAAATCCCTGCATCAGTTCTGCTTCTATTAAAATCCACATTTAACAAAAATAAATTTTTCTACTGAAGAATATGGGACAGTTTTTGTTCTCCATGGTGTCAAATTTTAAGCAAGTGATTCTTTTTTAGGCTTGATGTACCTTTTCTTTTAACTATTAGAGATGGGTTTGGTCGTTGGATGCATAAAGTTCCTTTTATCTAATTCTGTGTAAAATAAACTATATCTTACTCACCTTTGATATAAAACCACTTAGATAGGTCTTTTTGTATTATATTTACTCAAAACATCCGAATTATTTAGAAAGTACATTCAAAATATTCTTTTTTGATGTTAACCTTTTATTCTGATAATTTCGTCAGGGTTTTAAATCTTAAGAGTTGTTCAAGGATTAACTTGTTCAAGGTTAACTTTACACAGTCACAGAGTATCCTAAAAAATAATTATTAATGGGAAACAAACTTTCGTTCAATAAACATAAAATAAATAGAAATGATGCAAACTTTCATTCAATAAACATAAAATAAATAGAAATAAATAAAAAAACTCATGTCACTGAAACAGTAGGTTCAACATTTTTTTTTTTTTTATTACTTTTAAAATTGAAGTAATTTGATTCATTCTAAGAAAAAGGTTAGACAAATCTTGCTTTTGTCTCTTTTTGTACTGTTACTATTCTAGATACTGTAGTTTCTTAGGAAAAACAGCTTCTCCATAAAAACAAAGGGTATGTTTGACAATTAGTGTTCAAAAAGACCAAAATCAGTCGTGTGAAACTTTCAAAGAATGTTGAGAGGGCAATGAACTATATTAAAACACAAGAACGGCTTACCGTATGGAGCTGAAAATTCCAGGGCATCAACGAGGGATGTTCAACTTACCAAAAGGCACTATGGGCATACCAGGCCTACTAGTGCTGCTAATACAACACTACCACGACTGAATAGTAAGGTAAAATAGGGATTCTTATAGAAAAAATAGCACAGAGATTTTAAATATTCTTTTCTTTACCAATAAAGAAGACTATGTCTAACAAATAAAAACAGAAATTAGTTATTTTTTCAATCTTCCCCCACAAGAAAAAGTTTTTCAAAGAAAAGTCGTCAAGAGCTAAATTAAGCCAAAAATGAGTAGAAGTAAAGCTGAATAATTTTCCATGTGTAAAACTACCACAAATCACCATAAATAAATAAAAACAACTCAAAACGAAAAGAAATTACAATATATATCTGAGTCAAACTGAAAAAGAACAGGAACTAAGATGAGTATGGGTTACCACGTCTATGTCATCTAAGTACCAGAACATAATTTGCAATTCACTGAAAACAAAATAAATTTTAAATGTCTTTCTTTTTCATCTTTAATAAATCCAAAATTGTCAAGACTTTTTCAGTGGAGTGCAAATTATGTTCTAATCTTTAGAAGGCATGGGGAGAGTGTCAGCCCTACTTATCTTAGTTTCTGCTCGTTTTGAGTTTAACTCGGGCAGTTACTGTAATTTTGGTTCGTTTTGGGTTTCATTTATTTATTGATGGCGATTTTTGGTAGTTTTACGCTTCGAAAATTACTTTATTTCTGTTCATTTTTGGTTTAATGTAGCGCTTTAATTTTCTATGGAAAGCTTCTTTTGTGGAAAAAGATTTTTTTTTAATTAAGAATAAAATAAAAAAAAGGACATACACTCGAATTGTAACAAACTTCGCTAGCGAAAAGAGCAAACGAATATCAAGTTGAAAAAACTCCTTTAGTTTTAGATATTTTTAGATAAGGCAAAACTAAATGTAGTGAAAAGTAAGTTGAAAATGGTCTTCGGTTGAGCAAATACAGTTCATGCCACATCAACATTCAATTTAAAAAACATTCAGGGTGTGGATTAAAAAATCCAGCGTATATTTTGAGAATTTGTTCAATGTCCTGACTTAAAATTATAACATTATTTTATATTTCAATTTTGTTAACTATTTTATACAAATATCAACCCAGAGTTACATTTCAGTCTGAGTGTGGAAAGTAAAAAAACGTACATCCACCTAATTCATCAATACGTGTCGGCTGGGATGTTAGGATAAAGCGCATATACTTACAATGTCATAATCATTTTGCATACGTCTTACACACATAGATAATTATATAGTATAGTGCTTAGTAAGCAACATTTAAATGTTATGCTTAGCTCTCACTAAATTTGATTCAGCTTCCAAATTCAGAATCGACATGCCTGCTAGAAAACAACAAGCAAAAAACAAACAAACAAGAATACATTTTCGTAAAACAATTATTCTAAAAGCTTCAAATGTGAACTTTTAAATGTGATGCTCTGCAAAAATTCAATTCAAATTTGATTGTGTGCGGTATGAATTCGCAACTCAGTTCATAAAACCACATTTCTGTTGCGAATTCAGCACTCGGAGAGAACTAAGCAATATCTGAATGCAATAACTTTACGGATTTGGATTGTCCGCAATGTTGAACCATTGCTAATAATTTGGCCTGAGATGTCACCTGCAATACTATTCTGGAAAGATAATGACAAGGTTCCAAATTTTGATCCCGAATTAATGCGGGATTTACACGCCAAGTACATTACAAGCTCTCTTGAAGAAAAAAAAATCCCAAATGCGATTTGAATTAGTAAAACAGAAACTCCAACCAGTGCTTTATATAAGCTAATCACAGCTACCACCTCAAACAAGCTTGATTTTGCCTGCCACCTGTACTCGACAATGAAACAAAAAACCAAAGTGGTTTTTAGTATCAGTAGAGCAACTAAATTTTTGAACAGCACCTTTACCAGCAATTTACATAAAATCAGAAATAGACACCCTGGCACGTGCGCAGGGGGAGGGGGGTCTTCGCCCCCCCCCCCGCAATTTTGTGAGATGTTTAATTTTCCCATGGTTTTTTAGGATTTCTGGTAAAAGTATGACAATTATTAAGAATCTAGATACATATATGAAGCCTTTTCTGGGGGATTTTACAGCATGCAATTATCCGGTCAAGTCACTGCCCAATTATTAGCCCATTTTCTGTCTAATTTTTACCCTCTTTGAAGCAATTAGTAATTGTACAGTTATTTTTTTTTTTGTAAAGAGAGTTTGATTTCCACAGCAAAATAGAATTAACCTTGATATTAGGGCGTTTATCCCCCCTATTCAGGATAAAGTACAGGTTTTAACGGATCAATTTTGGAAACAATCATTTTTCATTAAAATCTACGTTTTCCAATAGAAGAACTACCCCCCACAGCACCCATATTGCACTGTTAAACCTAAAATTTCCCTTTCAGTGGGATATAGTAGATTAATCACTGGTTCTAAATCGCTATGAACATAACCTGAGCCTAAAACGTACATTTGAGGCTTCAGTCTTCTTCCCCCCATCCGCTAAAATACTACAGATTAAAGTTAATCTGGATTTTTCGATATACGTGCTTTTTGCATTACTAAACTACTGTTCGCACTACTATTTCGAAGGTTTTGGGCACCCCCGAAAAAAAAAAA